>NC_091359.1:15395047-15492547 GCF_038502225.1 Cherax quadricarinatus | reverse complement strand
ACACTCACAGTTCTGGGTATCGTACGTACCCTGCGAGTCTCAGACACACACACAATAACCACCTACCCTCCTACACTCACAGTTCTTGGTATCGTACGTGCCCTGCGAGTCTCAGACACACACACAGTAACCACCTACCCTCCTACACTCACAGTTCTGGATATCGTACGTGCCCTGCGAGTCTCAGACACACACACAATAACCACCTACCCTCCTACACTCACAGTTCTGGGTATCGTACGTGCCCTGCGAGTCTCAGACACACACACAATAACCACCTACATTCCTACACTCACAGTTCTGGGTATCGTACGTGCCCTGCGAGTCTCAGACACACACACAATAACCACCTACCCTCCTACACTCACAGTTCTGGGTATCGTACGTGCCCTGCGAGTCTCAGACACACACACAATAACCACCTACCCTCCTACACTCACAGTTCTGGGTATCGTACGTGCCCTGCGAGTCTCAGACACACACACAATAACCACCTACCCTCCTACACTCACAGTTCTGGGTATCGTACGTGCCCTGCGAGTCTCAGACACACAAACAATAACCACCTACCCTCCTACACTCACAGTTCTGGGTATCGTACGTACCCTGCGAGTCTCAGACACACACAATAACCACCTACCCTCCTACACTCACAGTTCTGGGTATCGTACGTACCCTGCGAGTCTCAGACACACACACAATAACCACCTACCCTCCTACACTCACAGTTCTTGGTATCGTACGTGCCCTGCGAGTCTCAGACACACACACAGTAACCACCTACCCTCCTACACTCACAGTTCTGGATATCGTACGTGCCCTGCGAGTCTCAGACACACACACAATAACCACCTACCCTCCTACACTCACAGTTCTGGGTATCGTACGTGCCCTGCGAGTCTCAGACACACACACAATAACCACCTACCCTCCTACACTCACAGTTCTGGGTATCGTACGTGCCCTGCGAGTCTCAGACACACACACAATAACCACCTACCCTCCTACACTCACAGTTCTGGGTATCGTACGTGCCCTGCGAGTCTCAGACACACACACAATAACCACCTACCCTCCTACACTCACAGTTCTGGGTATCGTACGTGCCCTGCGAGTCTCAGACACACACACAATAACCACCTACCCTCCTACACTCACAGTTCTGGGTATCGTACGTGCCCTGCGAGTCTCAAACACACAAACAATAACCACCTACCCTCCTACACTCACAGTTCTGGGTATCGTACGTACCCTGCGAGTCTCAGACACACACACAATAACCACCTACCCTCCTACACTCACAGTTCTTGGTATCGTACGTGCCCTGCGAGTCTCAGACACACACACAGTAACCACCTACCCTCCTACACTCACAGTTCTGGATATCGTACGTGCCCTGCGAGTCTCAGACACACACACAATAACCACCTACCCTCCTACACTCACAGTTCTGGGTATCGTACGTGCCCTGCGAGTCTCAGACACACACACAATAACCACCTACCCTCCTACACTCACAGTTCTGGGTATCGTACGTGCCCTGCGAGTCTCAGACACACACACAATAACCACCTACCCTCCTACACTCACAGTTCTGGGTATCGTACGTGCCCTGCGAGTCTCAGACACACACACAATAACCACCTACCCTCCTACACTCACAGTTCTGGGTATCGTACGTGCCGTGCGAGTCTCAGACACACAAACAATAACCACCTACCCTCCTACACTCACAGTTCTGGGTATCGTACGTACCCTGCGAGTCTCAGACACACACACAATAACCACCTACCCTCCTACACTCACAGTTCTTGGTATCGTACGTGCCCTGCGAGTCTCAGACACACACACAGTAACCACCTACCCTCCTACACTCACAGTTCTGGATATCGTACGTGCCCTGCGAGTCTCAGACACACACACAATAACCACCTACCCTCCTACACTCACAGTTCTGGGTATCGTACGTGCCCTGCGAGTCTCAGACACACACACAATAACCACCTACCCTCCTACACTCACAGTTCTGGGTATCGTACGTGCCCTGCGAGTCTCAGACACACACACAATAACCACCTACCCTCCTACACTCACAGTTCTGGGTACCGTACGTGCCCTGCGAGACTCAGACACACACACAATAACCACCTACCCTCCTACACACAGTTCTGGGTATCGTACGTGCCCTGCGAGTCTCAGACACACACACAATAACCACCTACCCTCCTACACTCACAGTTCTGGGTATCGTACGTGCCCTGCGAGTCTCAGACACACACACAATAACCACCTACCCTCCTACACTCACAGTTCTGGGTATCGTACGTGCCCTGCGAGTCTCAGACACACACACAATAACCACCTACCCTCCTACACTCACAGTTCTGGGTATCGTACGTGCCCTGCGAGTCTCAGACACACACACAATAACCACCTACCCTCCTACACTCACAGTTCTGGGTATCGTACGTGCCCTGCGAGTCTCAGACACACAAACAATAACCACCTACCCTCCTACACTCACAGTTCTGGGTATCGTACGTACCCTGCGAGTCTCAGACACACACACAATAACCACCTACCCTCCTACACTCACAGTTCTTGGTATCGTACGTGCCCTGCGAGTCTCAGACACACACACAGTAACCACCTACCCTCCTACACTCACAGTTCTGGATATCGTACGTGCCCTGCGAGTCTCAGACACACACACAATAACCACCTACCCTCCTACACTCACAGTTCTGGGTATCGTACGTGCCCTGCGAGTCTCAGACACACACACAATAATCACCTACACTCACAGTTCTGGGTATCGTACGTGCCCTGCGAGTCTCAGACACTCACACAATAACCACCTACCCTCCTACACTCACAGTTCTGGGTATCGTACGTGTCCTGCGTGTCTCAGACACTCACACAATAGCCACCTACCCTCCTACACTCACAGTTCTGGGAATCGTACGTGCCCTGCGAGTCTCAGACACACACACAATAACCACCTACCCTCCTACACTCACAGTTCTGGGTATCGTACGTGCCCTGCGAGTCTCAGACACAACACAATAACCATCTACCCTCCTACACTCACAGTTCTGGGTATCGTACGTGCCCTGCGAGTCTCAGACACACACAATAACCACCTACCCTCCTACACTCACAGTTCTGGGTATCGTACGTGCCCTGCGAGTCTCAGACACACACACAATAACCACCTACCCTCCTACACTCACAGTTCTGGGTATCGTACGTGCCCTGCGAGTCTCAGACACAACAAAATAACCATCTACCCTCCTACACTCACAGTTCTGGGTATCGTACGTGCCCTGCGAGTCTCAGACACACACAATAACCACCTACCCTCCTACACTCACAGTTCTGGGTATCGTACGTGCCCTGCGAGTCTCAGACACACACACAGTAACCACCTACCCTCCTACACTCACAGTTCTGGGTATCGTACGTGCCCTGCGAGTCTCAGACACACACACAATAACCACCTACCCTCCTACACTCACAGTTCTAGGTATCGTACGTGCCCTGCGAGTCTCAGACACACACAAAATATCCACCTACCCTCCTACACTCACAGTTCTGGGTTTCGTACGTGCCCTGCGAGTCTCAGACACTCACACAATAACCACCTACCCTCCTACACTCACAGTTCTGGGTATCGTACGTGCCCTGCGAGTCTCAGACACTCACACAATAGCCACCTACCCTCCTACACTCACAGTTCTGGGTATCGTACGTGCCCTGCGAGTCTCAGACACACACACAGTAACCACCTACCCTTCTACACTCACAGTTCTGGGTATCGTACGTGCCCTGCGAGTCTTAGACACACAAACAATAACCACCTACCCTCCTACACTCACAGTTCTTGGTATCGTACGTGCCCTGCGAGTCTCAGACACACACACAATAACCACCTACCCTCCTACACTCACAGTTCTGGGTATCGTACGTGCCCTGCGAGTCTCAGACACACACACAATAACCACCTACCCTCCTACACTCACAGTTCTGGGTATCGTACGTGCCCTGCGAGTTTCAGACACTCACACAATAACCACCTACCCTCCTACACTCACAGTTCTGGGAATCGTACGTGCCCTGCGAGTCTCAGACACACACACAATAACCACCTACCCTCCTACACTCACAGTTCTGGGTATCGTACGTGCCCTGCGAGTCTCAGACACACACACAATAACCACCTACACTCCTACACTCACAGATCTGGGTATCGTACGTGCCCTGCGAGTCTCAGACACACACACAGTAACCACCTACCCTCCTACACTCAAAGTTCTGGGTATCGTACGTGCCCAGCGAGACTCAGACACACTCACAAAGACCACCTACCCTCCTACACTCACAGTTCTGGGTATCGTACGTGCCCTGCGAGTCTCAGACACACACACAATAACCACCTACCCTCCTACACTCACAGTTCTGGGTATCGTACGTGCCCTGCGAGTCTCAGACACACACACAATAACCACCTACACTCCTACACTCACAGATCTGGGTATCGTACGTGCCCTGCGAGTCTCAGACACACACACAGTAACCACCTACCCTCCTACACTCAAAGTTCTGGGTATCGTACGTGCCCAGCGAGACTCAGACACACTCACAAAAACCACCTACCCTCCTACACTCACAGTTCTGGGTATCGTACGTGCCCTGCGAGTCTCAGACACACACACAATAACCACCTACCCTCCTACACTCACAGTTCTGGGTATCGTACGTGCCATGCGAGTCTCAGACACACACAATAACCACCTACCCTCCTACACTCAAAGTTCTGGTTATCGTATGTGCCCTGCGAGTCTCAGATACACACACAATAACCACCTACCCTCCTACACTCACAGTACTGGATATCGTACGTGTCCTGCGAGTCTCAGACACACACACAATAACCACCTTCCCTCCTACACTCACAGTTCTGGGTATCGTACGTGCCCTGCGAGTCTCAGACACACTCACAATAACCATCTACCCTCCTACACTCACAGTTCTGGGTATCGTACGTGCCCTGCGAGTCTCAGACACTCACACAATAACCACCTACCCTCCTACACTCACAGTTCTGGGTATCGTACGTGCTCTGCGAGTCTCACTCACACAATAACCACCTACCCTCCTACACTCACAGTTCTGGGAATCGTACGTGCCCTGCGAGTCTCAGACACACACACAATAACCACCTACCCTCTTTCACTCACAGTTCTGGGTATCGTACGTGCCCTGCGAGTCTCAGACACACACACAATAACCACGTACCCTTCTACACTCACAGTTCCGGGTATCGTACGTGCCCTGCGAGTCTCAGACACACACACAATAACCACCTACCCTCCTACACTCACAGTTCTGGGTATCGTACGTGCCCTGCGAGTCTCAGAGACACACACAATAACCAGCTACCCTCCTACACTCACAGTTCTGGGTATCGCACGTGCCCTGCGAGTCTCAGACACACACAATAACCACCTACCCTCCTACACTCACAGTTCTGGGTATCGTACGTACCCTGCGAGTCTCATACACACACACAATAACCACCTACCCTCCTACACTCACAGTTCTGGGTATCGTACGTGCCCTGCGAGTCTCAGACACACACACAATAACCACCTACCCTCCTACACTCACAGTTCTGGGTATCGTACGTGCCCTGCGAGTCTCAGACACACACACAATAACCACCTACCCTCCTACACTCACAGTTCTGGGTATCGTACGTGCCCTGCGAGTCTCAGACACACACACAATAACCACTACCCTCCTACACTCACAGTTCTGGGTATCGTACGTGCCCTGCGAGTCTCAGACACACACACAATAACCACTACCCTCCTACACTCACAGTTCTGGGTATCGTACGTGCCCTGCGAGTCTCAGACACACACACAATAACCGCCTACCCTCCTACACTCACAGTTCTGGGTATCGTACGTGCCCTGCGAGTCTCAGACACACACACAATAACCACCTACCCTCCTACACTCACAGTTCTGGGTATCGTACGTGCCCTGCGAGTCTCAGACACACACACAATAACCACTACCCTCCTACACTCACAGTTCTGGGTATCGTACGTGCCCTGCGAGTCTCAGACACACACACAATAACCACTACCCTCCTACACTCACAGTTCTGGGTATCGTACGTGCCCTGCGAGTCTCAGACACACACACAATAACCACTACCCTCCTACACTCACAGTTCTGGGTATCGTACGTGCCCTGCGAGTCTCAGACACACACACAATAACCACCTACCCTCCTACACTCACAGTTCTGGGTATCGTACGTGCCCTGCGAGTCTCAGACACTCACACAATAACCACCTACCCTCCTACACTCACAGTTCTGGGTATCGTACGTGCCCTGCGAGTCTCAGACACTCAATGCAGTTCAACTCACCATTGAGCAAATTGACCTCATCAAGCGCCTGATCAACCAGTACCCACAACACCTGCGTCTGGCCACCACTGCTCACGGTAATGTCACCTTTACCCTATTATACGTGTGTAACCTCTACTGTATACTCTTAACTCTTGTGTAAACTACTGTATACCCTTAACTCTTGTGTAAACTACTGTATACTCTTAACTCTTGTGTAAACTACTGTATACTCTTCACTCTTGTTTAAACTCTACTGTATACTCTTAACTCTTGTTTAAGCTCTACTGTATACTCTTAACTCTTGTTTAAGCTCTACTGTATACTCTTAACTCTTGTTTAAACTCTACTGTATACTCTTAACTCTTGTTTAAACTCTACTGTATACTCTTAACTCTTGTTTAAGCTCTACTGCATACTCTTCACTCTTGTTTAAACTCTACTGTATACTCTTAACTCTTGTTTAAACTCTACTGTATGCTCTTAACTCTTGTTTAAGCTCTACTGTATACTCTTCACTCTTGTTTAAACTCCACTGTATACTCTTCACTCTTGTTTAAGCTCTACTGTATACTCTTAACTCTTGTTTAAGCTCTACTGTATACTCTTCACTCTTGTTTAAACTCTACTGTATACTCTTAACTCTTGTTTAAACTCTACTGTATACTCTTAACTCTTGTTTAAGCTCTACTGTATACTCTTCACTCTTGTTTAAACTCTTCTGTATACTCTTAACTCTTGTTTAAGCTCTACTGTAACTCTTCACTCTTGTTTAAACTCTACTGTATACTCTTAACTCTTGTTTAAACTCTACTGTATACTCTTAACTCTTGTTTAAGCTCTACTGTATACTCTTCAGTCTTGTTTAAACTCTACTGTATACTCTTCACTCTTGTTTAAGCTCTACTGTATACTCTTCACTCTTGTTTAAACTCTACTGTATACTCTTAACTCTTGTTTAAGCTCTACTGCATACTCTTCACTCTTGTTTAAACTCTACTGTATACTCTTAACTCTTGTTTAAACTCTACTGTATGCTCTTAACTCTTGTTTAAGCTCTACTGTATACTCTTCACTCTTGTTTAAACTCCACTGTATACTCTTCACTCTTGTTTAAGCTCTACTGTATACTCTTAACTCTTGTTTAAGCTCTACTGTATACTCTTCACTCTTGTTTAAACTCTACTGTATACTCTTAACTCTTGTTTAAACTCTACTGTATACTCTTAACTCTTGTTTAAGCTCTACTGTATACTCTTCACTCTTGTTTAAACTCTTCTGTATACTCTTAACTCTTGTTTAAGCTCTACTGTAACTCTTCACTCTTGTTTAAACTCTACTGTATACTCTTAACTCTTGTTTAAACTCTACTGTATACTCTTAACTCTTGTTTAAGCTCTACTGTATACTCTTCACTCTTGTTTAAACTCTACTGTATACTCTTCACTCTTGTTTAAGCTCTACTGTATACTCTTCACTCTTGTTTAAACTCTACTGTATACTCTTAACTCTTGTTTAAGCTCTACTGTATACTCTTAACTCTTCTTTAAGCTCTACTGTATACTCTTAACTCTTGTTTAAACTCTACTGTATACTCTTAACTCTTGTTTAAGCTCTACTGTATACTCTTCACTCTTGTTTAAACTCTTCTGTATACTCTTAACTCTTGTTTAAGCTCTACTGTATACTCTTAACTCTTGTTTAAGCTCTACTGTATACTCTTAACTCTTGTTTAAGCTCTACTGTGTACTCTTAACTCTTGTTTAAGCTCTACTGTATACTCTTAACTCTTGTTTAAGCTCTACTGTATACTCTTAACTCTTGTTTAAACTCTACTGTATACTCTTAACTCTTGTTTAAACTCTACTGTGTACTCTTAACTCTTGTTTAAGCTCTACTGTATACTCTTAACTCTTGTTTAAGCTCTTCTGTATACTCTTAACTCTTGTTTAAGCTCTACTGTATACTCTTAACTCTTGTTTAAGCTCTACTGTATACTCTTAACTCTTGTTTAAGCTCTACTGTGTACTCTTAACTCTTGTTTAAGCTCTACTGTATACTCTTAACTCTTGTTTAAGCTCTACTGTATACTCTTAACTCTTGTTTAAACTCTACTGTATACTCTTAACTCTTGTTTAAACTCTACTGTGTACTCTTAACTCTTGTTTAAGCTCTACTGTATACTCTTAACTCTTGTTTAAGCTCTTCTGTATACTCTTAACTCTTGTTTAAGCTCTACTGTATACTCTTAACTCTTGTTTAAGCTCTTATGTATACTCTTAACTCTTGTTTAAGCTCTTCTGTATACTCTTAACTCTTGTTTAAGCTCTACTGTATACTCTTAACTCTTGTTTAAGCTCTTCTGTATACTCTTAACTCTTGTTTAAGCTCTTCTGTATACTCTTAACTCTTGTTTAAGCTCTACTGTATATTCTTAACTCTTGTTTAAGCTCTACTGTATACTCTTCACTCTTGTTTAAACTCTACTGTATACTCTTAACTCTTGTTTAAGCTCTACTGTATACTCTTAACTCTTGTTTAAGCTCTACTGTATACTCTTCACTCTTGTTTAAACTCTACTGTATACTCTTAACTCTTGTTTAAGCTCTACTGTATACTCTTAACTCTTGTTTAAGCTCTACTGTATACTCTTAACTCTTGTTTAAACTCTACTGTATACTCTTAACTCTTGTTTAAACTCTACTGTATACTCTTAACTCTTGTTTAAACTCTACTGTATACTCTTAACTCTTGTTTAAGCTCTACTGTATACTCTTAACTCTTGTTTAAACTCTACTGTATACTCTTAACTCTTGTTTAAGCTCTACTGTATACTCTTAACTCTTGCTTAAACTCTACTGTATACTCTTAACTCTTGTTTAAGCTCTACTGTATACTCTTCACTCTTGTTTAAGCTCTACTGTATACTCTTCACTCTTGTTTAAACTCTACTGTATACTCTTCACTCTTGTTTAAACTCTACTGTATACTCTTAACTCTTGTTTAAGCTCTACTGTATACTCTTCACTCTTGTTTAAGCTCTACTGTATACTCTTCACTCTTGTTTAAGCTGTACTGTATACTCTTCACTCTTGTTTAAGCTCTACTGTATACTCTTAACTCTTGTTTAAGCTCTACTGTATACTATTAACTCTTGTTTAAGCTCTACTGTATACTCTTCACTCTTGTTTAAGCTCTACTGTATACTCTTCACTCTTGTTTAAGCTCTACTGTATACTCTTCACTCTTGTTTAAGCTCTACTGTATACTCTTAACTCTTGTTTAAGCTCTACTGTATACTCTTAACTCTTGTTTAAGCTCTACTGTATACTCTTAACTCTTGTTTAAGCTCTACTGTATACCCCTCACTCTTGTTTAAGCTCTACTGTATACTCTTAACTCTTGTTTAAGCTCTACTGTATACTCTTAACTCTTGTTTAAGCTCTACTGTATACTCTTAACTCTTGTTTAAGCTCTACTGTATACTCTTCACTCTTGTTTAAGCTCTACTGTATACTCTTCACTCTTGTTTAAGCTCTACTGTATACTCTTCACTCTTGTTTAAGCTCTTCTGTATACTATTAACTCTTGTTTAAGCTCTACTGTATACTCTTAACTCTTGTTTAAACTCTACTGTATACTCTTAACTCTTGTTTAAGCTCTTCTGTATACTCTTAACTCTTGTTTAAGCTCTACTGTATACTCTTAACTCTTGTTTAAGCTCTTCTGTATACTCTTAACTCTTGTTTAAGCTCTTCTTTATACTCTTAACTCTTGTTTAAGCTCTACTGTATATTCTTAACTCTTGTTTAAGCTCTACTGTATACTCTTAACTCTTGTTTAAGCTCTACTGTATACTCTTCACTCTTGTTTAAACTCTACTGTATACTCTTCACTCTTGTTTAAGCTCTACTGTATACTCTTCACTCTTGTTTAAGCTCTACTGTATACTCTTAACTCTTGTTTAAGCTCTACTGTATACTCTTAACTCTTGTTTAAGCTCTACTGTATACTCTTAACTCTTGTTTAAGCTCTACTGTATACTCTTCACTCTTGTTTAAACTCTACTGTATACTCTTCACTCTTGTTTAAGCTCTACTGTATACTCTTAACTCTTGTTTAAGCTCTACTGTATACTCTTCACTCTTGTTTAAACTCTACTGTATACTCTTAACTCTTGTTTAAGCTCTACTGTATACTCTTCACTCTTGTTTAAACTCTACTGTATACTCTTAACTCTTGTTTAAACTCTACTGTATACTCTTAACTCTTGTTTAAGCTCGACTGTATACTCTTAACTCTTGTTTAAGCTCTACTGTATACTCTTAACTCTTGTTTAAACTCTACTGTATACTCTTAACTCTTGTTTAAACTCTACTGTATACTCTTAACTCTTGTTTAAACTCTACTGTATACTCTTAACTCTTGTTTAAGCTCTACTGTATACTCTTAACTCTTGTTTAAACTCTACTGTATACTCTTAACTCTTGTTTAAGCTCTACTGTATACTCTTAACTCTTGCTTAAACTCTACTGTATACTCTTAACTCTTGTTTAACCTCTACTGTATACTCTTCACTCTTGTTTAAGCTCTACTGTATACTCTTCACTCTTGTTTAAACTCTACTGTATACTCTTCACTCTTGTTTAAACTCTACTGTATACTCTTAACTCTTGTTTAAGCTCTACTGTATACTCTTCACTCTTGTTTAAGCTCTACTGTATACTCTTCACTCTTGTTTAAGCTGTAATGTTTACTCTTCACTCTTGTTTAAGCTCTACTGTATACTATTAACTCTTGTTTAAGCTCTACTGTATACTATTAACTCTTGTTTAAGCTCTACTGTATACTCTTCACTCTTGTTTAAGCTCTACTGTATACTCTTCACTCTTGTTTAAGCTCTACTGTATACTCTTCACTCTTGTTTAAGCTCTACTGTATACTCTTAACTCTTGTTTAAGCTCTACTGTATACTCTTAACTCTTGTTTAAGCTCTACTGTATACTCTTAACTCTTGTTTAAGCTCTACTGTATACTCCTCACTCTTGTTTAAGCTCTACTGTATACTCTTAACTCTTGTTTAAGCTCTACTGTATACTCTTAACTCTTGTTTAAGCTCTACTGTATACTCTTAACTCTTGTTTAAGCTCTACTGTATACTCTTCACTCTTGTTTAAGCTCTACTGTATACTCTTCACTCTTGTTTAAGCTCTACTGTATACTCTTCACTCTTGTTTAAGCTCTACTGTATACTATTAACTCTTGTTTAAGCTCTACTGTATACTCTTAACTCTTGTTTAAACTCTACTGTATACTCTTAACTCTTGTTTAAGCTCTACTGTATACTCTTAACTCTTGTTTAAACTCTACTGTATACTCTTAACTCTTGTTTAAACTCTACTGTATACTCTTCACTCTTGTTTAAACCCTACTGTATACTCTTAACTCTTGTTTAAGCTCTACTGTATACTCTTAACTCTTGTTTAAACTCTACTGTATACTCTTCACTCTTGTTTAAACTCTACTGTATACTCTTAACTCTTGTTTAAACTCTACTGTATACTCTTCACTCTTGTTTAAACTCTACTGTATACTCTTAACTCTTGTTTAAACTCTACTGTATACTCTTCACTCTTGTTTAAGCTCTACTGTATACTCTTAACTCTTGTTTAAACTCTACTGTATACTCTTAACTCTTGTTTAAACTCTACTGTATACTCTTAACTCTTGTTTAAACTCTACTGTATACTCTTAACTCTTGTTTAAACTCTACTGTATACTCTTAACTCTTGTTTAAACTCTACTGTATACTCTTCACTCTTGTTTAAACTCTACTGTATACTCTTAACTCTTGTTTAAACTCTACTGTATACTCTTCACTCTTGTTTAAGCTCTACTGTATACTCTTAACTCTTGTTTAAACTCTACTGTATACTCTTAACTCTTGTTTAAACTCTACTGTATACTCTTAACTCTTGTTTAAACTCTACTGTATACTCTTAACTCTTGCTTAAACTCTACTGTATACTCTTAACTCTTGTTTAAACTCTACTGTATACTCTTAACTCTTGTTTAAACTCTACTGTATACTCTTCACTCTTGTTTAAACTCTACTGTATACTCTTAACTCTTGTTTAAACTCTACTGTATACTCTTCACTCTTGTTTAAGCTCTACTGTATACTCTTAACTCTTGTTTAAACTCTACTGTATACTCTTAACTCTTGTTTAAACTCTACTGTATACTCTTAACTCTTGTTTAAACTCTACTGTATACTCTTAACTCTTGTTTAAACTCTACTGTATACTCTTAACTCTTGTTTAAACTATACTGTATACTCTTCACTCTTGTTTAAACTCTACTGTATACTCTTAACTCTTGTTTAAACTCTACTGTATACTCTTCACTCTTGTTTAAGCTCTACTGTATACTCTTAACTCTTGTTTAAACTCTACTGTATACTCTTAACTCTTGTTTAAACTCTACTGTATACTCTTAACTCTTGTTTAAACTCTACTGTATACTCTTAACTCGTTTTTAAACTCTACTGTATACTCTTCACTCTTGTTTAAGCTCTACTGTATACTCTTAACTCTTGTTTAAACTCTACTGTATACTCTTCACTCTTGTTTAAACTCTACTGTATACTCTTAACTCTTGTTTAAACTCTACTGTATACTCTTCACTCTTGTTTAAACTCTTCTGTATACTCTTAACTCTTGTTTAAGCTCTACTGTATACTCTTAACTCTTGTTTAAACTCTACTGTATACTCTTAACTCTTGTTTAAGCTCTACTGTATACTCTTAACTCTTGTTTAAACTCTACTGTATACTCTTAACTCTTGTTTAAGCTCTACTGTATACTCTTAACTCTTGTTTAAACTCTACTGTATACTCTTCACTCTTGTTTAAGCTCTACTGTATACTATTAACTCTTGTTTAAGCTCTACTTTATACTCTTAACTCTTGTTTAAGCTCTACTGTATACTATTAACTCTTGTTTAAGCTCTACTGTATACTCTTCACTCTTGTTTAAGCTCTACTGTATACTCTTCACTCTTGTTTAAGCTCTACTGTATACTATTAACTCTTGTTTAAGCTCTACTGTATACTCTTAACTCTTGTTTAAGCTCTACTGTATACTCTTAACTCTGGTTTAAACTCTACTGTATACTCTTAACTCGTGTTTAAGCTCTACTGTATACTCTTAACTCTTGTTTAAGCTCTACTGTATACTCTTAACTCTTGTTTAAGCTCTACTGTATACTCTTAACTCTTGTTTAAGCTCTACTGTATACTCTTCACTCTTGTTTAAGCTCTACTGTATACTCTTAACTCTTGTTTAAGCTCTACTGTATACTCTTAACTCTTGTTTGCTCTACTGTTACTCTTAACTCTACTGTATACTCTTAACTCTTGTTTAAGCTCTACTGTATACTCTTAACTCTTGTTTAAACTCTACTGTATACTCTTAACTCTTGTTTAAACTCTACTGTATACTCTTAACTCTTGTTTAACTCTACTGTATACTCTTAACTCTTGTTTAAACTCTACTGTATACTATTAACTCTTGTTTAAACTCTACTGTATACTATTAACTCTGTTTAAACTCTACTGTATACTCTTAACTCTTGTTTAAACTCTACTGTATACTCTTAACTCTTGTTTAACTCTACTGTATACTCTTAACTCTTGTTTAAACTCTACTGTATACTATTAACTCTTGTTTAAACTCTACTGTATACTATTAACTCTGTTTAAACTCTACTGTATACTATTAACTCTGTTTAAACTCTACTGTATACTCTTAACTCTTGTTTAAACTCTACTGTATACTCTTAACTCTTGTTTAAGCTCTACTGTATACTCTTAACTCTTGTTTAAGCTCTACTGTATACTCTTAACTCTTGTTTAAGCTCTACTGTATACTCTTAACTCTTGTTTAAGCTCTACTGTATACTCTTCACTCTTGTTTAAGCTCTACTGTATACTCTTAACTCTTGTTTAAGCTCTACTGTATACTCTTAACTCTTGTTTAAGCTCTACTGTATACTCTTAACTCTTGTTTAAGCTCTACTGTATACTCTTCACTCTTGTTTAAGGCTCTACTGTATACTCTTAACTCTTGTTTAAGCTCTACTGTATACTCTTAATTAACTCTACTGTATACTCTTAACTCTTGTTTAAGCTCTACTGTATACTATTAACTCTTGTTTAAGCTCTACTGTATACTCTTAACTCTTGTTTAAGCTCTACTGTATACTCTTAACTCTTGTTTAAGCTCTACTGTATACTCTTCACTCTTGTTTAAGCTCTACTGTATACTCTTAACTCTTGTTTAAGCTCTACTGTATACTCTTAACTCTTGTTTAAGCTCTACTGTATACTCTTAACTCTTGTTTAAGCTCTACTGTATACTCTTAACTCTTGTTTAAGCTCTACTGTATACTCTTAACTCTTGTTTAAGCTCTACTGTATACTCTTAACTCTTGTTTACGCTCTACTGTATACTCTTAACTCTTGTTTAAGCTCTACTGTATACTCTTAACTCTTGTTTAAGCTCTACTGTATACTCTTACTCTTGTTTAAGCTCTACTGTATACTCTTAACTCTTGTTTAAGCTCTACTGTATACTCTTAACTCTTGTTTAAGCTCTACTGTATACTCTTAACTCTTGTTTAAGCTCTACTGTATACTCTTAACTCTTGTTTAAGCTCTACTGTATACTATTAACTCTTGTTTAAGCTCTACTGTATACTCTTAACTCTTGTTTAAGCTCTACTGTATACTATTAACTCTTGTTTAAGCTCTACTGTATACTATTAACTCTTGTTTAAACTCTACTGTATACTCTTAACTCTTTGTGCAAACTCTGTTGTTTATTCTTAATTCTTATGTAAACTTTCCTGTATACAGTTAAGGTCGTACATGGTTGTTCATGGTTGTACATGTACAATCTTGTACAACCATGATATGTCTCTTTAACTACAAGTCAAAATTATATATCTATGTTACAGTGTTTGTGGTGCTTTTATCGGGATATATTGTATTAAGTAATATAATAGAGCTCGTATATTTTATTGATATCTAGAGTTATAAGATTCTCTCTCTCTCTCTCTCTCTCTCTCTCTCTCTCTCTCTCTCTCTCTCTCTCTCTCTCTCTCTCTCTCTCTCTCTCTCTCTCTCTCTCTCTCTCTCTCTCTCTCTCTCTCTCTCTCTCTTACACTCTCTCTATCTCTTACTCTCTCTCTCTCTCTCTCTCTCTCTCTCTCTCTCTCTCTCTCTCTCTCTCTCTTACACACTCTCTCTCTCTCTCTCTCTCTCTCTCTCTCTCCCCTGAGCCATCTGTCTCACAGAGCCACGATATTGTGGGTTACTTATAAATTGTACCAGCCACGGTATTGTGGATCTTTTAACTATTAATATGATTGCCTATCAGAGCTGGAGGAAGCATTCAGGGAAGGACTTATTGCCAGTCTGATTGGCGTAGAGGGAGGACACGCCATTCAGAACTCCCTGGGCGTCCTGCGAGCACTCAGAGACCTCGGAGTGAGATATCTCACTCTCACACACACCTGCAGTACTCCGTGGTAAGTCTTCCCTCTTAGTGCTAGCTTTAATACTACAGTGCCAGATCTAAATGACTCTGGGTGTCTGTCTGTCTGTCTGTCTGTCTGTCTGTCTCTCTCTCTCTCTCTCTCTCTCTCTCTCTCTCTCTCTCTCTCTCTCTCTCATAGAGCTAGTTTTAACACTAGAGTGGCAGTTCTCAGTGGCACTCTCCTTCCCTCAGGGCAGAGTGTGCCAGGGCCAGGGAGACGGACCTGGAAGACCCTGAGTCACCACGGGGTCTAACACACTTCGGCAAGGTACGTTGATAATCTTTATAAAGTCATTGGCGCTTTACAAAGTCTAAATAGTGCTTGATAAAATCTAAATGGTACTTTATAAAGTCTACATGGTGCTTTATATTCAGTGGTACTTTATAAAGTGTAAATAGCGTTTTCTCTCTAAATTGGGTTTATCGGTTATAATAGGGCTTTATCAAGTCTATATAGGGCTTTATTAAGTCTTAATACTGCTTTATCAATTCTAAATAGGGTTTATTAAGTCTACATAGGGCTTTATCAAGTCTTAATAGGGTTTTATCAAATATAAATAGGGCTTTATCGAATCTTAATAGGGCTTTATCAACTCTAAACAGGGCTTTGTCGAGTCTTAATAGGGCTTCGTCAAGTTTAAATAGACCTTTTTTAAGTCTAAATAGGGATTTATCAAGTCTAAATAGGGATTTTTCAACTCGAAATAGACCTTTACGAAGAGTTTTACCAGGCTTCCTTTAGTATTTTCGTGAGAAAAGAGGAACGTCTATGATTTGTTGACATGTTCTAGCCACGGTATTGTGCGTCTCGTCTCGTAATTGTGGAGGGAAGTGTTTGTGTGTGTGTGGGGGGGTGGGGGTGATTTGTTGATTTGTTACAGCCACGGAATTGTGTTTTCTTTTTTTTTATTTGGTACAGACGGTGGTGAGGGAGATGAACCGGCTGGGACTGCTGGTGGACCTGTCCCACGTGTCCCAGGCTACCATGAAGGCGGCCCTGGAGGTGTCCAGGGCCCCTGTTATCTTCAGTCACTCCTCCGTGTACGCTATCTGCAAGAACCCCAGGAACGTCCCCGACGATATTCTGAAGAAGGTGGTGAGTAGAGAGAGAGAGAGAGAGAGAGAGAGAGCGTCTGTGTTATGCGTGTTTGTGATTTCTGTTGCAGACTCTGGACATCTTCTTCCGTATCTCTCCTCCTCCTCACGGAAGATATCTACAGATGCAGCTGCGAACCATACGCAGACACCTCTAAACGCAGACGTAGTACAAGCAGACACCTCTATACGCAGACATACCACAGGTAGACATCTCTAAACGCAGACGTACTACAAGCAGAAACCTCTATATGCAGATATACTACAAGCAGATACCTCTTCACGCAGACATACTACAAGCAGAGACCTCTTCACGCAGACATCGCTACATGGACACACATATGCCTATCCTACACACTATCAACACACAAACAACAAAGCAGACAAGAGCCCCAACAACACTCGGTCTCTCGCTTCATTCCGCAACACAACATTGTCCATGTCTAGCAGAACTCGGTAAGACAATATATTCCTGATCTTCCGGTATCTAATAAGTCAATATTGTCTGTCTGGTAATATGATATTCTGGTCTCCTCTCACAGGCCATCAACGGTGGTGTAGTGATGGTTAGTTTCTACACTCACTTTCTTACCTGTAGTGAGACAGCAACTATTAAAGATGTGGTGGGTGAGTATTATTATTATTATATTTCCTTTATATATATACATTTCTAGAACGTTATTTCTTCTAGTTACATGCATTTACTTAGTTTTTTTTTCACTGCCTGTGATTCACTAAGATTATTTTTTTTCTTTCTATCTGCCTTACGGTTTTTTTTGTCTCTTTTGGCGTCTGCTGTGGTGTCTGCTGTGGCGTCTGCTGTGGCGTCTGCTGTACCGTCTGCTGTGTGTAATAGACCACATCAACCATGTGAGGAACATTGCTGGAGTAGAACATGTGGGCATTGGTGCAGACTTTGATGGTGTTAACAAGTAAGTTACCCTCCTATTTACACACACACACACACACACACACACACACACACACACACACACACACACACACACACACAAAAACAAACAAATATATATATATATATATATATATATATATATATATATATATATATATATATATATATACATATATATATATATATATATATATAATAACAACATTGCACTAGCCAAGGAGTCGAACCCATGCTGTTTTGGCCCGCCTCATGGTAAGAGAAAACGCCTGACGCCTTAGACCACTAGGCAGCGCTGTATAGCCCTTGTGGCTTAGCGCTTCTTTTTGATTATAATAATAATAACTTAGACCACTAGACCACACAGTCCTTAACAATGGTGCATCCAGCCAAGCTAGATGTTGTACCCACCATCGAAGGACATACGGTGGTGTGGACGCCTCTGAGCTAATTTCATTCTACTCCCTATTTGTGTACTAGCTCAACAAGCACTATATTATTGTACCCACGAAACAAGTGGTATTGATCAATACCAACACGGGTTCGACTCCTTGGTTAGTGCAGCGTTGTTATTGATCAATACCACTCATTTCGTGAGTATAATATATATATATATATATATATATATATATATATACATGTTTGTCTATGACAGGCTGCCTGAAGGACTTCAGGATGTGTCTCGCTATCCACACCTCTTCGCGGAGCTCCTGGCGGATCCAACCTGGTCCTTGGAGGATCTAAAGATGTTGGCAGGACACAACCTCCTTAGAGTCCTCAGAGACGTCGAGAAGGTGAGCTGAGAGTGAGCTTTGATTAGCTGAGGAATATTAGTTATTAAGCTGAGGAGACTGTACTTGTAGTTTGTATATATTTTGGTGAGCTGAGATTTGTTAATGAGCTGAGGCAACTTGAAGAGATTAGTGGTGTGAATGAGTTGAGGCAAGGTATTGAGCTGAGGGATGTCTGTGAGCTGAGAAAATTTCTGTGGTGTGTTGTGCTGTTATCTGACTCACCACTAGTACCACTATCACCACCATCACCACCACTACCACCATCACTACCACTACCACATCGCCACCCCTAGCACCACCACCACCACCACCACCGCCACCACCACCATCACCACCACCACCTCCACCTACAATACTACCACCACCACCACCACCACCACCACCACCACCACCACCACCACCACCATCACCACCACCACCATCACTGTTACAAAAAACGCGATTCTAAAAGCTTAGAGATCTCCAGTGAATACTAGAAAGGACTGCCCTTCTAGCATCCAGCCTGTTACTGGGTTTTCGTAACAAGTAGTCAGTATCCTTGTCCAATTATCCATTAGAATTCAGTATTATTCAATAGTGCTTCAGGATTAAAACTGGTAGGCTACTAACTAGAGAAATTAAAATTTAATAAATTTATTAAGTCTAGAGGTATATTATCAAATTAAATTAATCACAGCAATCAAAATAAAATCAATCTCTCGAGTTCAATATTATTGTGCTGAAAGCACATATCACATTTATAATTCTTAAGTACCGTCAGGTACATTAACATTTAATAAGATATTATAAATATGTACAAGTAAGTTTGTGTGTAAGTGTATAAGTGCTGTAAGTAGTTCGTTATGTCTCACGACTCGACTAGACTTAAACAAGTGACTGACAAAGTCCTCAAATACTAACTTCTTGACCAACTGGCAATCAGAACAGTCTGCTTGAACAATAAAAAGAATGCTAAGCCCAATAGCAATATAACAAGCAACTGCGACACAATCAGAATCAAGGAGATAATATAACGACACTAAGTAGGGACCATCTGCAGATCCTCCACAAAAGTCACAAAACTCCCATACTACTGAATCTAAGTTCAGCATAAGAAAATCCCCGACTGTGATAATACACAGAAACCAGTACAAGTTAGGTGAGAAGCTACAGCTCAGGACCTGAGTTGTTCAGAGTATCTAAGAGACACACAACCTCAGTACAACGTCGAAAATCACTAAGTCTATACAATGTTCTGTGAACAGAGTCTCACAGAACTAACAAAGCTACAGAGACAATCCTCCAACAAGAGCCAATAAGGGAGAGTTAGGCACTAGTCAGGAATACGTCCAACCACCAAGAGAGTCTAGACCAGACTGAATACTTCAGGCGAGGTGAGGACACCCCCCCTCGATCATGTGATAGCTCCGTGGACAGCTGCTGCCCAGCAACAGAAGCCGGCAGAATAACGAGCAAAGAGCGATAATTACAGTAGTTAGACAATCAAGACTTGAACTGAGCACATAATATGTTACATCCTACCTAACAAAATTTAACTAAGTCAAATAATAATGATATAAAGCAATATATTTACGATTTAGCTATTATCGCAAATATAAGCAATATAAAATTATATGAAAAGATAATTATATATATACATAATAATCATTGCAACCCATTCAGGGGTTGCAACACCCACCCACTACCATCACTACTACTATCCCCACACGCTACCACCACTACCACCACCACTACCACCATCACCACTACTACCCCCACACGCTACCACCACCACTACCACCACCACTACCACCACCACTACCACCACCACTACCACCGCCACTACCACCATCACCACTGCTACCCCCACACCCTACCACCACCACCACTACCACCATCACCACTACTACCCCCACACGCTACCACCACCACTACCACCACCACTACCACCATCACTATCACCACTACCACCATCACCACTACTACCCCCACACGCTACCACCACCACTACCACCATCACCACTACTACCCCCACACGCTACCACCACCACTACCACCACCACTACTACCACCACGACTACCACCATCACCACTACTACCCCCACACGCTACCACCACCACTACCACCACCACTACCACCACCACCACCACCACTACCACCATCACCACTACTACCGATGCCACTATCCACCACTGCCACCATCACCACTACCACCACTGCCTACCACTACCACTGCCTACCACCACTGCCACTACCACTGCTCCCCATCCACCACCACTCACTACCACCATCACCACTACTACCCCGCACGTCCACCACTACCTACCACCACTGCCACCATCCACCACCTACTGCCACCGCTTCACCACCACTAACCATCCCAGGTCTACCACTCGCTACCCCACCACTACCACCACCACTACTACCACCATCACTACCATCACCACTCACCCCCTGCCCCCCACACTGCCACCACCACTCACTCCACCACCATCCACCACCTACCATCACCCCACTCTGCCTGACCCACCACTACCACCACCACACCACTGCCACCATCCACTACTACATCCACCCCACACCACCATCACCACCACTACCACCGATCCACCACTGTACCACCACTGCCACCACTACCACCATCCACCACTACTGCCACGCTACCACCACCGACCACCACTCCACCACTGCCACCATCACCACTACTGCCACACCACCACCTACCACCACCACCACCACCACCACCACCATCCACCATCTGCCACGTACTGCCACCAGCCACCACTGCCACCACCTACTGCACACGCTACCGCCACCACTGCCACCACCACTACCTACCACCACCACTACCACCATCCGCACAACTACCCCCGCCCCCACCGCTACCACCACCACTACCATCCACCACTGCCACCACTCTGCCACCACCTCCTGCCACTGCCACGCCACACTGCCACCACCTGCCCACCTACTCACCACCATGCCACCTACCACTCATGCACCATACCACCATCACCACTACCTCACCACTGCCACCTCGCTACACCACCACGCCACCACCATCCACTACCACCACCACCACTGCGCCCCCAGCCACCATCCACCCTGCTACACCCCCCACGCTACCACCGCCACCACCTACCACCATCCACCACTACCTACCCCCGCCCCACGCTACCACCACCACTACCACCACCACGCCACACCACCACTGCCACCATCCACCACTACACACTGCACCCCACAGCTGCCACCACCACCACTACCTCCATCCACCACCACTCCACCATCACCACCTACTGCCACCACTGGCTACCACCACCACTGCCACCACCACCACCACCTGCCACCACCACCACTCCACCACCTACCACCACTACTACCACCACCACTACCACCATCCACCACCTACGCCTACCGCCCCACAGGCTATACCACCCACTACCACCACCACCACTGCCACCACACCACCACTGCCCCCACCACTACCACCTCCACCACCACCACCCCCACGCTACCACCACTCACCACGCCACTGCCCCACAGCTCACCACCACCACTGCCACCACCACCACTACCATCCACCTACTACCACATGCCACCACCACTGCCACCATCCACCACCACTACTCACCACAGGCTACGCTACCACCACTACCACCTCCACCGCCACCCTCACCGACCCTACCTACCACTACCACCACCACCACTACCACCATCACCACCACTACCCCACCACTGCCTACCATCCACCTACTACCATCACCACCTACTGCTGCCTCCACCACTGCCCCCACGGGCCTACCACCTACCATCACCATCACCACCTACTACCCCCTCACGCTACCACCATACCACATACCACCACTGCCACCACCACCACTACCACCATCACCACCACTACCCCCTCACGCTACCACCACCACTACCACCACCACTACCACCACCACCACTACCACCATCACCACCACTACCCCTTCACGCTACCACCACCACTAACGACCCCTCCACCACCAGGTACGACTAACAATGAACCAACAAGGGGTCGTGGCCCTGGAAGAAGAGGTACCAGTCAACCAGCTAACAACCACCAACAACTGCTCCTACAAATTCATCAAGCAACCCGAGGACAATTAGCACCATGCAACCTACCACCACCAACAGTACGACAAACACACCACCACCAGGTCTCACAACTTCTCACTCGTCACATCAGTAAAAAAAAAATTAATTATTTTTCAAAATTTTTGTTATTAATTTTAATAGAAGCTTTGTTAGAGCATTTTAATTATTATTATTATTATTATTATTATTATTATTATTATTATTATTATTATTATTATTATTATTATTATTATTATTATTATTATTATCATACAGTTGTACAGAATAATATGTAAATATAAGAGAAATGGCCGATAAATTCGGAAAAATTTTTATGCATTTGTATTATCCCTTATAAGTATATACTGTTATCTTGTTCTGGTCTGGCACTAAGCTGACACTAAGCTGAGGCTAAGCTGGCACTAACCTCTCACTAAGCTGGCACTAAGCTGGCTCTAAGGTCTTACTAAACTCTCACTAAGCTGGCACTAAGCTGGCTCTAAGGTCTTACTAAACTCTCACTAAGCTGACACTAAGCTGAGAACTTCAAGCTAACCAAACTACCCTCACTAAGCTGCACTAAGCTGCTCTTCACAAGGTGTAACTAGCCGGGCTCGCTGGCACTAATGCTCTAAGGTTTACTACTTCACTAAGCTGACACTAAGCTGAGACTAAGCTGGCACTAATTCGACACTAAGCTGGCACTAACCTCTCACTAAGCTGGCACTAAGCTGGCTCTAAGGTCTTACTAAACTCTCACTAAGCTGGCACTAAGCTGACACTAATCTGACACTAAGCTGTCACTAAGCTGGTACTAATCTCTCACTAAGCTCTCACTAAGTTGGTACTAAGCTCTTACTAAGCTGGCACTAAGCTGGCCCTAAGCTCTTATTAAACTCCCACTAAGCTGATACTAAGCTGGCACTAAGCTCTCACTAAGCTGGCCCTAAGCTCTCACTAAGATGGCACTAAGCAGACACTAAGCCCTCACTAAACTGACACTAAGCTTTCACTATGCTGCACTAAGCTGACACTAAGCTCTCACTAAGCTGGCACTAAGCTAACACTAAGCTGGTACTAGCTCTTACTAAGCTGACACTAAGTTGGCACTAATTTCTCACTAAGCTGACACCAAGCTGACACTAATCTGGCACTAAGCTGACACTAATCTGGCACTAATCTCCCACTAAGCTGGCACTAAGCTGAAACTAAGCTGGCACTAAGCTGAAACTAAGCTGGCACTAAGCTGAAACTAAGCTGGCACTAAGCTCTTGCTAAGCTCTCACTAAACTGGCATTAAGCTGACAATAATCTTGCACTAATCTCTCACTAAGCTGGCACTAACCTGGCTCTAAGGTCTTACTAAACTCTCACTAAGCTGGCACTAAGCTCTCACTCTCACTAACCTGACACTAAGCTCTCACTATGCTGCACTAAGCTGGCACTAAGCTCTCACTAAGCTGGCACTAAGCTCTCACTATGCTGCACTAAGATGGCACTAAGCTCTCAATAAGCTGGCACTAAGCTCTCACTAAGCTGGCACTAAGCTCTCACTAAGCTGGCACTAAGCTCGCCCTAAGCTGGCACTAAGCTCTCACTAAGCTCTCACTAAGCCGGCACTAAGCTTGCACTAAGCTGGCACTAAGCTGGCACTAAGCTCTCACTAAGCTGGCACTAAGCTCTCACTAAGCTCTCACTAAGCTGGCACTAAGCTGGCACTAAGCTCTCACTAAGCTGGCACTAAGCTGGCACTAAGCTCTCACTAAGCTCTCACTAAGCTGGCACTAAGCTCTCACTAAGCTGGCACTAAGCTGGCACTAGTAGACATGAGGGTAGTCTGGCAGATTTCCCCGGGCAGTACTGAGGGTAGTAGACATGAGGGTAGTCTGGCAGATTTCCCCGGGCAGTACTGAGGGTCGTAAGCTGATAAACGTCCAGGACAACGACGTTCATGTTGCACATCATCTCAAAAAATGTTCGTTGAACTTCCCAAAGTTGTTCGCTGAACATTCGGACTTGTTCGTTGAACTTCCAAACCTCCTCGTTGAACTTCCAAACCTCCTCGTTGAACTTCCAAACCTCTTCGTTGAACTTCCAAACCTCCTCGTTGAACTTCCAAACCTCTTCGTTGAACTTCCAAACCTCTTCGTTGAACTTCCAAACCTCCTCGTTGAACTTCCAAACCTCTTCGTTGAACTTCCAAACCTCTTCGTTGAACTTCCAAACCTCTTCGTTGAACTTCCAAACCTCCTCGTTGAACTTCCAAACCTCTTCGTTGAACTTCCAAACCTCTTCGTTGAACTTCCAAACCTCTTCGTTGAACTTCTAGATCTGCTCGTTGAACTTCTCACCAGTTCTTGCAGATAAAACAGGTAGATATACCTACCAGTAAGATAAGTTTTATTTATAAAGGTGGTCTGAAAGTTAGTTCTTTAGTAAGATCAGTCTCTCTCTCTCTCTCTCTCTCTCTCTCTCTCTCTCTCTCTCTCTCTCTCTCTCTCTCTCTCTCTCTCTCTCTCTCTCTCTCTCTCTCTCTCTCTCTCTCTCTCTCTCTCTCTCTCTTTTTACACAGGGTTTGACAAGGTTAGGTTAAGGATCCTTGGCTTTATTGACAAGTTATTTACAGGTTAAGGATTCCTAACTTTGTTGACAAGCTAAGAGCTGTTACCACCCATCAGCTCATTTGAAAGCATTTGTATTGTTATGAGACATACAAGTAGGGAACAGGATGAAGTTGGAGCCATCTGTGGGCCAGTATTTTCATTTGATCAACTGACTTGATCTCGTTGACATCATTATGCTGTACGAATGTGTTCCATACTCGAGTCATCCTGGGTATATATGATCTCTCTCTCTCTCCCTCTCTCTCTCTCTCTCTCTCTCTCTCTCTCTCTCTCTCTCTCTCTCTCTCTCTCTCTCTCTCTCTCTCTCTCTTTCTCTCTCTCCCTATCTCTCTCTCTCTCTCTCTCTCCCTATCTCTCTCTCTCTCTCTCTCTCTCTCTCTCTCTCTCTCTCTCTCTCTCTCTCTCTCTCTCTCTCTCTCTCTCTCTCTCTCTCTCTCTCTCTCTCTCTCTCTCTCTCTCTCTCTCTCTCTCTCTCTCTCTCTCTCTCTCTCTCTCTCTCTCTCTCTCTCTCTCTCTCTCTCTCTCTCTCTCTCTCTCTCTCTCTCTCTCTCTCTCTCTCTCTCTCTCTCTCTCTCTCTCTCTCTCTCTCTCTCTCTCTCTCTCTCTCTCTCTCTCTCATTTTTTTGCACTGTTGCAAGTTATAAGTTAAGGAATTTAAGGCATCTGTGTACCCAGAGAATTTCTGATATATTACACGCATCGTAGATCTTCCCAGGCAGACATGCCCGTGTCCTTACCAGGCAGACATACCCGTGTCCTTACCAGGCAGACATGCCCGTGTCCTTACCAGGCAGATATGCCCATGTCGTTACCAGTAGATAGGTGTGTGTGTGTGTGTGTGTGTGTGTGTGTGTGTGTGTGTGTGTGTGTGTGTGTGTGTGTGTGTGTACTCACCTATTTGTGGTTGCAGGGGTCGAATCATAGCTCCTGTGTGTGTGTGTGTGTGTGTGTGTACATAGTAATTTCTTGTGAGCTCTCCTGCTTTCCTCGTTCCTTCCTTCCTTCCTTCGTTTCTTCTTTCCTTCCTTCTTCATCCTTATTATCACCTGTTCCTTCACTGACATCTTCCTCCTGATGTGGCTGTGTAACAGCTCTGTTCCAGTCTTGGGTTTTACTTGTCGTCAGCCTCTCTTCTCGCATCTTTTTTTTTTTTAAGCAGGGTTTGACAAGGTTAGGTTAAGGATCTCTAGCTTTATTTACAAGCTATTTACAAGTTAAGGATTCCTAACTTTATTGACAAGCTAAGAGCTGTTACCTACATCAGCTCATTTGAAACATACAAGTAAGGAACAGGATGAAGTTGGAGCCATCTGTGGGCCCGCATTTTCATTTGATCAACTGACTTTATCTCGTTGACATCATTATGCTGTACGAATGTGTTCCATACTCGAGTCATCCTGGGTATACATGATCTCAGATGAAGTGATGTTCTGGAGAAGGTTACAGCCAGAGTGAAGTTGCTGCTTTCTGCCCGTCTTGTGGCATAAATGCTTGTTTCATGCTGTCCTCGAAGTGGATCCAAGTGTGGTACTTTGACAATATTGGCCTTGTACATAACAGTAAGGCCACCCGCATCCCTCCTGTGTTGAAGGCTCTGCTGAAATGACAGATCTATCCAGGATTGGTCCAGGCGAGAGATGAGACGTCTTGATCTGTTCTCTACTCTGTCAAGCAGTCGCAGATGAGGGGGGAGGCAAACCAAGAAAGTGGAGCATACTCAAGGTGTGAGCGTAATTGTGCCTCATACAGAGTCTTGCAACCACTACTGTCAAGCAAATGCGAGATACGGAGAAATGGTATAACCTTCCTGGCTGCCTTGTTTCCAAGATTTACAACATGGTTCTTCATGGTCAGTTTGAAGTCAAATTTCACCCCAAGGATATCAACTTCTTCCCCAGGTACCAACACCCTCCCATTCATCCTTACTACTGCACCAGCATTACCATCATGGTGCCGAGACCATCATCCATTGTGTTTTCTCAAGTGCAAATGTTACTTGCAAATATCACTTTCATTCTCTCTCTCTCTCTCTCTCTCTCTCTCTCTCTCTCTCTCTCTCTCTCTCTCTCTCTCTCTCTCTCTCTCTCTCTCTCTCTCTCTCTCTGTGTGTGTGTGTTTTGTACATTCTCTAGAAGTTTTCCCTCTGTACCTCTGTGTACCTTTGGATGAACCTTGAGTTAGCTCTGTGACTCGTGGGTATGGAAATCTTCAGTATCTCCCAGTATCTCTCCAGTACCTCCTAGTAACTCTCCAATATCTCCTAGTAACTCTCCAGTACCTCCCAGTAACTCTCCAGTACCTCCCAATATCTATCCAGTACCTCCTAGTAACTCTATAGTACCTCCTAGTAACTCTCCAGTACCTCCTAGTAACTCTCCAGTTCCTCCTAGTAATTCTCCAGTACCTCCCAGTAACTCTCCAATACCTCTCAGTAACTCTCCAGTACCTCCCAGTATCTATCCAGTACCACCTAGTAACTCCCCAGTACCTCATAGTAACTCTCCAGTACCTCCTAGTAACTCTCCAGTACCACCCAGTAACTCTCCAGTACCACCTAGTAACTCTACAGTACCTCCTAGTATCTCTCCAGTACCTCTTAGTATCTCTCCAGTACCTCCTAGTATCTCTCCAGTACCCCCTAGAATCTCTCCAGTACCCCCTAGTAATTCTCCAGTACCTCCTAGTAACTTTCCAGTATCTCCTAGTAACTCTCCAGTACCTCGTAGTAACTCTCCAATTCCTCCAATAACTTTCCAGTACCTTCTAGTAACTCTCCAGTACCTCACAGTAACTCTCCAGTAACTCCTAGTAACTCTCTGGCACCACCTAGTAACTCTCCAGTACCTCCTAGTAACTCTACAGTACCTCCTAGTATCTTTTCAGTACCTTCTAGTATCTCTCCAGTACCCTCAGTAACTCTCCAGTACCTCCTAGTAACTCTCCAGTGCCTCCTAGTATCTCTCCAGTACCCCCTAGTATCTCTCCTGTACCCCCTAGTATCTCTCCAGTACCACCTAGTAACTCTCCAGTACCCCCTAGTATCTCTCCAGTACCCCTAGTATCTCTCCAGTACCTCCTAGTAACTCTCCAGTACCTCCTAGTAACTCTCCAGTACCTCCTAGTATCTCTCCAGTACCCCCTAGATATCTCCTGTACCCCTAGTATCTCTCCAGTACCACCTAGTAACTCTCCAGTACCCCCTAGTATCTCTCCAGTACCCCCTAGTATCTCTCCAGTACCTCCTAGTAACTCTCCAGTACCTCCTAGTAACTCTCCAGTGCCTCCTAGTATCTCTCCAGTACCCCCTAGTATCTCTCCTGTACCCCCTAGTATCTCTCCAGTATCTCCTAGTAACTCTCCAGTACCTCCTAGTAACTCTCCAGTGCCTCCTAGTATCTCTCCAGTACCCCTAGTATCTCCAGTACCCCCTAGTATCTCTCCAGTACCCCCTAGTATCTCTCCAGTACCTCCTAGTAACTCTCCAGTACCTCCTAGTAACTCTCCAGTGCCTCCTAGTATCTCTCCAGTACCCCCTAGTATCTCTCCTGTACCCCCTAGTATCTCTCCAGTACCCCCTAGTATCTCTCCAGTACCTCCTAGTAACTCTCCAGTACCTCCTAGTAACTCTCCAGTGCCTCCTAGTATCTCTCCAGTACCCCCTAGTATCTCTCCTGTACCCCCTAGTATCTCTCCAGTACCACCTAGTAACTCTCCAGTACCCCCTAGTATCTCTCCAGTACCCCCTAGTATCTCTCCAGTACCTCCTAGTAACTCTCCAGTACCTCCTAGTAACTCTCCAGTACCCCCTAGTATCTCTCAAGTACCCCCTAGTATCTCTCCTGTACCCCCTAGTATCTCTCCAGTACCACCTAGTAACTCTCCAGTACCCCCTAGTATCTCTCCTGTACCCCCTAGTATCTCTCCAGTACCTCCTAGTAACTCTCCAGTACCACCTAGTAACTCTCCAGTACCCCCTAGTATCTCTCCAGTACCCCCTAGTATCTCTCCAGTACCCCCTAGTATCTCTCCAGTACCTCCTAGTAACTCTCTGGCACCACCTAGTAACTCTCCAGTACCCTCTAGTATCTCTCCAGTACCCCCTAGTATCTCTCCAGTACCTCCCAGTAACTCTCCAGTACCTCCTAGTACTTCCTGCCAATAAACATCTCATTCGTTGTGTTCCTCCAGTTAGTTACATGATAACCCACCGCTGGAGTTTTTGGTCATCTGACCGAGACCTTCCGCTGGCTTACCCTTCTACCCCTTAATAAAACCTGGTAATGATTATAGTGATGTACATAAGATATTCACAGTCAAGAATTTTCTCGCACCCGTGTATTCTGCACTTGTAAAGTCTACGTTGACTCTGGCAATACAAGAGAGAGTAGTCCACAGATTATTTTGTAGGTCTGTGCATCGTTAGTGAGACCTCACTCAGAGGTTGTACACAGACGATTATCTGTGTCTTTGTACAGAGTAATGGACTCTTAGTGTTGTGTGGTTGGGCTGTAACCATAGGCCTCTCTTACACTTCTCCCTACGTCAGATGTACTTTAATATGAGTATTAGGTCTAGCCTCGCTGGTTCATCCTTTCTCTCTCTCTCTCCTCTCTCTCTCTCTCTCTCTCTCTCTCTCTCTCTCTCTCTCTCTCTCTCTCTCTCTCTCTCTCTCTCCCTGGTTGCACTCTTCCATCCCTCCCTCCACCACGCAACACAGGAACAACAGGTCACACTATGAAAGTGAACAAATGAAGTTGAGACACTACTACAATCCCATTACTCAGTGGTGGGGGGAGGGGGCGGCGGCCCCCTCACACCTGACGTCCAGGCAATCACACTTAACCTCTCAACCAGCGTACTCCACAGCTCTTGTTCCGGGTCGACGGAGGAGCTGGAACGTAATTCTCAGAACACTTCGTAGGCCACATTAGAAGGGTTCTTGTTCCAAGGAATTTAAACTACTTTAAAAAATATATATTAATGATATATGGAACCCATATTACATTAAATTACATCGTAACATCGCGTATGTTACATTTAACAGGAAAGGTAACACTTAGTGTAACAAAGGTCTAACTTCATATTACATAATGGAAATATTTTACCAAAAAATACGGAGAAATAATTGACTGATTAATTGTTTTCCAAATGTATTTTAATTCAGCTGAAAATAAATAGCAGATGTATTTTTTCAGTGGTACCCATAGAAAAATTAATTAATAGTGGGCGAGTGTAGGATTTATGGAACACTCGTTCATATGATCTGTTAGTTAGGGTTCATATAAAATGGAAAACAAACTCTGTCAGGGAATTTGTTACAGTGTAAGGCTCGTCTCCCACTCAGGTAGTGTGACCTGAGAAAAAAGCAAGAGTTTCGCCATCATTCATTCAGTCACTGTCTTGCCAGAAGACTGATGATGTTACAGTTTATATGTTCGTGCATACTGCTGTATCCATGTTCCTTATATAGTGGTGGCACTGCACTTCCCACCTCCTGGACTGTGACATCCTCACCATCCTTCAGAGTGGTGGCACTGCACTTCCCACCTCCTGGACTGTGACATCCTCACCATCCTTCAGAGTGGTGGCACTGCACTTCCCACCTCCTGGACTGTGACATCCTCACCATCCTTCAGAGTGGTGGCACTGCACTTCCCACCTCCTGGACTGTAACATCCTCACCATCCTTCAGAGTGCAGGTACTGCACTTCCCACCTCCTGGACTGTGACATCCTCACCATCCTTCAGAGTGCAGGTACTGCACTTCCCACCTCCTGGACTGTAGCATCCTCACCATCCTTTAGAGTGCAGGTACTGCACTTCCCACCTCCTGGACTGTGACATCCTCACCATCCTTCAGAGTGCAGGTACTGCACTTCCCACCTCCTGGACTGTAACATCCTCACCATCCTTCAGAGTGCAGGTACTGCACTTCCCACCTCCTGGACTGTAACATCCTCACCATCCTTCAGAGTGCAGGTACTGCACTTCCCACCTCCAGAACTGTAACATCCTCACCATCCTTCAGAGTGCAGGTACTGTACTTCCCACCTCCAGGACTGTGACATCCTCACTCATCCTTCAGAGTACAGGTACTGCACTTCCCACCTCCTGGACTGTAACATCCTCACCATCCTTCAGAGTGCAGGTACTGTACTTCCCACCTCCAGGACTGGAACATCCTCACTCATCCTTCAGAGTGCAGGTACTGTACTTCCCACCTCCAGACTGTAACATCCTCACCATCCTTCAGAGTGCAGGTACTGCACTTCCCACCACCAGAACTGTAACATCCTCACCATCCTTCAGAGTACAGGTACTGTACTTCCCACCTCCTGGACTGTAACATCCTCACCCATCCTTCAGAGTGCAGGTACTGTACTTCCCAACTCCTGGACTGTAACATCCTCACCATCCTTCAGAGTACAGGTACTGTACTTCCCACCTCCAGGACTGTAACATCCTCACCATCCTTCAGAGTACAGGTACTGCACTTCCCACCTCCAGGACTGTAACATCCTCACCCATCCTTCAGAGTGCAGGTACTGCACTTCCCACCTCCAGGACTGCGACATCCTCACCCATCCTTCAGAGTGCATGGTACTGTACTTCCCACCTCCAGGACTGTAACATCCTCACCATCCTTCAGAGTACTGGTACTGTACTTCCCACCTCCAGGACTGTAACATCCTCACCCATCCTTCAGAGTGCAGGTACTGTACTTCCCACCTCCAGGACTGTGACATCCTCACCATCCTTCAGAGTGCAGGTACTGTAATTCCCACCTCCAGGACTGTGACATCCTCACCCATCCTTCAGATGTAACATCCTCACCATCCTTCAGAGTGCAGGTACTGTACTTCCCACCTCCAGAACTGTAACATCCTCACCATCCTTCAGAGTGCAGGTACTGTACTTCCCACCTCCAGAACTGTGACATCCTCACCATCCTTCAGAGTACAGGTACTGCACTTCCCACCTCCAGGACTGTAACATCCTCACCATCCTTCAGAGTACAGGTACTGTACTTCCCACCTCCAGAACTGTAACATCCTCACCATCCTTCAGAGTACAGGTACTGTGCTTCCCACCTCCAGAACTGTAACATCCTCACCCATCCTTCAGAGTACAGGTACTGTACTTCCCACCTCCTGGACTGTAACATCCTCACCCATCCTTCAGAGTACAGGTACTGTACTTCCCACCTCCTGGACTGTAACATCCTCACTCATCCTTCAGAGTACAGGCACTGTACTTCCCACCTCCTGGACTGTAACATCCTCACCCATCCTTCAGAGTACAGGTACTGTACTTCCCACCTCCTGGACTGTAACATTCTCACCCATCCATCAGAGTACAGGTACTGTACTGCCCACCTCCTGGACTGTAACATTCTCACCCATCCTTCAGAGTACAGACACTGTACTTCCCATCTCCTGGACTGTAACATCCTCACCCATCCTTCAGAGTACAGACACTGTACTTCCCACCTCCAGGACTGTAACATCCTCACTCATCCTTCAGAGTACAGGTACTGTACTTCCCACCTCCAGGACTGTAACATCCTCACCCATCCTTCAGAATACAGGTACTGTACTTCCCACCTCCAGGACTGTAACATCCTCACTCATCCTTCAGAGTACAGGCACTGTACTTCCCACCTCCAGGACTGTAACATCCTCACCCATCCTTCAGAGTACAGGCACTGTACTTCCCACCTCCTGGACTGTAACATCCTCACCCATCCTTCAGAGTACAGGCACTGTACTTCCCACCTCCAGGACTGTAACATCCTCACCCATCCTTCAGAGTACAGGCACTGTACTTCCCACCTCCTGGACTGTAACATCCTCACCCATCCTTCAGAATACAGGTACTGTACTTCCCACCTCCAGGACTGTAACATCCTCACTCATCCTTCAGAGTACAGGCACTGTACTTCCCACTTCCAGGACTGTAACATCCTCACCCATCCTTCAGAGTACAGGCACTGTACTTCCTACCTCAAGGACTGTAACATCCTCACCCATCCTTCAGAGTACAGGTACTGTACTTCCCACCTCCAGAACTGTAACATCCTCACCATCCTTCAGAGTACAGGTACTGTACTTCCCACCTCCAGAACTGTAACATCCTCAGCCATCCTTCAGAGTACAGGTACTGTACTTCCCACCTCCAGAACTGTAACATCCTCACCCATCCTTCAGAGTACAGGTACTGCACTTCCCACCTCCAGAACTGTAACATCCTCACCCATCCTTCAGAGTACAGGTACTGCACTTCCCACCTCCAGAACTGTAACATCCTCACCCATCCTTCAGAGTGCAGGTACTGCACTTCCCACCTCCAGAACTGTAACATCCTCACCATCCTTCAGAGTGCAGGTACTGCACTTCCCACCTCCTGGACTGTAACATCCTCACCATCCTTCAGAGTGCAGGTACTGCACTTCCCACCTCCAGGACTGTAACATCCTCACCATCCTTCAGAGTGCAGGTACTGCACTTCCCACCTCCAGGACTGTAACATCCTCACCATCCTTCAGAGTGCAGGTACTGCACTTCCCACCTCCAGGACTGTAACATCCTCACCATCCTTCAGAGTGGTGGCACTGCACTTCCCACCTCCAGGACTGTAACATCCTCACCATCCTTCAGAGTGGTGGCACTGCACTTCCCACCTCCAGGACTGTAACATCCTCACCATCCTTCAGAGTGCAGGTACTGCACTTCCCACCTCCAGGACTGTAACATCCTCACCATCCTTCAGAGTGCAGGTACTGCACTTCCCACCTCCAGGACTGTAACATCCTCACCATCCTTCAGAGTGCAGGCACTGCACTTCCCACCTCCAGGACTGTAACATCCTCACCATCCTTCAGAGTGCAGGTACTGCACTTCCCACCTCCAGGACTGTAACATCCTCACCATCCTTCAGAGTGGTGGCACTGCACTTCCCACCTCCAGAACTGTAACATCCTCACCATCCTTCAGAGTGGTGGTACTGCACTTCCCACCTCCAGAACTGTAACATCCTCACCATCCTTCAGAGTGGTGGTACTGCACTTCCCACCTCCAGAACTGTAACATCCTCACCATCCTTCAGAGTGCAGGTACTGCACTTCCCACCTCCAGAACTGTAACATCCTCACCATCCTTCAGAGTGGTGGTACTGCACTTCCCACCTCCAGGACTGTAACATCCTCACCATCCTTCAGAGTGGTGGTACTGCACTTCCCACCTCCAGGACTGTAACATCCTCACCATCCTTCAGAGTGCATGTACTGCACTTCCCACCTCCAGAACTGTAACATCCTCACCATCCTTCAGAGTGGTGGCACTGCACTTCCCACCTCCAGGACTGTAACATCCTCACCATCCTTCAGAGTGCATGTACTGCACTTCCCACCTCCAGGACTGTAACATCCTCACCATCCTTCAGAGTGCATGTACTGCACTTCCCACCTCCAGAACTGTAACATCCTCACCATCCTTCAGAGTGCATGTACTGCACTTCCCACCTCCAGGACTGTAACATCCTCACCATCCTTCAGAGTGCATGTACTGCACTTCCCACCTCCAGAACTGTAACATCCTCACCATCCTTCAGAGTGCATGTACTGCACTTCCCACCTCCAGGACTGTAACATCCTCACCATCCTGCTGAGTGCAGGTACTGCACTTGCCACCTCCAGGACTCAAGTCTGGTTGCCACCATACTCTCATACGTTCCACATTTGCCTCCATGCACAACGTTCTTTGTCTCCAAAGATACCTCAGTGAACCACACATCTTTTTCCCCTCATCAGTTCTATGGTTCTCCTCGTCTTTCACAGACACATCTGAAACAAGTCCACTCCCTACTGTCTGCACATACTTACCTCCTCCTCCACACTCCCTCCCTCCTCCACACTCCCTCCCTCCTCCACACTCTCACTCTCCTCCACACTCTCACTCTCCTCCACACTCTCACTCTCCTCCACACTCCCTCCCTCCTCCACACTCTCACTCTCCTCCACACTCTCACTCTCCTCCACACTCCCTCCCTCCACACTCCTCCACACTCCCTCCCTCCACACTCCCTCCCTCCACACTCCTCCACACTCCCTCCCTCCTCCACACTCTCACTCTCCTCCACACTCCTCCACACTCCCTCCCTCCACACTCCTCCACACTCCCTCCCTCCTCCACACTCTCACTCTCCTCCACACTCCCTCCATCCACACTCCTCCACACTCCCTCCCTCCTCCACACTCCTCCACACTCCTCCACACTCCCGCCCTCCACACTCCTCCACACTCCCTCCCTCCCTCCACACTCCTCCACACTCCCTACCTCCTCCACACTCCTCCACACTCCCTCCCTCCTCCACACTCCTCCACACTCCCTCCCTCCACACTCCTCCACACTCCCTCCCTCCTCCACACTCCTCCACACTCCCTCCCTCTACACTCCCTCCCTCCACACTCCTCCACACTCCCTCCCTCCTCCACACTCCTCCACACTCCCTCCCTCCACACTCCTCCACACTCCCTCCCTCCTCCACACTCCTCCACACTCCCTACCTCCTCCACACTCCCTCCCTCCTCCACACTCCTCCACACTCCCTCCCTCCACACTCCTCCACACTCCCTCCCTCCTCCACACTCCTCCACACTCCCTCCCTCCTCCACACTCCCTCCCTCCACACTCCTCCACACTCCCTCCCTCCTCCACACTCCTCCACACTCCCTCCCTCCTCCACACTCCCTCCCTCCTCCACACTCCTCCACACTCCTCCACACTCCTCCACACTCCCTCCCTCCTCCACACTCCTCCACACTCCTCCACACTCCCTCCCTCCTCCACACTCCTCCACACTCCTCCACACTCCTCCACACTCCCTCCCTCCTCCACACTCCCTCCCTCCTCCACACTCCCTCCCTCCTCCACACTCCTCCACACTCCTCCACACTCCCTCCCTCCTCCACACTCCTCCACACTCCTCCACACTCCTCCACACTCCCTTCCTCCTCCACACTCCTCCACACTCCTCCACACTCCCTCCCTCCTCCACACTCCTCCACACTCCCTCCCTCCTCCACCCTCCTCCACACTCCCTCCCTCCACACTCCTCCACACTCCTCCACACTCCCTCCCTCCTCCACACTCCTCCACACTCCCTCCCTCCTCCACTCTCCTCCACACTCCCTCCCTCCACACTCCTCCACACTCCCTCCCTAAACACTCCTCCACACTCCTCCACACTCCCTCCCTCCTCCACACTCCTCCACACTCCTCCACACTCCTTACATCGTATATAAGACAATATCACTATCATATACATTATTTAAACCAATTTCAGTCAATTTTTATTTGAATTTCATTAACATTTAGACTTGCCTTTTAATTTTTATTGGTGCCTTTATTAAGGCAGACAAATGGCCTTACTACCACAAAAACAGACAAGTGCGATAAGTATTAATAAAAATTAATATAACTTTTATCAAGCTGTTTCTTTTCTCTCGTCTCTCTGGAGAAGCAATTATTTCCCATTGCTTTTAGAGTCTGTAATTACTTCAGGAAGAAAACACTAAGTAAACATGGTGAGTATTGACCCGGGACGAGGTCAATACTCCCCACACAACTGAAGCTTTAATTAACCTCGGTTGCAAGTGGTCAACACAATGATTGTAGGAAGGCAATCTGCAACGACAACAGCAGGAGGAAGAGTGGATCAGGTGCCTCCTGTTGTCTCCAGCAACAGTGACCTCTAGGGCAAGATTACCTCCCGTTGTTCCTAGCACTCTTGTCTTACTTGCCCTCTAGGGCAAGATTACCCTCTGTTGTTTCTAGCACTGTTCTCTTACCTTACCCTCTAAGACAAGATTACCTCTGTTGTCTTACCTTACCCTCTAAGGCAAGATTAACTCTGTTGTCTTACCTTACCCTCTAAGACAAGATTACCTCTGTTGTTTCTAGCACTCTTGTCTTACCTTACCCTCTAAGACAAGATTACCTCTGTTGTCTTACCTTACCCTCTAAGGCAGTGGTTCCCAAACTTTTTCAGCTTGTTACCCAATTTAACATGCCACATAAAGCATGTTACCCCTTTCACAAAATGTTGTTATTATTGATATATATGGCTAAACGTGAACGTATACAGCCTCGCATACTCTGCTAATCCTAGCAAAACCATTGAAAACGTAAGAACCACACATACATTATATATAAAATTAATAATAGCTACAAATTCACAGTAACAGTGGGTAAATACTAACTATATACTGCACAGGGCAGTACACATACATACCAGCTTATGTCTACCTCGGCTGATGCTCACAGATAAACTGACAGTGTGAAATAGAGGCAGCCTCAGGAAGTGAGTGACGCGTACTGGACAGGTCGATCTGGGCTACTGAGTGACTTTTGTCCTGAAGCATACTTGTCAAAATACTTTTGGGTTTCCACACACTTAGCTATATATTTCTTCTTTTCTAATACTGTATATTAGTTTTTGATGTTTATTGTTATTTGGTTTAACTTTATTACTTACTTATAATAGGTTTGCTTTACAACTTTATATACTAAGACAAAGTTAACAATAATCCTCATACCGGGTACCGCATTGTTTTCTTGATTTTCAGAATTCATAACTTTTTTTCTGTCACCCCTCCATTACCCCCCAAAAATGGTTAAATTACCCCCTGGGGGTAATTTACCCCCAGTTTGGGAACCACTGCTCTAAGCTGATCAATTGTACTTTCCTCTGGTTAGTAAGTTTCTCGTATAATTTATTTAGTCAGACGAGGAGAAAGTCTGACAGTGTGTGTGTGTGTGTGTGTGTGTGTGTGTGTGTGTGTGTGTGTGTGTGTGTGTGTGTGTGTGTGTGTGTGTGTGTGTGTGTACTCACCTAGTTGAGGTTGCAGGGATCGAGTCCAAGCTCCTGGCCCCTCCTCTTCACTCGTATCCATTAGGTCACTCTCCCTGAACCATGAGCTTTATCGTACCTCTGCCTAAAGCTATGTATGGATCCTGCCTCCACTACATCTCTTCCCAAACTATTCCACTTCCTGACTACTCTGTGGCTGAAGAAATACTTCCTAACATCCCTGTGATTCATCTGTGTCTTCAACTTCCAACTGTGTCCCCTTGTTACTGTGTCCCATCTCTGGAACATCCTGTCTCTGTCCACATTGTCAATTCCTCTTAGTATTTTGCAAGTCGTTATCATGTCCCCCCTATCTCTCCTGTCCTCCAGTGTCGTCAGGTTGATTTCCCTTAACCTCTCCTCGTAGGACATACCTCTTAGCTCTGGGACTAGTCTTGCGGCAAACCTTTGCACTTTCTCTAGTTTCTTTACGTGCTTGGCTAGGTGTGGGTTCCAAACTGGTGCCGCATACTCCAGTATGGGCCTAACGTACACGGTGTACAGGGTCCTGAACGACTCCTTATTAAGATGTCGGAATGCTGTTCTGAGGTTTGCAAGGCGCCCATATGCTGCAGCAGTTATTTGGTTGATGTGCGCTTCAGGAGATGTGCCTGGTGTTATACTCACCCCAAGATCTTTTTCCTTGAGTGAGGTTTGTAGTCTCTGGCCCCCTAGACTGTACTCCGTCTGCGGTCTTCTTTGCCCTTCCCCAATCTTCATGACTTTGCACTTGGTGGGATTGAACTCCAGGAGCCAATTGGTGGACCAGGTCTGCAGCCTGTCCAGATCCTTTTGTAGTTCTGCCTGGTCTTCGATCGAATGAATTCTTCTCATCAACTTCACGTCATCTGCAAACAGTGACACCTCAGAGTTTATTCCTTCTGTCATGTCGTTCACAAATACCAGAAACAGCACTGGTCCTAGGACTGACCCCTGTGGGACTCCGCTGGTCACAGGTGCTCACTCTGACACCTCGCCACGTACCATTACTCGCTGCTGTCTTCCTGACAAATATTCCCTGATCCATTGTAGTGCCTTCCCTGTTATCCCTGCTTGGTCCTCCAGTTTTTGCACTAATCTCTTGTGTGGTACTGTGTCAAACGCCTTCTTGCAGTCCAAGAAAATGCAATCCACCCACCCCTCTCTCTCTTGTCTTACTGCTGTTACCTTGTCATAGAACTCCAGTAGGTTTGTGACACAGGATTTCCCGTGCTGGTTGTCATTCATAAGCTCATTCCTTTTTAAGTGCTCCACCACTCTTCTCCTGATAATCTTCTCCATGACTATGCATACTATACATGTCAGTGACACTGGTCTATAGTTTAGTGCTTCTTGTCTGTCTCCCTTTTTAAAAAATGGGACTACATTTGCTGTTTCGACTAATGTGTTGAATATTGTTGTTAGGGGTACACAGCACATATGCACCCTCTCTCAGATCCCATGGAGAGATGTTATCCTGCCCCATCGCCTTTGAGGTGTCTAGCTTCACTTCTTCCTCGGTTGTATGTATTGTGTCCAGCACTCGGTGGTGTACCCCACCTCTCCGTCTTCCTGGAGCCCCTTCTGTCTCCTCTGTGAACACTTCTTTGAATCTCATGTTGAGTTCGTCATATACTTTGCGGTCGTTTCTTGTTGTCTCTCCTTCTTCCCTCCTTAGCCTAATTACCTGGTCCTTGACTGTTGTTTTCCTCCTGATGTGGCTGTATAACAGCTTCGGGTCAGATTTGGCTTTCGCTGCTATGTCGTTTTCATATTGTCGTTGGGCCTCCCTTATTACCTGTGCATATTCATTTCCGGCTCTACGACTGCTCTCCGTATTCTCCTGGGTCCTTTGCCTTCTATACTTCTTCCATTCCCTAGCACACTTGGTTTTGGCCTCCCTACACCTTTGAGTGAACCATGGGCTCATCCTGGCTTTTTCGTTATTCCTGTTACCCTTGGGTACAAACCTCTCCTCAGCTTCCTTGCAAATTGTTGTCACATATTCCATCATCTCGTTTACTGACTTCCCTGCCAGTTCTCTGTCCCACTGAACCCAGTTCAGTAAGTTCTTCATTCCCGCGTAATTACCCTTCTTGTAGTTTGGCTTTATTCATCCAGCTCTTCGTGCTTTCCCCTCCGCTTGGAACTCTACTGTGTATTCAAATCTTAAAACCACATGATCGCTGGCCTCAAGGGGTCTTTCATATGTGATGTCCTCGATATCTGCACTACTCAAGGTGAATTCTAGGTCCATTCTCGCTGGTTCATCCTCTCCTCTCTCTCTTGTAGTATCCCTTACGTGTTGGTACATGAAGTTTTCCAGTACCACCTCCATCATCTTAGCCATCCACGTTTCTTGGCCCCCATGTGGCTCCAAGTTCTCCCAGTCGATTTCCTTGTGGTTGAAGTCACCCATGATCAGGAGTTTTGCCCTACTCGCATGAACCCTTCTTGCCACTTCAGCTAGTGTGTCAACCATCGCTCTGTTATTCTCATCATACTCTTGCCTTGGCCTCCTGGTGTTCTGCGGTGGGTTATACATCACTGCAATTACCACTTTGGGACCTCCAGAGTGAAGTGTTCCCGCTATGTAATCTCTTGCTTCTCCTCTGTCTCATTTCTGCAGCTCATCAAACTCCCATCGGTTTTTGACCAGCAGTGCCACTCCACCCCCTGTGTGTGTGTGTGTGTGTGTGTGTGTGTGTGTGTGTGTGTGTGTGTGTGTGTGTGTGTGTGTGTGTGTGTGTGTACTCACCTAATTGTACTCACCTAATTGTGGTTGCAGGGGTCGAGACTCAGCTCCTGGCCCCGCCTCTTCACTGATCGCTACTAGGTCCTCTCTCTCTCTCTCTGCTTCCTGAGCTTTATCATACCTCTTCTTAAAACTATGTATGGTTCCTGCCTCCACTACTTCACTTGCTAGGCTATTCCACTTCCTGACGACTCTATGACTGAAGAAATACTTCCTAACGTCCCTGTGACTCGTCTGAGTCTTCAGCTTCCAGTTGTGACCCCTTGTCCCTGTGTCCCCTCTCTGGAACATCCTACCTCTGTCCACCTTGTCTATTCCCCGCAGTATCTTGTATGTCGTTATCATGTCTTCCATGTGTGTGTGTGTGTGTGTATGTGTGTGTACTCACCTAATTGTACTCACCTAATTGTGGTTGCAGGGGTCGAGACTCAGTTCCTGGCCCGGCTTCTTCACTGGTTGCTACTAGGTCCTCCCTCTCCCTGCTCCATGAGCTTTATCATACCTCGTCTTAAAACTATGTATAGTTCCTGCCTCCACTACATCACTTGCCAGACTATTCCACTTCCTAACTACTCTATGACTGAAGAAATACTTCCTAACATCCCTTTGACTCATCTGAGTCTTCAGCTTACAATTGTGATCCCTTGTTTCTCTGTTCCATCTCTGGAACATCCTGTCTCTGTCCACCTTGTCTCTCCCACGCGGTATTTTGCATGTCGTTGTCGTGTCTCCCCTGACCCTCTTGTCCTCCAGTGTTGTCAGACAGATTTCCCTTAACCTTTCTTCACAGGACATTCCCCTTAACTCTGGAACTAGCCTTGTTGCAAACCTTTGCACTTTCTCTAATTTCTTGACGTGTTTGACCAGATGTGGGTTCCAAACTGGTGTTGTGTACTCCAGTATGGGCCTGACGTACACAGTGTATAAAGTCTTGAACTATTCCTTACAGAGATACCGGAACGCTATTCTCAGGTTTGCCAAGCGCCCATATGCCGCAGCAGTTATCTGGTTAATGTGTGCTTCTGGCGATGTACTCGGTATTATACTCACTCCTAGGTCTTTCTCCTTGAGTGAGGTTTGCAGCCTTTGGCCTCCTAGCCTATACTCTGTCTGCGGTCTTCTTTGCCCTCCTCCGATCTTCATGACTTTGCATTTGGCGGGGTTAAATTCTAGGAGCCAGTTTCTAGACCTCGCATCCAGCCTGTCCAGGTCTCTTTGTAGACCTGTCTGGTCCACGTTTGATTTAATTCTCCTCATTAACTTCACATCATCTGCAAACAGGGACACTTCTGATTCTATCCCTTCCGTCATGTCGCTCACATATACCAAGAATAGCACTGGTCCAAGGACTGTGGGACCCCGCTCGTCACAGGCGCCCACTGTGATACCTCATCACGGACCATGACTCGCTGTTGCCTCCCTGTTAGGTATTCTCTGATCCATTGCAGTGCCCTTCTTGTTATACGCGCCTGTTCCTCTAGCTTCTGTACTAATCTCTTGTGAGGAACTGTGTCGAAGGCCTTCTTGCAGTCCAAGAATATGCAATCAACCCACCCCTCTCTCTCATTTCTTACTTCAGTTACCTTGTCATAAAACTCTAGTAGGTTTGTGACACAGGATTTGCCTTCCATGAATCCGTGCTGGCTGTTGTTTATAATCTTGTTCCGCTCCAAGTGCTCCACCACTCACCTCCTGATATTCTTTTCCAAGACTTTGCATACTATACATGTCAGTGACACTGGTCTATAATTTAGTGCTTCATTTCTGTCTCCCTTCTTAAAGATGGGGACTACATTTGCCTTCTTCCATACTTCAGGTAGTTGCCCAGTTTCAAGGGAAGTGTTGAAGATTTTTGGTTAGTGGCACATGTAGTGTCTCTGCTCCCTCTCTAAGGACCCAAGGAGAGATGTTGTCCGGTCCCACCGCCTTTGAGGTATCAAGGTCACTTAGGAGCTTCTCCACCTCCTCCTCAGTTGTGTTTAATTCATTCAACACTTGTTGGTATATCCCTTGTTGATGTACCCCACTGCTTTGTCTTCCCAGTGTCCCTTCAGCCTCCACTGCAAATGCTTCCTGAAATCTCATGTTGAGCTCCTTACATACTTCCTGGTCGTTTCTTGTGAGCTCCCCACCTTCTTTCCTCAGCCTGATTACCTGGTCCTTGACTGTTGTCTTCCTCCTGATGTGGCTGTAGAGTAGTTTCGGGTCAAACTTGACTTTCGATGCTATGTCATTTTCATACTGCCGCTGCGCCTCCCTCCTTATCTGTGCATACTTGTTTCTGGCTCGTCGACTAATCTCTTAATTTCCCTTAGTCCTTTGCCTTCTGTACCTTTTCCATTCTCTAGAGCACTTAGTTTTTGCCTCCCTACACCTTCGGATAAACCAAGGGCTCGTTCTGTCCTTCCCATTATTTCTGTTACCCTTGGGAACAAACCTTTCCTCTGCCTCCTTGCATTTTGTTGTTACAAAGTCCATCATTTCGTTTAGTGATTTTCCTACCAACTCCTATTCCCACTGAACCTCCTGCAGGAAGGGCCTCATTTCTGTATAGTCCCCCCTTTTATAGTTTAGTTTTCCCTTTCTACTCCTGTTGCCCACTCCACTTTTAGCTCCACAATGTATTCAAAGCTCATAACCACGTGGTCACTAGCTCCAGGGGGCCTTTCATATGTGATGTGCTCAATGTCTGAGCAACTCAGGGTGAACACAAGGTCCAGTCTTGCTGGTTCATCCTCCCCTCTCTCTCTGGTAGTGTCCCTACCATGTTGGTACATGAGATTTGCCAGCACCACATCCATCATCTTGGCTCTCCATGTTTCGGGAGCCCCATGGGGCTCCAGGTTTTCCCAAATCAATCTCCCTGTGATTGAAGTCGCCCATGACCAGTAACTTCGCTCTACTCGAGTGAGCTCTTCTTGCCACCTCAGCTATTGTGTCCACCATTGCTCTGTTGCACTCATCATATCCCTCTCCTGCAGCTCTGTGGTGGGTTATACATCACTGCAATGACTACCTTGTGTTCCCCTGACTGAACTGTACTTACTATGTAATCCCTTTCTCCAATCTCGTCCATTCCTTCCATTTCTTGATAACCCCACAGTTTTTTTAATTAGTAGTGCAACCCCTCCTCCCCCTCTGCTCCTTCTATCCTTCCTCAGGATCTGATATCCGGGTGAGAAGATTGCATCTGTTATTATCCCAGTGAGTTTTATTTCTGTAACTGCTACGATGTCTGGGGACATCTCCTTGATTCTTTCATGCCACTCCTCACATTTAATCGTTATTCCATCTGCGTTCGTGTACTAAACCTTCAACTTCTTTTCAATAATTGTGGTCTGGGGAGAGAAGTGGGTTAGGGGGGAGCAGGTTCCCTGGCAGGGGCCTATAGGGGGTTGCTGTGGGGGTGAGGTCTGTAGTGTGGGGTGTGGGGGCAGAGGGCCTGTGGGGGTTTCAGTGGAGGGGGGTGAGGACGATGGGGGGAAAAGGCCTATGGGGGGTTACAGTGGGGGTGGGGATTGTGGTGAGGGGGATGGGGATAGAGGGTACAGTGTGTGGATTGCTGTGGGTTATTGTGAGGGTGGGGTTTGTGGTGAGGGGGATGGGGGGGAGAGGGTACATTGTGTGGGTTACTGTGGATTTCTGTAGGGGTGGGGTTTGAGCTGAGGGGGATGTGTGGGTTACTGAGGGTTACTGTGAGGGTGGGGTTTGTGGTGAGGGGGATGGGGGGAGAGGGTACATTGTTTGGGTTACTGTGGGTTTCTGTAGGGGTGGGGTTTGAGCTGAGGGATATGTGTGGGTTACTGAGGATTACTGTGGGGGTGGGGTTTGTGCAGAGGGGGATGTGTAGGTTACTGTGGGTTTCTGTGGGGATGGGGTTTGCGCTGAGCGGGATGGGGGCAGAGGGCACAGTGAGTGGGTTTTGGGTTAGGTCGTTTGATTGCTTTGGGACTGCCATGGTTGTGTTTCTTTTCTTCTGTGGGTAGTACTGGAGGGGGTTGTGTATGTTCTTCCACGTGGGCCTGATTTCTCCTGCTCTCCACCTTCCTTGCCTCCCATTCCTCCTTGCGACGTTTCACCCTCTCTTTGAGTATCATCCTTTCTTCTTGTGTCCTGTCTCGGTCGAGGTACACACTCCGGAATTCCTGATTGTCCCTAAGGCGCGCTTTCTCCTGCAGGATCCGGTTTCGAGCTGACTCTGCCTTGAAAATCACTTTGACTGGACGCTTTTTTCCCCTCGCAAACCACCCAATTCTCCGAAAATTTGTCAGCTGGGTCATGTCGTCCTCTCCTATTGCTTTCATGATGCTTTCAATCATTTTTTCTCCTCCTGTTTCCTTCCCTCGTACGTTTCCCCATCTACTTCTCGGAACCCATAGACAAAAACGGCCCTCTCCCTTTCATCCTCCCACTGTGCTTCCCTGAGCATCCTCTGATACGAATTAATTCCTGCCATTGACGCATTGCTTCTTGCTGTCCTTTCCCTATCCGGTGCCCCTGTGCTTATCTGTTCCTGGACATGGCAGTTGTCTGTTAGAGCCTCTGTGTATAGCCAAGCTCTTTCATTGTTTTTAATTAGTTGTTGCTGTTCTCCCTGCCTTTTCCCAGGCCCCCCTTGGGTCCGATGGGGTCATCGCTTACAGTATATCTCCTTTGTCCCCTATTGTCCCCTCATCGGTGACTGATGTAGTAGCCCTTGGTGTCATGACTGTACTGTCTTTTGGTTCTTTAGGCTGTTTCAGACTCTTTAGTTCTTCTAGTAAGCTCTATATCTTAGCTTCAGCTGCTGTGATTTGTAATTTCCATTTCCTGCTCTCCTCAGCTGTGTGTGTGTGTGTGTGTGTGTGTGTGTGTGTGTGTGTGTGTGTGTGTGTGTGTGTGTGTGTGTGTGTGTGTGTGTGTGTGTGTGTGTGTGTGTGTGTGTGTGTGTGTGTGCGTGTGTGTGTGTGTGTGTGTGTGTGAATATGTGTGTGTACTCACCTAATTGTGGTCCAGTCCTTGTTTGACAGTACATGTGAGGGTGGCGTGGCAGTCATCAGTCACATCTCAGCCTCACCTCCACTACCTGGCTTCCATACCCCACTATAACTCTCTCTTCAAATATCCCATTTTGTCAACAGAAAAAAAAGTCTCGAGGGAGCCCCCTGAACCGTGTTCTCTCTCTCTCTCTCTCTCTCTCTCTCTCTCTCTCTCTCTCTCTCTCTCTCTCTCTCTCTCTCTCTCTCTCTCTCTCTCTCTCTCTCTCTCTCTCTCTCTCTCGCCACTGGCACACAAGCCTGTGCCACTTTATTAGCCAATAAAAGATAAGATATAGTCCGATATAGAAATTAAATATCACAAGCCAATAAACTATCACAAACTTGTTCCATAATGTACCAGATTTACCATTATTAGTCTACACATTTTTATTATTAATAATAATAATACGTATTATTATTATTATTATTATTATTATTATTATTATTATTATTATTATTATTATAAAATAGCAATAATAATATTAATATTAGTATTAAAATTATTATTATTACTATTACTATAAGGAATATTCTGTAGTATATATCATTGTTCATACAGGGAAGCGCAAAACCCGTAAGGGGATCACACGCCCCCGTAAGAACCATGAAGTCAAGCTCCACTACCTTGGATGTGGAGCCCTGTGCTCACAGAACACCTTACAGTGAACACTAACCTCTGTTCATCCTCTCCAAATTAAAATACAAAAAAAAAAATATTTCTCATTATGAGAGAAAAAATTCGCGAATTTAAATGGGAAACTATTTTTTTGTCAGTCTCTCGGATAATGAGAAACAGAGTTAGCCAATTTGTTTATTGATTTTGTGATCAATGAGTCGGTCTTCACCGCTGGTGGTATTAACAATTTCAATAATTGGATGACCCATGATCACCCAGCTGGCTGGTTAATGGTGGTTTGGGGGGTTTAAAGTCTATCTACTACACGAGGACCATTAAGGCAGTGAACCACCTGCACGACACCAGTCAAAAATAATTTAATACCTAAATTGGACACTTAAATTAGACTCACTTTAAAAAAAACAGAAATACGCACGATAGGAATTGTATCTCATATATATATATATATATATATATATATATATATATATATATATATATATATATATATATATATATATATATATATATATGTATATATATATATATATATATATATATATATATATATATATATATATATATATATATATATATATATATATATATATATATATGTGTGTTTTTTTCTGTAAATGTATTTTGTTTATTAATAAATGTTCACATAGAATAAAACATATATAGGGGGTGGTAGGAGAAGAAAATATTCAAACAGCTCCGGGGAGAACCTTGAGTTTTCTCTGAGGTACGTTCATTGTCTTCTCTGAGGATGAGGGTCCCCATTCCAGCTATAGAGGTGGTACTTCCCTATATATATATATATATATATATATATATATATATATATATATATATATATATATATATATATATATATATATATATATATATATATATATATATATATATATATATATATATGTATATATATGTATATATATATATATATATATATATATATGTATATATATATATATATGCAGTGGTAAAATTAGATTTCAAGAATGCGTTCAATCTCCTGAAAAGAGACGTGGTATTAGCAGCAGTACAAGAACATTTCCCTGGTCTCTTCCCTTTTGTTTCAGCTGGGTATAGCAAGGAATCAATGCTTCTCTTTGGAGAGCATGAAATCACATCATCGGAGGGTGTCCAACAAGGAGATCCTCTTGCACCATTTCTCTTCTGTATTGCAGTTAGGGAAATCACAGTCAGACTGACCAGCGAGCTAAACATCTGGTTCCTAGATGATGGCACACTAGCAGGTACAAAGGAGTCCCTCCTACATGACCTTACACAGGTAATGACACGGGGACAGGAAATGGGTCTCATCCTGAATACATCCAAATGTGAAATCATCTCAGTCAGTCAACAAGTGATAAATGCAGTGAGATCAAAACTACCAGGAGCAGCAGTCATTGCCCCCACAAATAGTGTCTTGCTAGGAGCACCTCTGGGAAGCGATGCCATTGACACAATTCTCAGGAAGAAATTGGAAGAGTTAAGGAGAATGGAACAACGAATAGGCAATCTGGACACCCACGATGCCTTGTACCTTCTCACAAAGTGCTTGAGTCTGCCCAGGTTGACATATTTCCTAAGATGTGCACCTTCATATGATAACCCTATACTGCACGAATATGACAGTATTCTGAGGCAGATTTTTACGAAAGTACTTAATCTTACTCTAGAAGACGGGCAGTGGAACCAAGCTACACTTCCAGTCAGACTAGGAGGCATTGGTGTCCGCAAGTCATCACAGATTGCGTTACCTGCTTTTCTGTCCTCGTGTATTGCATCCAGAGAGCTTGTAGCAGCGATTCTCCCTGAACATCTTAGGGACAAGATTGGAGCCCAGGACCAAAAATTCATTGACGGAGCAATGATCTGGGATAATCTAACGGGCTCAGAAACCAGACCTGCTCCCCCCAACAACTACAAACAATCGCACTGGGATGGTCCAATAGTGGAAAATATAGCCTCAATGATGCTTCAGAGTGTGTCAGGGAAGGATAGAGCCCGCCTCCTGGCAGTGAGAGCCCCTCATGCTGGGGACTTTCTGTTGGCTGTTCCCAACTCCAGCCTTGGCACACGCCTCGACCCACAGACCATCCGCATCGGTGTTGCCCTTCGACTTGCCGCCCCTATTCTCGCCGAACACAGGTGTATTTGTGGCAGTGAAGCAGCAGACCGATTCGGGTACCATGGTCTTGTGTGCCGTAAATCCGAGGGAAAGATTGCAAGACATGAGGAGGTTAATAACATTATCAAGAGGAGCCTCACAACAGCTGGATGCCCAGCAGTAAGGGAGCCACCCCAACTATGCAGATCTGACGGCAGCCAGAAGCGTCCAGATGGTATCACCCTTCAAGCCTGGACAGATGGGAAGCAGGTGGTGTGGGACTATACATGTGCATCTACCTTGGCTGATACCTATCTCCAATACACCAGGGAGGAAGGAGGAGCAGCTGCCAGCTTCAGGGAGTCCCAAAAGTCTAGAAAATATGGAGAACTTGCCCATCATTATATGTTTGTTCCCATAGGCTCAGAGACCCTTGGCTCATGGGGAAAGAGGGCATCTAATTTCCTTAAGGAGCTGGGAAAAAGACTCATCAGGGTAACTAGGGATCCCAGGGCAGCTAGTTTTCTGTTCCAGCGGCTCAGTGCGGCTGTTCAAAGGGGTAATGCATGCTGCATTTTGGGCACACGCCCCAGCTCTTTGGAGTTGGATGAGATTTTCGCCTTATAATCGGTGATACACACGTAACAACATGTACCGTATATGCCACCTTTATATCAACAATGTATCTCTTAAATCTTCTGTGCCATATTATGTAATAAAATATTCCTATTGGTAAAAAAAAATAGTTTAAAAGATGGAGTGGTAGGGGAAGTGGAATATTCAAATGGCTTCAGGAAGAAATCCAAATATTCTTCCTTGAAGCCTTTTTATCCACTTCTCCGAGGCTATGGGTCCCACAATTTACACCAGAGGTGGACCCCATCCTATATATATATATATATATATATATATATATATATATATATATATATATATATATATATATATATATATATATATATATATATATATATATATATATATATATATATATATCCAGTGTGGATAGAACCTTGTCCTATATATATATATATATATATATATATATATATATATATATATATATATATATATATATATATATATATATATATATATATATATGCAATAAGATCACAGTATTGTAATAAAGTTGGTAGAATTACCGACGATATGTAAAGTAAAAGGACACAAGTGCAACTAATGTGACATTTATTGTGGCAACGTTTCGCTCTCCAGGAGCTTTATCAAGCCATTACAAACAATACATGGACACAGAGGGTATATAAAGGCTCAGAGTGAGGTGAATACTAGTGAGGTCAATATTCACTAGTGGTAGTAGTAGTAGTAGTAGTAGTAGTGGTAGTGACAAAAGTAATACAATATGGTAGAGCAATTAATTCGTACATGAGTAAAAGGATATAAAAGCTATTACTTGGGTAACATAAAAATAGGTTGGACAAATATAAACTGGAATGAGGCAGCTTGTTTCAGTGTTCACTCTCTGTGCTTTGTGTAGTATAACAGGAGAGACTATGTGATGGCAGGGTTTACTGTTTTCAGGAGGATTCTTGCTAAGACTTCGGAGATGGTGAAGCTGCCGTTGTTTTGTTTAATTGTATTCGAAACAGCGATCATTGCTGATTCAAGGCACTTGCGTGTGCGGAAATTAGTTTCTTTTATTACTAATTGGGCGTCTCTGAATTTCATAAGATGATTGGTGGAATTTCGGTGTTGTACACAGGCGTTGTTTAAGTTGTCGTTCCTACATGCGTATATGTGTTCATTGAGGCGGGTTTCGAGGTTTCTTGCTGTTTCACCTACGTAGATCTTGTCACAGCCTCCACAGGGTATAGTGTAAACTCCTGCATTGACTGGTTCGTGGTGCTTGGGTTTTGTCCTGGTTAGATCCTTTATTGAAGTGGTAGAAGCGATGGCGACTCTGGTGTTAGCTTGTGAAAGTACTTTTGAGACGTTTAGTGCAACCTGGCTGTTGGGAAGTAATAGCTTTTATATCCTTTTACTCATGTACGAATTAATTGCTCTACCATATTGTATTACTTTTGTCACTACCACTACTACTACTACTACTACTACTACCACTAGTGAATATTGACCTCACTAGTATTCACCTCACTCTGAGCCTTTATATACCCTCTGTGTCCATGTATTGTTTGTAATGGCTTGATAAAGCTCCTGGAGAGCGAAACGTTGCCACAATAAATGTCACATTAGTTGCACTTGTGTCCTTTTACTTTACAAGATCACAGTAAACAGGTGATTTCAGAATATGCAAAACAACCACTCTGAAAGAATAGAGAAATTCCAAGCGCTTTCGTGACTACTCACATTATCAAGGAACTATGAAAGTAAAGCATCCAAGGAAGCTACATAAGGGATCTGGCCAGCACCTCACTATCAGATCCCACAACGGTTAAACACCTGACGCGCGCCGACCCAACTGGACAGGTCCTTTGCACAACTCACCAACAAACTATTCTACCCAAGAAAATTTAAAAATTATTATTTATCCAGTGTATTATTAAATTCTTCCCAAATTCTATTAATTATAAATGGATCTAATTTATATAAACCAAAGGAAATATTCATATTATTGTCAAAACTGCTTTTTATGAAACAAGATTCAATTATATTCCTGTCGACCATGGACTTGCTTGATACTACTTTCTCAACTTTTTGAAAATCAATTGGATGGTTAAAATCTCTTACATGAATAAACAGAGCATTGGAATCTTGTCCAGTTCTAATGCTATATTTATGTTGTTTTAATCTTAGTTCGAGATTTTTACCAGTTTGACAGAATGGACATAAATTCGTTAGAAAACATTCAGCGTAGGATGACTAAATTAATACATAGCATTAGAAATCTTCCTTATGAAGAAAGATTGAAGACTCTTAAGTTACATTCACTTGTTAGACGAAGAATGAGGGGAGACCTGATCGAAGTGTATAAGTGGAAGATAGGTATTAATCAAGGGGTTATTAACAAGGTCTTGAGAATATCTCTCCAAGAGAGAACCCGCAGTAATGGATTTAAATTAGATAAGTTTAGATTTAGAAAGGACATAGGAAAGTATTGGTTTGGAAATAGGGTAGTAGATGAGTGGAACAGTCTACCTAGTTGGGTTATTGAGGCTAGGACTTTGGGTAGTTTCAAATTTAGGTTGGATAAATACATGAGTGGGATGGGTTGGATTTGAGTGGGACTTGCACATCAGAGCTTATTTCTTGGGTAGCATTGAAAATTGGGTAGGTCAAATGTTTGTTAGTGGGATGAATTGTAAAGGACCTGCCTAGTATGAGCCAACAGGCCTGCTGCAGTGTTCCTCCTTTCTTATGTTCTTATGTTCTTATAAACTTTATCGCAAATTTTACAAGGAATCTTATAGACACATCCATCAGCTGTCTGTTTTCTCATCAATGTTTTTGAGAGCTTTACGAATTTGTAGTCCTGAGTTCATAGATGAGGAAATATCCAAAATTTATAAGAACATAAGAAAGGAGGAACACTGCAGGAGGCCTGTTGGCCCATACTAGGCAGGTCCTTTACAATTCATCCCACTAACAAAACATTTGCCCAACCCAATTTTCAATGCTACCCAAGAAATAAGCTCTGATGTGAAAGTCCCACTCAAATCCAACCCCTCCCACTCACGTACTTATCCAGCCTAAATTTAACACTACCCAAAGTCCTAGCCTCAATAACCCAACTAGGTAGACTGTTCCACTCATCAACTACCCTATTTCCAAACCAATACTTTCCTATGTCCTTTCTAAATCTAAACTTATCTAATTTAAATCCATTACTGCGGGTTCTCTCTTGGAGAGACATCCTCAAGACCTTATTAATATCCCCTTTATTAATACCTATCTTCCACTTATACACTTCGATCATGTCTCCCCTCATTCTTCGTCTAACAAGTGAATGTAACCTAAGAGTCTTCAATCTTTCTTCATAAGGAAGATTTCTAATGCTATGTATTAATTTAGTCATCCTACGCTGAATGTTTTCTAACGAATGTATGTCCATTCTGTAATATGGAGACCAGAATTGAGATGCATAATCTAGGTGAGGCCTTACTGATGATGATAAATTAGACACATGTGCAACTCTTGGGTATCTTTATTGAGGAAACGTTTCGCCACACAGTGGCTTCATCAGTCCATACGTAGGAGAAACTTGAAGAACAGGAGGAGAATGAGATAATCAGTCCCTCAACCTTGAGTCGATGTATGGACTGATGAAGCCACTGTGTGGCGAAACATTTCCTCAATAAAGATACCCAAGAGTTGCACATGTGTCTAATTTATCGACATGTCGGTTCTCTGAACCATTCATCTACAAACTTGTCAGACACTGCAACTTCTTGGGATCTTAATACTTAGGAATTCTTCGCTTGCCTAATTCTTGGGCACGACCTACTTCCACATTGAACAAATGTGACACCACCTATGACTGCTGCACCTCTCCTGCCATACGGTTTATAAGCTGCTTCTCAGCTCATATGCCGTATTCTATTCAAGATTGATGGACTGAACACATCGACTCAAGGTTGAGGGACTGATTACCTCATTCTCCTCCTGTTCTTCAAGTTTCTCCTACGTATGGACTGATGAAGCCACTGTGTGGCGAAACGTTTCCTCAATAAAGATACCCAAGAGTTGCACATGTGTCTAATTTATCAACATGACCTCTGGACTTCTGTTGCTTACACTTCTTGATATAAATCCCAGTAATCTATTTGCCTTATTACGTACGCTTAGGCATTGCTGTCTTGGTTTAAGGCTGCTGCTCACCATAACCCCCAAGTCCTTTTCGCAATCTGTATGGCTAAGTTCTACATCATTTAACTTATAAGTACTAGGGTTATGGGCACTCCCAAGCTTCAGAACCTTGCATTTATCTACATTGAACTGCATCTGCCACTTTTCTGACCAAGAATAGAGTTTGTTTAAATCCTCCTGAAGTTCCATAACATCTACGTTTGAATCAATTATCCTACCTATCTTTGTGTCATCGGCGAATTTGCTCATATCACTAGCAATTCCCTCATCAAGATCATTGATATATATTGTAATAAAGTTGGTAGAATTACCGACAATATGTAAAGTAAAAGGACACAAGTGCAACTAATGTGACATTTATTGTGGCAACGTTTCGCTCTCCAGGAGTATTATCAAGCTCCTGGAGAGCGAAACGTTGCCACAATAAATGTCACATTAGTTGCACTTGTGTCCTTTTACTTTACATTGATATATATTATAAACAACAACGGGCCCAAGACTGATCCATGTGGAACGCCACTTGTTACAGATCCCCACTCGGATTTAACCCCATTTATGGACACTCTCTGCTTCCTGTCAGTGAGCCATGACTCGATCCATGAGAGCACTTTTCCCCCAATGCCATGAGCTGCCACTTTCTTTAACAGTCTATGGTGCGGAACTCTATCAAAAGCCTTACTAAAATCTAAGTAAATAATATCAAATTCTTTATCGTGGTCAACAGCTTCAAAAGCTTTACTGAAGAAAGTTAATAAATTAGTTAGACAAGACCGGCCTCTTGTGAATCCATGCTGAGTATCATTAATCAAGCTATGCTTATCGAGATGGCTTCTTATAATTTCAGCTATAATTGACTCTAGTAATTTGCCTACAATTGAGGTCAGGCTTATTGGGCGGTAATTTGACGGTAACGACTTGTCCCCTGTTTTAAAAATAGGAATTACATTAGCCATCTTCCACATATCAGACACTAGACCTGTTTGAAGAGATAAATTAAAAATATTAGTTAATGGTTCACAGAGTTCCATTTTGCATTCCTTAAGAACCCTTGAAAAAACCTCATCAGGACCCGGCGACTTATTTTGCTTCAGTCTGTCTATCTGCTTCACAACCATTTCACTAGTGACTGTGATGTTACATAATTTATCTTCTTCTAGCCCACTATAAAAATTAATTACAGGAATATTGTTAGTGTCTTCCTGTGTAAAAACTGAGAGAAAATAATTATTAAAAATCGAGCACATTTCATTCTCTTTGTCAGTAAGGTGCCCATAGTTATTTTTAAGGGGACCTATCTTATCTCTAATTTTTGTTCTATAGACCTGGAAAAAACTTTTTGGGTTAGTTTTAGAATCCCTAGCAACTTTAATTTCATAGTCCCTTTTAGCTTTTCTTATCCCCTTTTTAATGTCCCTCTTAATGTCAATATACTGATTCATAAGATGACCCTCACCTCTTTTGATGCGCCTATAAATTCCTTTCTTATGCCCTAGTAGATATTTGAGCCTATTATTCATCCATTTTGGGTCATTTCTATTTTATTTAATTTCTTTATATGAGATAAACGTTCTTTGAGCAGCATGTATAGTGTTCAGAAAACTGCCATATTGATAGCTCACTTTGTTACCCCAGTCAACAGATGATAAGTGTTCTCTACGCCCATCGTAATCTGCTAAGCGAAAATCTGGGACTGTTACTGAGTTATCGCTACTATCGTACTTCCATTCAATGCTAAATGTAGTTGATTTGTGGTCGCTAGCACCCAGTTCCTCTGAAATTTCTAAATTATTAACAAGGGATTCATTGTTTGCCAGAACTAAGTCAAGCAGGTTATTTCCCCTTGTAGGTTCTGTCACAAACTGCTTCAAAAAACAATCCTGAACTACTTCTAAGAAGTCTTATGATTCTAAATTCCCAGTCAAGAAATTCCAATCAATATGACAAAAGTTAAAGTCTCCTAGAATTACAACATTATCGTGTCTTGTGGCCTTAACAATTTCCTCCCATAGTAGTCTCCCTTGGTCCCTAAGTTTGGGGGACGGTATATCACTCCTAAAATCAGTTTTTCATGCCCCTCTGAAAATTCTATCCAAACAGACTCTGTATGTGTTACTTCAGACTTAATACCCGTTTTTATGCAGCAGTTCAAGCGATCTCGGACATACAATGCCACCCCACCCCCCCCTTTCCAATACTTCTGTCTACTTGGAACAATTTAAAACCCTGAATATGACATTCCGCAGGCATGTCCCGACTTCTTGAATTAAACCACGTCTCAGTTAAGGCAAATACATCAATGTTACCTACACTAGCAACTAATCTCAACTCGTCCATCTTATTCCTAGCACTACGGCAATTAGCATAATAAACATTGAAAGACTCTCCTTTCTCTTTACCCTTCCTGCTCATTTCTGCTTTTCTACTAAACCTATTACTGTCCTTATCTCCCAAAGTCACTGGCTTTTCAATATCTACCTCGTTCTGCTTATTACTAGTTCCCCTAGAACTCGTAATATTACTACACTGGGACTTCACTGTTTTCCTGCCAAAACCCATACCACTAACTATTCCTAGTTTAAAGTCCTAACAGCTCCCTCCACTGCAGTTGCCAGTGCTTCCACCCCACACCTAGATAAGTGAACCCCATCCCTGGCATACATGTCACTTCTGCCATAGTAGAGGTCCCAATTGTCAATGAATGTTACCGCATTTTCCTTACCGTATTTGTCCAGCCAGCAATTGACACCAATTGCCCTGGACAACCATTCATTTCCAACTCCTCTCCTTGGCAAAATACCACATATGACAGGGTTCCCACCCTTACTCCTAATTATTTCTATTGCTGACCTATACGTGCTAATCAGGTCTTCACTCCTACGTCTGCCAACATCGTTGCCTCCAGCACTGAGACAGATAATAGGATTGCTCCCATTACCTCTCATGATGTCATCCAGACGGCTAACAATATCCTCCATCCCAGCCCCAGGAAAGCAAACTCTCTGTCTCCTACTCCTGTCCTTCAAGCAGAACGCCCTATCCATATACCTAACTTGGCTATCCCCAACAACAACAATATTCTTACCTTCCATAATGTCGTTCGTCGTGACGTTCCCAGTAGTCGACTCACATTCGTCGGGTAGCACTGAGAATGTATTAGATGTTTCCACAACAGTTTCCACGGCAGTCTCTTTCTTCTTCATCGTTTCTACCTTTCCATTCGTCTTCTTGATCGTCAACTTCATTCCCTGCTGTCCAACCACTGACCAGTTTCCCTTCTTGACCTGAGGACTCAAAACAGGAGGACTACTACGAATCTTCTTGTTTTCCTCGGTCAGTCGCCGAATCTTCATCTTCGCCATCCTCAATTCTTCCTTAAGCTGTTGGTAAAGTTGCTCGATGGAGGGCATCTTGCTTTAATTCGTAGAGAGCGCGCAAACAGGTCTTCACAGAGCTAAGTACACGTCACCACTGCGCAAAAGCCAACTCAATCAGGAGCGACTGCGCAGCACGTCCGCACGGCCCAATAGCGATGCGAACACACTTATGAAATAGGTAATGGTTTAAAATACCCAAGAAATGTAATTGATAAATCTTTTAAAGTTGCTAGAAATACTTTTTACAATCCAAAAAGGACCAACCAGCCTTATTCAACTAAAAATATGTTGGTTCTCCCTTACCATGAAAACTTGGTTGATATGCCTTCTCTTCTTAAGACTTTTAATATTAAAGTTGTATTTAAAAATCTTGATACAGTAAAAAACTTTTGATAAAGAATTCCCCCCAAAATGCTGATGGACGTGTCTATAAGATTCCTTGTAAAATTTGCGATAAAGTTTGTTACGGTCAAACTGGTAAAAATCTCGAACTAAGATTAAAACAACATAAATATATGTGATGAATGGTTTGAAAAACCGACAAGTTGAAGATTGAGACACTTATGCAGCATATGGGAATCTTTATACAGGAAACGTTTCGCCACACAGTGGCTTCATCAGTCCAATACAAAGAGGAAGGCGTAAGGAGAGGAGGAGTATGAGGTAATCAGTCCCTCAGCCTGGAGTCGATGTGTTCAGTCCATCAATCTTGTAGAATGTACAGCATAGGGCCGTAGACGTGGCTTATATACTGTAGTGAGGTGAGGTGAAGCAGGCAGAGGCGGGGTCATAGTGGTACCATCCACTAGTCGAAGTAGGTCTTCGTCCAAAGGTTGAACAAGTGTTGAAGAATTCTTTGTAACAAGATCCCATGATGCTGCAGTGTCTGACAGTACATTCTGACTGTACATTCTACAAGATTGATGGACTGAACACATCGACTCCAGGCTGAGGGACTGATTACCTCATACTCCTCCTCTCCTTACGCCTTCCTCTTGTATTGGACTGATGAAGCCACTGTGTGGCGAAACGTTTCCTGTATAAAGATTCCCATATGCTGCATAAGTGTCTCAATCTTCAACATAAGTATAGCATTAGAACTGGACAAGATTTCAATGCTCTATTTATTCATGTAAGAGATTTTAACCATCCAATTGATTTTCAAAAAGTTGAGAAAGTAGTATCAAGCAAGTCCATGGTCGACAGAAATATAATTGAATCTTGTTTCATAAAAAGCAGTTTTGACAATAATATGAATATTTCCTTTGGTTTATATAAATTAGATCCATTTATAATTAATAGAATTTGGGAAGAATTTAATAATACACTGGACAAATAATAATTTTTAAATTTTCTTGGGTAGAATAGTTTGTGAGTGAGTTGTGCAAAGGACCTGTCCAGTTGGGTCGGCGCGCGTCAGGTGTTTAACCGTTGTGGGATCTGATAGTGAGGTGCTGGCCAGACCCCTTATATAGCTTCCTTGGATGCTTTACTTTCATAGTTCCTTGATAATGTGAGTAGTCACGAAAGCGCTTTGAATTTCTCTATTCTTTCAGAGTGGTTGTTTTGCATATATATATATATATATATATATATATATATATATATATATATATATATATATATATATATATATATATATATATATATATATATATATATATATATATATATATATATATATATATATATATATATATATATATATATATATATATATATATATATATATATATATATATATATATATATATATATATATATATATATATATATATATATATATATATATATATATATATATATATATATATATATATATATATATATACTAAAAGTAATGAATGTAATGATAAAAAGTTTTAGTGTAAATATTTTTAAACTTATAAAAAGCTGAAATTTATTTTTTTAAAAGTATTGTATATCAAAAATTTTATTTCATAAATATTATTGTACAATTATTAAGACTAATGATGAAAAATATTGAATAGTTATAATGAGTCTGGGTAAGACAGTCCAGAAAACATAATTGATTAGGGGAACTATAGTAGAAATTTATAATTGTTGGTGGGAACTGTTACAAATAGATAATTGCTTGAGGGGAAGCTATTAGAGATAGATAATTTGCTGGGGGGAATACTTTAGTGAAAATAAATACTTACTTCAAGGGAAATCGCGACCATTTATACCCTATATCAACCATTTACAACCTATATCAACCATTTACAACCTATATCAACCATTTACAACCTATGTCAACCATTTACAACCTATATCAACCATTTACAACCTATATCAACCATTTACAACCTATATCAACCATTTACAACCTATATCAACCATTTACAACATATATCAACCATTTACAACCTATATCAACCATTTACAACATATATCAACCATTTACAACATATATCAACCATTTACAACATATATCAACCATTTACAACCTATATCAACCATTTACAACATATATCAACCATTTACAACATATATCAACCATTTACAACATATATCAACCATTTACAACATATATCAACCATTTACAACATATATCAACCATTTACAACCTATATCAACCATTTACAACATATATCAACCATTTACAACATATATCAACCATTTACAACATATATCAACCATTTACAACCTATATCAACCATTTACAACATATATCAACCATTTACAACCTATATCAACCATTTACAACATATATCAACCATTTACAACCTATATCAACCATTTACAACATATATCAACCATTTACAACATATATCAACCATTTACAACATATATCAACCATTTACAACATATATCAACCATTTACAACATATATCAACCATTTACAACCTATATCAACCATTTACAACCTATATCAACCATTTACAACATATATCAACCATTTACAACCTATATCAACCATTTACAACATATATCAACCATTTGCAACCTACATAAACCATTTACAACCTATATAAACCATTTACAACCTATATCAAAAATTTACAACCTATATCAACCATTTACAGTCTATATAAACTATTTACAACCTATATCAACCATTTACAACCTATATCAACCATTTGCAACCTACATAAACCATTTACAACCTATATAAACCATTTACAACCTATATCAACCATTTGCAACCTACATAAACCATTTACAACCTATATAAACCATTTACAACCTATATCAAAAATTTACAACCTATATCAACCATTTACAGTCAATATCAACCATTTACAACCTATATCAACCATTTACAACCTATATAAACATTTACAACCTATATCAACCATTTACAACCTATATTAACCATTTACAACCTATATTAACCAATTACAACCTATATCAACCATTTACAACCCATATCAACCATTTACAACGTATATCAACCATTTACACCCTATATCAATCCTTTACAACCTATATCAACCATTTACAACCTATATCAACCATTTACAACCTATATAAACCATTTACAACCTATATCAACCATTTACAACCCATATCAACCATTTACAACCTATATAAAAAATTTACAACCTATGTTAACCATTTACAGTCTATATCAACCATTTACAACCTATATCAACCATTTACAACCTATATTAACCATTTACAACCTATATCAACCATTTACAACCTATATTAACCATTTACAACCTATATCAACCATTTACAACCTATATCAACCATTTACAACCTATATCAAAAATTTACAACCCATATCAACCATTTACAACCTATATCAAAAATTTACACCCTATTTTAACCATTTACAACTTATTTTAATCATTTACAACCTATATCAATCATTTACAACCTATATCAACCATTTACAACCTATATCAACAATTTACAACCTATATCAACCATTTACAACCTATATCAGCCATTTACAACCTATGTTAATCATTTACAACCTATATCAACCATTTACAACCCATATCAACCATTTACAACCTATATCAAAAATTTACAACCTATATTAACCATTTACAACCTATATTAACCATTTACAACCTATATTAACCATTTACAACCTATATCAACCATTTACAACCTATATCAACCATTTACAACCTATATAAACCATTTACAACCTATATTAACCATTTACAACCTATATCAACCATTTACAACCTATATTAACCATTTACAACCTATATCAACCATTCACAACCTATATCAACCATTTACAACCTATATCAACCATTTACAACCTATATCAGCCATTTACAACCTATATTAACCATTTACAACCTATATCAAAAATTTACAACCTATATCAAAAATTTACAACCTATATCAAAAATTTACAACCTATATTAACCATGTACAACCTATTTCAATCATTTACAACCTATATCAACGATTTACAACCTATATCAACAATTTACAACCTATATCAACAATTTACAACCTATATCAACGATTTAAAGCCTATATCAACCATTTACAGCCTATATCAACCATTTACAGCCTATATCAACCATTTACAGCCTATATCAACCATTTACAACCTGTATCAACCATTTACCGCCTACATCAACCATTTACAACCTATATCAGCCATTTACAGCCTATATCAACCATTTACAACCTATATCAACCATTTACAGCCTATATCAACCATTTACAGCCTATATCAACCATTTACAGCCTATATCAACCATTTACAACCTATATCAACCATTTACAGACTATATCAACCATTTACAAACTATATCAACCATTTACAGCCTATATCAACCATTTACAGCCTATATCAACCATTTACAACATATATCAACCATTTACAACCTATATCAACCATTGACAACCTATATCAACCATTTACAAATTACATAAACCATTTACAACCTATAACAACCATTTACAGCCTATATCAACCATTTACAACCTATATCAACCATTTACAGCCTATATCAACCATTTACAACCTATATCAACCATTTACAACATATATCAACCATTTACAGCCTATATCAACCATTGACAACCTATATCAACCATTTACAACCTATATAAAAAATTTACAACCTAAATAAAAAAATTACAACTTATATTAACCATTTACAACCTATATTAACCATTTACAACCTATATCAACCATTTACAACCCATATCAACCATTTACAACGTATATCAACCATTTACTCCCTATATCAATCCTTTACAACCTATATCAACCATTTACAACCTATATAAACCATTTACAACCTATATCAACCATTTACAACCCATATCAACCATTTACAACCTATATAAAAAATTTACAACCTATATTAACCATTTACAGTCTATATGAACCATTTACAACCTATATCAACCATTTACAACCTATATTAACCATTTACAACCTATATCAACCATTTACAACCTATATTAACCATTTACAACCTATATCAACCATTTACAACCTATATCAACCATTTACAACCTATATCAAAAATTTACAACCTATATCAACCATTTACAACCTATATCAATAATTTACACCCTATTTTAACCATTTACAACCTATATTAATCATTTACAACCTATATCAAACATATACAACCTATATCAACCATTTACAACCTATATCAACAATTTACAACCTATATCAACCATTTACAACCTATATCAGCCATATACAACCTATATCAGCCATTTACAACCAATATTAACCATTTACAACCTATATCAACCATTTACAACCCATATCAACCATTTACAACCTATATCAAAAATTTACAACCTATATTAACCATTTACAACCTATATTAATCATTTACAACCTATATTAACCATTTACAACCTATATCAACCATTTACAACCTATATCAACCATTTACAACCTATATAAACCATTTACAACCTATATTAACCATTTACAACCTATATCAACCATTTACAACCTATATTAACCATTTACAAAGTATATCAACCATTTACAACCTATATCAACCATTTACAACCTATATCAACCATTTACAACCTATATCAGCCATTTACAACCTATATTAACCATTTACAACCTATATCAAAAATTTACAACCTATTTTAACCATTTACAACTTATTTCAATCATTTACAACCTAAATCAATCATTTACAACCTATATCATCCATTTACAACCTATATCAACCATTTACAATCTATATCAACCATTTACAACCTATATCATCCATTTACAACCTATATCAAAAATTTACAACCTATATCAAAAATTTACAACCTATATCAACGATTTACAACCTATATCAACAATTTACAACCTATATCAACAATTTACAATCTATATCAACGATTTAAAGCCTATATCAACCATTTACAGCCTATATCAACCATTTACAGCCTATATCAACCATTTACAGCCTATATCAGCCATTTACAACCTATATCAACCATTTACCGCCTACATCAACCATTTACAACCTATATCAGCCATTTACAGCCTATATCAACCATTTACAACCTATATCAAAAATTTACAGCCTATATCAACCATTTACAACCTATATCAACCATTTACAGCCTATATCAATCATTTACAACCTATATCAACCATTTACAGCCTATATCAACCATTTACAACCTATATCAACCATTTACAGCCTATATCAACCATTTACAGCCTATATCAACCATTTACAACATATATCAACCATTTACAACCTATATCAACCATTGACAACCTATATCAACCATTTACAAATTACATAAACCATTTACAACCTATAACAACCATTTACAGCCTATATCAACCATTTACAACCTATATCAACCATTTACAGCCTATATCAACCATTTACAACCTATATCAACCATTTACAACATATATCAACCATTTACAGCCTATATCAACCATTGACAACCTATATCAACCATTTACAACCTGTATAAAAAATTTACAACCTGTATAAAAAATTTACAACTTATATTAACCATTTACAACCTATATCAATCATTTACAACCTATATCAACCATTTACAGCCTATATCAACCATTTACAACCTATATCAACCATTTACAACCTATGTCAACCATTTACAACCTATATCAAAAAATTTACATCCTATATCAAACATTTACAACCAATATTAACCATTTACAACCTATATCAACCATTTACAACCTATATCAACCATTTACAACCTATATCAACCATTTACAACCTATATCAACCATTTACAACCTATATCAACCATTTACAACCTATATCAACCATTTACAACCTATATCAACCATTTACAACATATATCAACCATTTACAACATATATCAACCATTTACAACCTATATCAACCATTTACAACCTATATCAACCATTTACAACCTATATCAACCATTTACAACCTATATCAACCATTTACAACCTATATCAACCATTTACAACATATATCAACCATTTACAACATATATCAACCATTTACAACATATATCAACCATTTACAACCTATATCAACCATTTACAACCTATATCAACCATTTACAACCTATATCAACCATTTGCAACCTATATCAACCATTTACAACCTATATCAACCATTTACAACATATATCAACCATTTACAACCTATATCAACCATTTACAACCTATATCAACCATTTACAACCTATATCAACCATTTACAACCTATATCAACCATTTACAACCTATGTCAACCATTTACAACCAATGTTAACCATTTACAACCTATATCAACTATTTACAATCTATATCAACCATTTACAACCTATATCAACCATTTGCAACCTATATCAACCATTTACAACCTATATTAACCATTTACAACCTATATCAACCATTTACAACCTATATCAACCATTTACAACATATATCAACCATTTACAACCTATATCAACCATTTACAACCTATATCAACCATTTACAACATATATCAACCATTTACAACCTATATCAACCATTTACAACATATATCAACCATTTACAACCTATATCAACCATTTACAACCTATATCAACCATTTACAACATATATCAACCATTTACAACCTATATCAACCATTTACAACCTATATTAACCATTTACAACATATATCAACCATTTACAACCTATATCAACCATTTACAACCTATATTAACCATTTACAACCTATATCAACCATTTACAACCTATATCAACCATTTACAACCTATATTAACCTTACAATGGTAAACTTAAAAAATTTCTGAGGAAAAAATTATAAGAAAAATTGCCAGGAAAGGCAAGTTGATGATAAAATTAATGTGAGTGAAGAAGAGGGGAAAGTTTTGAGGGGAAAATGAGTAGGGGGAAATGTCTCGCTGAGGGGAAAAATGTCTCCCCTAAAGAAAATGCCTGGTTGGGAGAAAATGTCTCACTAGAAGTCTCATTATGAGAGGCAGAGAGGCGGAAATGTTTCACAGCTTTATTGAACCTTTCCGTATATTATCGTCCTCTCTCTCTCTCTCTCTCTCTCTCTCTCTCTCTCTCTCTCTCTCTCTCTCTCTCTCTCTCTCATTATAGCAGATACGTTACAGTCATGAGAGGACTTCACACACACACACACACACACACACACACACACATGATATATATATATATATATATATATATATATATATATATATATATATATATATATATATATATATATATATATATATATATATATATATACTGATCTCTGGCTGAAGGAGACTCGAACCTACGAACCTTGGAACAAGGTACGTAGTGCTTTACCAATCTACCCACATTGGACCAATACCTTGGAGTCCAGCTTGCGCTAGACTTTGATCCAAGGCAGCTGGACTCCAAGGTATTGGTCTAGTGTGGGTAGATTGGTAAAGCACTGCGTACCTTGTTCCAAGGTTCGTAGGTTCGAGTCTCCTTCAGCCAGAGATCAGTGTTTGTGTATATTTCGCCTGCTCTTGCGAATTCCTTATATATATATATATATATATATATATATATATATATATATATATATATATATATATATATATATATATATATATATATATATATATATATATATATATATATGAAGCAATTAAAACATTCCTGTCTGCTAGACAGAAAGCTACTTGTTGCCTTAATGACCTCAGTGTACTCGATAGGCTTCAAACCCCATTAAGCAATCACTTAGCAGACCTCGGGGCTATGATAGGCAAAGGCAGAAGAGTTATTTAACAAGTACAAACATTCAATACAAACTTACACCATTATTTCTTGCCCAAGCATGCCCCATCTGGCTGTAAACCAGCTGGGTAAACTTTGTTTTCACAATTTAAAGTTTGGGTTTTCGTGTGTGTGAAGTGCTTAAGGTTGAGACAGGAGAGTGGGGAGAGTTTATACTCTTTTTTTTCTAATTTATAATTGTGACTGCAGAGATTTACTAGGGACAGAATTCACTCTGTCTTGTTATAGTGTTACCCAGAGTGAAAGTTCACTTCATGGTACTCTATACAGATGGTGACATGTACTCTACACAGAGCGTGACATGTACTCTACGCAGAGCGTAACATGTGCTCTATACAGAGCGTGACATGTACTCTACACAGAGCGTGACTTGTACTCAACACAGAGCGTGATATGTGCTCTACACAAAGTATGACATGTATTCTACACAGAGCGTGACATGTACTCTACACAGAGTGTGACATGAACTCTACACAGGGTGTGACATGTACTCTACACAGGGCGTGATATGTGCTCTACACAGAGCATAACATGTACTCTACACAGAAAGTGACATGTACTCTACTCAGAGTGACATGTACTCTACACAGCGTGGCATATACTCTACACAAAGCGTGACATGTACTCTGCACAGAACGTGACATGTACTCTACACAGTAGAACATGTGCTCTACACAGAGGGACATGTCCTCTACACAGTGGAACATGTACTCTACACAGTGGAACATGTACTCTACACAGTGGAACATGTACTCTACACAGTGGAACATGTACTCTACACAGTGGAACATGTACTCTACACAGTGGGACATGTACTCTACACAGTGGAACATGTACTCTACACAGTTGGACATGTCCTCTACACAGTGGGACATGTACTCTACACAGTGGACATGTACTCTACACAGTGGAACATGTACTCTACACAGTGGAACATGTACTCTACACAGTGGAACATGTACTCTACACAGTGGGACATGTACTCTACACAGTGGAACATGTACTCTACACAGTTGGACATGTCCTCTACACAGTGGGACATGTACTCTACACAGTGGAACATGTACTCTACACAGTGGGACATGTACTCTACACAGTGGAACATGTACTCTACACAGTTGGACATGTCCTCTACACAGTGGGACATGTACTCTACACAGTGGGACATGTATTCTTCACATGCTACACAGTGGGATATGTACTCTACACAGTCGGACATGTACTCTACACAGTGTGACATGTACTCTACACAGTGCGACATGCACTCTACACAGTGGGACATGTACTTTACACAGTGGGACATGTACTCTACACAGTGGGACATGTACTCTACACAGTCGGACATGTACTCTACACAGTCGGACATGTACTCTACACAGTGCGACATGCACTCTACACAGTGGGACATGTACTCTACACAGTGAGACATGTACTTTACACAGTGGGACATGTACTCTACACAGTGGGACATGTACTCTACACAGTGGACATGTACTCTACACAGTGGGACATGTACTCTACACAGTGGGACATGTATTCTACACAGTGGGACATGTACTCTACACAGTGGGACATGTACTCTACACAGTGGACATGTACTCTACACAGTGGGACATGTACTCTACACAGTGAGACATGTACTCTACACAGTGGGACATGTACTCTACACAGTGGGACATGTACTCTACACAGTGGGACATGTACTCTACACAGTGGGACATGTACTCTACACAGTGGGACATGTACTCTACACAGTGGGACATGTACTCTACACAGTGGACATGTACTCTACACAGTGGGACATGTACTCTACACAGTGAGACATGTACTCTACACAGTGGGACATGTACTCTACACAGTGCGACATGTACTCTACACAGTGGGACATGTCCTCTACACAGTGGGACATGTACTCTACACTGTGGGACATGTACTCTACACAGTGGGACATGTACTCTACACAGTGGGACATGTACTCTACACAGTGGGACATGTACTCTACACAGTGGGACATGTACTCTACACAGTGGGACATGTACTCTACACAGTGGACATGTACTCTACACAGTGGGACATGTACTCTACACAGTGAGACATGTACTCTACACAGTGGGACATGTACTCTACACAGTGCGACATGTACTCTACACAGTGGGACATGTCCTCTACACAATGGGACATGTACTCTACACTGTGGGACATGTACTCCACACAGTGGGACATGTACTCTACACAGTGGGACATGTACTCTACACAGTGCGACATGTACTCTACACAGTGAGACATGTACTCTACACAGTGGGACATGTACTCTACACAGTGCGACATGTACTCTACACTGTGGACATGTACTCTACACAGTGGGACATGTACTCTACACAGTGCGACATGTACTCTACACAGTGGACATGTACTCTACACAGTGGGACATGTACTCTACACAGTGAGACATGTACTCTACACAGTGGGACATGTACTCTACACAGTGCGACATGTACTCTACACAGTGGTACATGTACTCTACACAGTGGGACATGTACTCTACACAGTGGGACATGTACTCTACACAGTGGACATGTACTCTACACAGTGAGACATGTACTCTACACAGTGGGACATGTACTCTACACAGTGGGACATGTACTCTACACAGTGGGACATGTACTCTACACAGTGGGACATGTACTCTACATAGTGGACATGTACTCTACACAGTGAGACATGTACTCTACACAGTGGGACATGCACTCTACACAGTTAGACATGTCCTCTACACAGTGGGACATGTACTCTACACAGTGGACATGTACTCTACACAGTGCGACATGTACTCTACACTGTGGACATGTACTCTACACAGTGGGACATGTACTCTACACAGTGCGACATGTACTCTACACAGTGGACATGTACTCTACACAGTGGGACATGTACTCTACACAGTGGACATGTACTCTACACAGTGGGACATGTACTCTACACAGTGAGACATGTACTCTACACAGTGGGACATGTACTCTACACAGTGCGACATGTACTCTACACAGTGGGACATGTACTCTACACAGTTAGACATGTCCTCTACACAGTGGGACATGTACTCTACACAGTGGGACATGTACTCTACACAGTTGGACATGTCCTCTACACAGTGGGACATGTACTCTACACAGTGGGACATGTACTCTACACAGTGGGACATGTACTCTACACAGTGGGACATGTACTCTACACAGTGGGACATGTACTCTACACAGTGGACATGTACTCTACACAGTGAGACATGTACTCTACACAGTGGGACATGTACTCTACACAGTGCGACATGTACTCTACACTGTGGACATGTACTCTACACAGTGGGACATGTACTCTACACAGTGCGACATGTACTCTACACAGTGGACATGTACTCTACACAGTGGGACATGTACTCTACACAGTGGACATGTACTCTACACAGTGGGACATGTACTCTACACAGTGAGACATGTACTCTACACAGTGGGACATGTACTCTACACAGTGGACATGTACTCTACACAGTGGGACATGTACTCTACACAGTTAGACATGTCCTCTACACAGTGGGACATGTACTCTACACAGTTGGACATGTCCTCTACACAGTGGGACATGTACTCTACACAGTGGGACATGTACTCTACACAGTTAGACATGTCCTCTACACAGTGGGACATGTACTCTACACAGTGGGACATGTACTCTACACAGTTGGACATGTCCTCTACACAGTGGGACATGTACTCTACACTGTGGGACATGTACTCTACACAGTGGGACATGTACTCTACACAGTTGGACATGTACTCTACACTGTGGGACATGTACTCTACACAGTGGGACATGTACTCTACACTGTGGGACATGTCCTCTACACAGTGGGACATGTACTCTACACTGTGGGACATGTACTCTACACAGTGGGACATGTACTCTACACTGTGGGACATGTACTCTACACAGTGGGACATGTACTCTACACAGTTGGACATGTACTCTACACTGTGGGACATGTACTCTACACAGTGGGACATGTACTCTACACTGTGGGACATGTCCTCTACACAGTGGGACATGTACTCTACACTGTGGGACATGTACTCTACACAGTGGGACATGTACTCTACACAGTGGGACATGTACTCTACACAGTGGGACATGTACTCTACACAGTGGGACATGTACTCTACACAGTGGACATGTACTCTACACAGTGGACATGTACTCTACACAGTGGGACATGTACTCTACACAGTGGGACATGTACTCTACACAGTGGGACATGTACTCTACACAGTGGGACATGTACTCTACACAGTGGACATGTACTCTACACAGTTGGACATGTCCTCTACACAGTGGGACTTGTTCTCAACACTGTGGGACATGTACTCTACACAGTTGGACATGTACTCTACACAGTGGGACATGTACTCTACACTGTGGGACATGTACTCTACACAGTGCGACATGTACTCTACACAGTGCGACATGTACTCTACACAGTGGGACATGTACTCTACACAGTGGGACATGTACTCTACACAGTGGACATGTACTCTACACAGTGGGACATGTACTCTACACAGTGGGACATGTACTCTACACAGTGGACATGTACTCTACACAGTGGGACATGTACTCTACACAGTGGGACACGTACTTGACAAAGATCCGTAATACGGATATTGTCGAGATGGAAACCCAGCCTTGATCCGTGGAAGAGAAGGATCACCTCCAGTTCCTCGGAGCAAGAGTCCCTTTCCAAGCATCATGGCACCTCCTGGTCCCCTACCAGGTAGGATGTTCCAGGGGCCTGCGCCCCCGCGGCCCACTCCTTCACCAGACCAGCTGTAATGTTCAGTATTTTTGCCCATTGTGAGAGAAATATCCGGTGATCCAACCTTCCTTCACTTGACGAAAAGTATTGTGCAGTCTTGTGCAGTCTTGTGCAGTCTTGAGCATTGTTGCGCAGTGTTGTCCAGTGTTGAGCAGCGCTGAGCAATGTTGTGTAGTGTTGAGTAGTGTTGAGCAGTGTTGAGCAGTGTTGAGCAGTGTTGAGCAGTGTTGAGCAGCGCTGAGCAATGTTGTGTAGTGTTGAGTAGTGTTGAGCAGTGTTGAGCAGTGTTGAGCAGTGTTGTTAGGTAAGACACATATGCAACAGTTAGGTATCTTTATTTCGAAACGTATCGCCTACACAGTAGGCTTCTTCAGTCGAGTACAGTGTCACTCTGTCAGACACTGCAACACAAGGGTGTCTTGGCACAGACTTGGAATCAACTTCAACAACCTCTAATAGTGAGAATGGCTGGATTTGAGAGGGACCTGACCTCTCAACCTCCACTAGTGGCCTACATCTCACCTCCTGCCGTTATATAAAGCTCTATCCTGTCACTTCAACTCCATATTGTTTCAGACTATGGAACAATGCTCTTCTCCAGACTGAGGGACTGACCACCTCAAAACTTCAAGGGTGATGGACTAATTACATCGTCTTCAAGTATCTTCTGCTTCTATCAACTTTTCTGTACTCGACTGAAGAAGCCTACTGTGTAGGCGAAACGTTTCGAAATAATGATACCTAACTGTTGCATATGTGTCTTACCTAACAACCTGTCGGTATTTTATACCATTTTAATGTTCAATCTGTCAGACACTGCAACACAAGGGTATCTTGGTACAGACCTGCTATCAACTTCGACAACCTCCACTAGTGAGAACGGCTGGATTTGAGAGGGACCTGACCTCTCAACATCTGAGTTCTTACCTCTTCTAGTGACCTACGTCTCACCTCTTGGCGCTATATAAGGCTCCATCCTGTCACTTCATCTCCATATTGTTTCATACTACGGAACAATGCTCTTCTCCAGACTGAGGGACTGACCACCTCAAAACTTTAAGGGTGATGGACTGATTACATCGTCTTCAAGTATCTTCTGCTTCTATCAACTTTTCTGTACTCGACTGAAGAAGCCTACTGTGTAGGCGAAACGTTTCGAAATAAAGATACCTAACTGTTGCATATGTGTCTTACCTAACAACCTGTCGGTATTTTATACCATTTCATTGTTCACAGTGTTGAGCAGTGTTGTGTAGTGTTGTGTACTGTTGTGTAGTGTTGTGTAGTGTTGAGCAGTGCTGAGCAGTGTTGAGCAGTGTTGAGCAGTGTTGTGCAGTGTTCAGAAGTGTTGTGTAGTGTTGTGTAGTGTTGGGTAGTGTTGTGTAGTGTTGTGTAGTGTTGAGAAGTGTTGAGCAGTGTTGAGCAGTGATGAGCAGTGTTGTGCAGTGTTGAGCAGTGTTGTGTAGTGTTGTGTAGTGTTGTGTAGTGTTGAGCAGTGTTGTGTAGTGTTGTGTAGTGTTGTGTAGTGTTGTGTAGTGTTGACCAGTGTTGAGCAGTGTTGTGTAGTGTTTTGTAGTGTTGACCAGTGTTGTGTAGTGTTGTGTAGTGTTGTGTAATGTTCACCAGTGTTCAGCAGAGTTGTGTAGTGTTGTGTAGTGTTGACCAGTGTTGTGTAATGTTGGGTAGTGTTGTGCAGTGTTGAGCAGTGTTGTGTAGTGTTGTGTAGTGTTGTGTAGTGTTGTGTAGTGTTGTGTAGTGTTGTGTAGTGTTATGTAGTGTTGACCAGTGTTCAGCAGTGTTGTGTAGTGTTGACCAGTGTTGTGTAGTGTTGTGTAGTGTTGAGCAGTGTTGAGCAGTGTTGAGCAGTGTTGTGTAGTGTTGTGTAGTGTTGTGTAGTGTTGTGTAGTGTTGTGTAGTGTTGACCAGTGTTCAGCAGTGTTGTGTAGCGTTGTGTAGTGTTGACCAGTGTTGTGTAGTGTTGTGCAGTGTTGAGCAGTGTTGTGCAGTGTTGTGCAGTGTTGAGCAGTGTTGTGTAGTGTTGTGTAGTGTTGAGCAGTGTTGTGTAGTGTTGTGTAGTGTTGTGAAATGTTGAGCAGTGTTGTGTAGTGTTGTGTAGTGTTGTGTAGTGTTGTGTAGTGTTGAGCAGTGTTGTGTAGTGTTGTGTAGTGTTGTGTAGTGTTGTGTAGTGTTGTGTAGTGTTGTGTAGTGTTGAGCAGTGTTGTGTAGTGTTGTGTAGTGTTGTGTAGTGTTGTGTAGTGTTGTGTAGTGTTGAGCAGTGTTGTGTAGTGTTGTGTAGTGTTGAGCAGTGTTGTGTAGTGTTGAACAGTGTTGTGTAGTGTTGTGTAGAGTTGAGCAGTATTGAGCAGTGTTGTGTAGTGTTGTGTAGCGTTGTGTAGTGTTGAGCAGTGTTGAGCAGTGTTGTGTAGTGTTGTGTAGAGTTGAGCAGTGTTGAGCAGTGTTGTGTAGTGTTGTGTAGTGTTGAGCAGTGTTGAGCAGTGTTGAGCAGTGTTGTGTAGTGTTGTGTAGTGTTGTGTAGTGTTGAGCAGTGTTGAACAGTGTTGTGTAGTGTTGTGTAGAGTTGAGCAGTGTTGAGCAGTGTTGTGTAGTGTTGTGTAGCGTTGTGTAGTGTTGAGCAGTGTTGAGCAGTGTTGTGTAGTGTTGTGTAGTGTTGTGTAGTGTTGTGTAGTATTGAGCAGTGTTGTGTAGTGTTGTGTAGTGTTGAGCAGTGTTGTGTAGTGTTGTGTAGTGTTGAGCAGTGTTGTGTAGTGTTGTGTAGTGTTGTGTAGTGCTGTGTAGTGTTGAGCAGTGTTGTGTAGTGTTGTGTAGTGTTGAGCAGTGTTGTGTAGTGTTGTGTAGTGTTGAGCAGTGTTGTGTAGTGTTGTGTAGTGCTGTGTAGTGTTGAGCAGTGTTGTGTAGTGTTATGTAGTGTTGTGTAGTGTTGAGCAGTGTTGTGTAGTGTTGAACAGTGTTGTGTAGTGTTGTGTAGTGTTGAACAGCGATGTGTAGTGTTGTGTAGTGTTGTTTAGTGTTGTGTAGTGTTGAACAGTGTTGTGTAGTGTTGTGTAGTGTTGAGCAGTGTTGAGCAGTGTTGTTTAGTGTTGTTTAGTGTTGAACAGTGTTGTGTAGTGTTGTGTAGTGTTGACCAGTGTTGAGCAGTGTTGTGTAGTGTTGAACAGTGTTGAGCAGTGTTGTGTAGTGTTGAACAATGTTGTGCAGTGTTGAACAGTGTTGTTTAGTGTTGTTTAGTGTTGTGTAGTGTTGAACAGTGTTGTGTAGTGTTGAACAGTGTTGAGCAGTGTTGTGTAGTGTTGAGCAGTGTTGAGCAGTGTTGTGTAGTGTTGAACAGTGATGTGTAGTTTTGTGTAGTGTTGACCAGTGTTGAGCAGTGTTGTGTAGTGTTGAGCAATGTTGTGCAGTGTTGAACAGTGTTGTTTTGTGTTGTTTAGTGTTGTGTAGTGTTGAACAGTGTTGTGTAGTGTTGAACAGTGTTGAGCAGTGTTGTGTAGTGTTGAGCAGTGTTGAGCAGTGTTGTGTAGTGTTGAACAGTGATGTGTAGTTTTGTGTAGTGTTGACCAGTGTTGAGCAGTGTTGTGTAGTGTTGAACAGTGTTGAGCAGTGTTGTGTAGTGTTGAGCAGTGTTGAGCAGTGTTGTGCAGTGTTGTGTAGTGTTGTGTAGTGTTGAGCAATGTTGTGCAGTGTTGAACAGTGTTGTTTAGTGTTGTTTAGTGTTGTGTAGTGTTGAACAGTGTTGTGTAGTGTTGAACAGTGTTGAGCAGTGTTGTGTAATGTTGAGCAGTGTTGAGCAGTGTTGTGCAGTGTTGTGTAGTGTTGTGTAGTGTTGAGCAGTGTTGTGTAGTGTTGAACAGTGTTGTGTAGTGTTGAGCAGTGTTGTGTAGAGTTGTGTAGTGTTGTGTAGTGTTGTGTAGTGTTGAGCAGTGTTGTGTAGTGTTGAGCAGTGTTGTGTAGTGTTGAGCAGTGTTGTGTAGTGTTGAACAGTGTTGTGTAGTGTTGTGTAGTGTTGAGCAGTGTTGTGTAGTGTTGAGCAGTGTTGTGTAGTGTTGAACAGTATTGTGTAGTGTTGTGTAGTGTTGAGCAGTGTTGTGTAGTGTTGTGTAGTGTTGTGTAGTGTTGAGCAGTGTTGTGTAGTGTTGAGCAGTGTTGTGTAGTGTTGAACAGTGTTGTGTAGTGTTGTGTAGTGTTGAGCAGTGTTGTGTAGTGTTGAGCAGTGTTGTGTAGTGTTGAGCAGTATTGTGTAGTGTTGTGTAGTGTTGAGCAGTGTTGTGTAGTGTTGAGCAGTGTTGTGTAGTGTTGAGCAGTGTTGTGTAGTGTTGTGTAGTGTTGAGCAGTGTTGTGTAGTGTTGAGCAGTGTTGTGTAGTGTTGTGTAGTGTTGTGAAGTGTTGTGTAGTGTTGAGCAGTGTTGTGTAGTGTTGTGTAGTGTTGAGTAGTGTTGTGTAGTGTTGAGTAGTGTTGTGTAGTGTTGAGCAGTGTTGTGTAGTGTTGAACAGTGTTGTGTAGTGTTGTGTAGTGTTGAGCAGTGTTGTGTAGTGTTGAGCAGTGTTGTGTAGTGTTGAGCAGTGTTGTGTAGTGTTGTGTAGTGTTGTGTAGTGTTGAGCAGTGTTGTGTAGTGTTGTGTAGTGTTGTGTGGTGTTGTGTAGTGTTGAGCAGTGTTGTGTAGTGTTGTGTAGTGTTGTGTAGTGTTGAGCAGTGTTGAGTAGTGTTGAGCAGTATTGTGTAGTGTTGTGTAGTGTTGAGCAGTGTTGAGTAGTGTAGTGTAGTGTTGTGTAGTGTTGAGCAGTGTTGAGTAGTGTTGTGTAGTGTTGTGTGGTGTTGAGCAGTGTTGAGCAGTGTTGTGTAGTGTTGACCAGTGTTGTGTAGTGTTGTGTAGTGTTGTGTAGTGTTGTGTAGTGTTGAGCAGTGTTGAGTAGTGTTGTGTAGTGTTGTGTAGTGTTGAGCAGTGTTGAGCAGTGTTGTGTAGTGTTGTGTAGTGTTGTGTAGTGTTGAACAGTGTTGTGTAGCGTTGTGTAGTGTTGAGCAGTGTTGTGTAGTGTTGTGTAGTGTTTAGCAGTGTTGTGTAGTGTTGCGTAGTGTTGTGTAGTGTTGTGCAGTGTTGAGCAGTGTTGTGTAGTGTTGTGTAGTGTTGTGTAGTGTTGTGTAGTGTTGTGTAGTGTTGAGCAGTGTTGAGTAGTGTTGTGTAGTGTTGTGTAGTGTTGAGCAGTGTTGTGTAGTGTTGCGTAGTGTTGTGTAGTGTTGTGCAGTGTTGAGCAGTGTTGTGTAGTGTTGTGTAGTGTTGAACAGTGTTGTGTAGCGTTGTGTAGTGTTGAGCAGTGTTGTGTTGTGTTGAGCAGTGTTGTGTAGTGTTGAGCAGTGCTGAGCAGTGTTGTGCAGTGTTGTGCAGTGTTGAGCAGTGCTGAGCAGTGTTGTGTAGTGTTGAGCAGTGTTGAGTAGTGTTGAGCAGTGTTGAGCAGTGTTGAGCAGTGTTGTGTATTGTTGTGTAGTGTTGTGTAATGTTGAGCAGTGTTGAGCAGTGTTGAGCAGTGTTGTGTAGTGTTGTCCAGTGTTGTGTAGTGTTGTGTAGTGTTGTGTAGTGTTGAGCAGTGTTGAGCAGTGTTGAGCAGTGTTGTGTAGTTTTGTGTAGTGTTGTGTAGTGTTGAGCAGTGTTGAGCAGTGTTGAGCAGTGTTGAGCAGTGTTGAGCAGTGTTGTGTAGTGTTGTGTAGTGTTGTGTAGTGTTGTGTAGTGTTGAGCAGTGTTGTGTAGTGTTGAGCAGTGTTGTGTAGTGTTGAGCAGTGTTGTGTAGTGTTGTGTAGTGTTGTGTAGTGTTGAGCAGTGTTGTGTAGTGTTGAGCAGTGTTGAGCAGTGTTGAGTAGTGTTGTGTAGTGTTGTGTAGTGTTGTGTAGTGTTGAGCAGTGTTGAGCAGTGTTGAGCAGTGTTGAGCAGTGTTGAGTAGTGTTGTGTAGTGTTGTGTAGTGTTGTGTAGTGTTGAGCAGTGTTGTGTAGTGTTGTGTAGTTTTGAGCAGTGTTGTGTAGTGTTGTGTAGTGTTGTGTAGTGTTGAGCAGTGTTGTGTAGTGTTGTGTAGTGTTGAGCAGTGTTGTGTAGTGTTGTGTAGTGTTGTGTAGTGTTGTGTAGAGTTGAGCAGTGTTGTGTAGTGTTGAGCAGTGTTGAACAGTGTTGAGCAGTGTTGTGTAGTGTTGAGCAGTGTTGAACAGTGTTGAGCAGTGTTGTGTAGTGTTGTGTAGTGTTGAACAGTGTTGAGCAGTGTTGTGGTATTGTGCAGTGTTGTGCAGTGTTGTGTAGTGTTGAGCAGTGCTGAGTAGTGTTGTGCAGTGTTGTGCAGTGTTGAGCAGTGTTGAGCAGTGTTGAGCAGTGTTGTGTAGTATTGAGCAGTGTTGAGCAGTGTTGAGCAGTGTTGAGCAGTGTTTTGTAGTGTTGAGCAGTGTTGAGCAGTGTTGAGCAGTGTTGAGCAGTGTTGAGCAGTGTTGAGCAGTGTTGAGCAGTGTTGAGCAGTGTTGTGTAGTGTTGTGTAGTGTTGAGCAGTGTTGAGCAGTGTTGTGTAGTGTTGTGTAGTGTTGAGCAGTGTTGAGCAGTGTTGTGTAGTGTTGTGTAGTGTTGAGCAGTGTTGAGCAGTGTTGAGCAGTGTTGTGTAGTGTTGAGCAGTGTTGAGCAGTGTTGAGCAGTGTTGAGCAGTGTTGAGCAGTGTTGTGTAGTGTTGTGTAGTGTTGAGCAGTGTTGAGCAGTGTTGTGTAGTGTTGTGTAGTGTTGAGCAGTGTTGAGCAGTGTTGTGTAGTGTTGTGTAGTGTTGAGCAGTGTTGAGCAGTGTTGAGCAGTGTTGTGTAGTGTTGAGCAGTGTTGAGCAGTGTTGAGCAGTGTTGAGCAGTGTTGAGCAGTGTTGAGCAGTGTTGAGCAGTGTTGAGCAGTGTTGTGTAGTGTTGTGTAGTGTTGAGCAGTGTTGAGCAGTGTTGTGTAGTATTGAGCAGTGTTGAGCAGTGTTGAGCAGTGTTGAGCAGTGTTGTGTAGTGTTGAGCAGTGTTGAGCAGTGTTGAGCAGTGTTGAGCAGTGTTGAGCAGTGTTGAGCAGTGTTGAGCAGTGTTGAGCAGTGTTGTGTAGTGTTGTGTAGTGTTGAGCAGTGTTGAGCAGTGTTGTGTAGTGTTGTGTAGTGTTGAGCAGTGTTAAGCAGTGTTGAGCAGTGTTGTGTAGTGTTGAGCAGTGTTGAGCAGTGTTGAGCAGTGTTGAGCAGTGTTGAGCAGTGTTGAGCAGTGTTGAGCAGTGTTGAGCAGTGTTGAGCAGTGTTGTGTAGTGTTGTGTAGTGTTGAGCAGTGTTGAGCAGTGTTGTGTAGTGTTGTGTAGTGTTGAGCAGTGTTGAGCAGTGTTGAGCAGTGTTGAGCAGTGTTGAGCAGTGTTGAGCAGTGCTGAGCAGTGTTGAGCAGTGTTGAGCAGTGTTGAGCAGTGTTGAGCAGTGTTGTGTAGTGTTGAGCAGTGTTGAGCAGTGTTGAGCAGTGTTGAGCAGTGTTGGGCAGTGTTGAGCAGTGTTGAGCAGTGTTGAGCAGTGTTGAGCAGTGTTGAGCAGTGTTGTGTAGTGTTGAGCAGTGTTGAGCAGTGTTGAGCAGTGTTGAGCAGTGTTGAGCAGTGTTGAGCAGTGTTGAGCAGTGTTGTGTAGTGTTGAGCAGTGTTGAGCAGTGTTGAGCAGTGTTGAGCAGTGTTGAGCAGTGTTGAGCAGTGTTGAGCAGTGTTGAGCAGTGTTGAGCAGTGTTGTGTAGTGTTGACCAGTGTTGACCAGTGTTGACCAGTGTTGACCAGTGTTGAGCAGTGTTGAGCAGTGTTGAGCAGTGTTGAGCAGTGTTGAGCAGTGTTGAGCAGTGCTGAACAGTGTTGAGCAGTGTTGAGCAGTGTTGAGCAGTGTTGAGCAGTGTTGAGCAGTGTTGAGCAGTGTTGAGCAGTGTTGAGCAGTGTTGAGCAGTGTTGAGCAGTGTTGAGCAGTGTTGTGTAGTGTTGAGCAGTGTTGAGCAGTGTTGAGCAGTGTTGAGCAGTGTTGAGCAGTGTTGAGCAGTGTTGAGCAGTGTTGTGTAGTGTTGAGCAGTGTTGAGCAGTGTTGAGCAGTGTTGTGTAGTGTTGAGCAGTGATGAGCAGTGTTGAGCAGTGTTGAGCAGTGTTGAGCAGTGTTGTGTAGTGTTGAGCAGTGTTGAGCAGTGTTGAGCAGTGTTGTGTAGTGTTGAGCAGTGTTGAGCAGTGTTGAGCAGTGTTGAGCAGTGTTGAGCAGTGTTGTGTAGTGTTGAGCAGTGTTGAGCAGTGTTGTGTAGTGTTGAGCAGTGTTGAGCAGTGTTGAGCAGTGTTGAGCAGTGTTGAGCAGTGTTGAGCAGTGTTGAGCAGTGTTGTGTAGTGTTGAGCAGTGTTGTGTAGTGTTGAACAGTGTTGTGTAGTGTTGTGTAGTGTTGAGCAGTGTTGTGTAGTGTTGAGCAGTGTTGTGTAGTGTTGTGTAGTGTTGTGTAGTGTTGAGCAGTGTTGTGTAGTGTTGTGTAGTGTTGAGCAGTGTTGTGTAGTGTTGAGTAGTGTTGTGTAGTGTTGAGCAGTGTTGTGTAGTGTTGAACAGTGTTGTGTAGTGTTGTGTAGTGTTGAGCAGTGTTGTGTAGTGTTGAGCAGTGTTGTGTAGTGTTGAGCAGTGTTGTGTAGTGTTGTGTAGTGTTGTGTAGTGTTGAGCAGTGTTGTGTAGTGTTGTGTAGTGTTGTGTGGTGTTGTGTAGTGTTGAGCAGTGTTGTGTAGTGTTGTGTAGTGTTGTGTAGTGTTGAGCAGTGTTGAGTAGTGTTGAGCAGTGTTGTGTAGTGTTGAGCAGTGTTGAGCAGTGTTGAGCAGTGTTGAGCAGTGTTGAGCAGTGTTGAGCAGTGTTGAGCAGTGTTGAGCAGTGTTGTGTAGTGTTGAGCAGTGTTGAGCAGTGTTGAGCAGTGTTGAGCAGTGTTGAGCAGTGATGAGCAGTGTTGAGCAGTGTTGAGCAGTGTTGAGCAGTGTTGAGCAGTGTTGAGCAGTGTTGAGCAGTGTTGAGCAGTGTTGAGCAGTGTTGAGCAGTGTTGTGTAGTGTTGACCAGTGTTGAGCAGTGTTGAGCAGTGTTGAGCAGTGTTGAGCAGTGTTGAGCAGTGTTGAGCAGTGTTGAGCAGTGTTGAGCAGTGTTGAACAGTGTTGAGCAGTGTTGAGCAGTGTTGAGCAGTGTTGAGCAGTGTTGAACAGTGTTGAGCAGTGTTGAGCAGTGTTGAGCAGTGTTGAGCAGTGTTGAGCAGTGTTGAGCAGTGTTGAGCAGTGTTGAGCAGTGTTGTGTAGTGTTGAGCAGTGTTGAGCAGTGTTGAGCAGTGTTGAGCAGTGTTGAGCAGTGTTGAGCAGTGTTGAGCAGTGTTGAGCAGTGTTGAGCAGTGTTGTGTAGTGTTGAGCAGTGTTGAGCAGTGTTGAGCAGTGTTGTGTAGTGTTGAGCAGTGTTGAGCAGTGTTGAGCAGTGTTGAGCAGTGTTGAGCAGTGTTGTGTAGTGTTGAGCAGTGTTGAGCAGTGTTGAGCAGTGTTGTGTAGTGTTGAGCAGTGTTGAGCAGTGTTGAGCAGTGTTGAGCAGTGTTGAGCAGTGTTGTGTAGTGTTGAGCAGTGTTGAGCAGTGTTGTGTAGTGTTGAGCAGTGTTGAGCAGTGTTGAGCAGTGTTGTGTAGTGTTGAGCAGTGTTGAGCAGTGTTGAGCAGTGTTGTGTAGTGTTGAGCAGTGTTGAGCAGTGTTGAGCAGTGTTGAGTAGTGTTGAGCAGTGTTGTGTAGTGTTGAGCAGTGTTGAGCAGTGTTGAGCAGTGTTGTGTAGTGTTGAGCAGTGTTGAGCAGTGTTGAGCAGTGTTGAGCAGTGTTGAGCAGTGTTGTGTAGTGTTGAGCAGTGTTGAGCAGTGTTGAGCAGTGTTGAGCAGTGTTGAGCAGTGTTGAGCAGTGTTGAGCAGTGTTGAGCAGTGTTGAGCAGTGTTGAGCAGTGTTGTGGTGGAAGGTGAGTAAAGTGAATATCAAAACTTCAACTATAAAACAATATTTTACTGACCATTCTGATTCTTATTGCAAGTTTTTGAAAGACTGAAAATATATATACGGAGAAGTTCTAAGTTCTCCACACGGAGGATCGAGCCTGCACCACGATCACCAGATAAACACCTCCCAGTGTATATGCACTAAGATATACATACATATCAGTGTATATACACTAAGAGAAAGTTACCATAGACTGAGAGATGTTTATATAGTGTTTATATAGTGGGTGGCCCGGTGGCCTGGTGGCTAAAGCTCCCGCTTCACACACGGAGGGCCCGGGTTCGATTCCCGGCGGGTGGAAACATTTCGACACGTTTCCTTACACCTGTTGTCCTGTTCACCTAGCAGCATATAGGTACCTGGGTGTTAGTCGACTGGTGTGGGTCGCATCCTGGGGGACAAGATTAAGGACCCCAATGGAAATAAGTTAGACAGTCCTCGATGACGCACTGACTTTCTTGGGTTATCCTGGGTGGCTAACCCTCCGGGGTTAAAAATCCGAACGAAATCTTATCTTATCTTATCTTACACTGAAAAACCCCACCTTTTATTATATATATATATTGAGAGATACACTTACTACTCCGTGTATAAACACGTAGAATTTACTTACACTTTTAGGTTCATATACACTACGTATTATGTTTGTGCATATTTAATCAACCAAATCCTCCAGAAAAGCCCACAGAAAGTCTAAGTATTTAAAGACGATTTTATAAAGAGAACGTTAAGTGTGGAGGACCTCAGAGGTAACTGGTGCACCAAGCTTTGCCCAGCAGTAATAAGCTGAGCTTCCAATTTAACGCATGAGGCGAGGAAACTTTCCCTCAAAGTTAAGCTGAATAGTCGACAGATTGGGCAGAGTTGCAGCCGCTGGGAGAAGCCGCCGATTTCAACATAGTTGAACCCTTGTTTGTGAAGGCCTGAAGCCAGCTGGTGAAAGGGTTCGATACGGTGTAGCGTGTAAGTTGCCCTATGAACCACAACAAGAAGAGCTAGCTGGTGATAGGCTTAGATACGGTGTAATGTGTCAGTTGTCCTACAAACCACAACAAGAAGAGCTAGCTGGTGATAGGCTTAGATACGGTGTAATGTGTCAGTTGTCTTACAAACCACAACAAGAACAGCTAGCTGGTGATAGGCTTAGATACGGTGTAATGTGTCAGTTGTCTTACAAACCACAACAAGAACAGCTAGCTTGTGATAGGCTTAGATACGGTGTAATGTGTCAGTTGTCCTACAAACCACAACAGGAAGAGCTAGCTGGTGACAGGGCTCGATACTGTGTAACGTTTTAGCTCGCTATAAACTACAACATGAGGAGCAAGCTGGGGAAAAGGTATGTGGTTCGTGCTTTTTCAAACATGTATTTTCATGCCACGTGTCCGAAACTTCTGTTCTGACGTTTGTAAAAGGTTTTATTGCTATACCACAAAATGTAGGTAGCAGCAGCTAGACTATAATCTAGTTTATCGTGAAGTAACCTTGGAATAGGATAAATATTTCCGCTGTCTGGATTTCCTCATGTGCTCTACCAAACTAGGATTCAGTGGAACCCTGCAGCAGCTCATTTTGAGTTCCATAAGATGCTCCATAAATAGGGAAGGCCAGATGATTTTATCATCTTTGTTTATTTTTTGAGATTGGGGTGGAGGAGGAGAAGGAAACGGGGATAACTTAACAATTTTTTTGGTATGGAGGCTGCAGTTATTTTCAGTTATTGTGAACTTCGAGGTATCCAAGATGCTGAACTGTGTACAGAGAACTGACAACTCTATCAAGACATGATCTGTACTGCCTGCACACAGTGACAGCAGCCAACAGTAGCGCTGTTATAGACACAGAGGTAATGACATGTGTTGCCTGCAGGCAGTAACAGCAGGAAACAGTAGCGTCTGTTGTTGTAGACAAACAGCTGTCTGGCCCGCGTCTGATTGGGGGGAAGACGCTTGAGAGTCCGGTATACGATCAGAACCTGATTAACTTTCCGAGTAGAGGATCGTGAACCTTAAGCGAAGGATTGTGATGCTTCACACTCTCTTCCTATGCCTTGTGGCAGACTCCAGACCTCAACAATGTTTATTCTAGTGTTTCTTTTCCCTCTGTGTGTGTACTCACCTAATTGTACTTGCGGGGGTCGAGTCCTAACTCCTGGCCCAGCCTCTTCACTGGTCGCTACTAGGTCACTCTCCCTGAACCGTGAACTTTATCATACCTCTGCTTAAAGCTATGTATGGATCCTGCCTCCACTACATCGCTTCCCAAGTTATTCCACTTCCTGACTACTCTGTGGCTGAAGAAATACTTCCTAACATCCTGTGATTCATCTGTGTCTTCAACTTCCAACTGTGTCCCCTTGTTGCTGTGTCCCATCTCTGGAACATCCTGTCTTTGTCCACCTTGTCAATTCCTCTCAGTGTTTTGTATGTCGTTATCATGTCCCCCCTATCTCTCCTGTCCTCCAGTGTCGTCAGGTCGATTTCCCTTAACCTCTCCTCGTAGGACATACCCCTTAGCTCTGGGACTAGTCTTGTTGCAAACCTTTGCGCTTTCTCTAATTTCTTTACGTGCTTGGCTAGGTGTGGGTTCCAAACTGGTGCCGCATACTCCAATATGGGCCTAACGTACACGATGTACAGGGCCCTGAACGATTCCTTATTAAGATGTCGGAATGCTGCTCTGAGGTTTGCTAGGCGTCCATATGCTGCAGCAGTTATTTGGTTGATGTGCGCTTCAGGAGATGTGCCTGGTGTTATACTCACCCCAAGATCTTTTTCATAAGTATAATCATCGCCAATAAAATCATTAGCTAGATAACCCCAATCAAGATTAGACAGATGTTCCCTAAGTCCATTATAGTCGGCAGAACGGAAATCAGGGATTTTTACTGTATTATCATTATTCTTGTATTCCCAGTTAATGCTAAAAGTGATGGATTTGTGATCACTTGCGCCAAGCTCTTCAGTGATCTCCAGATTATTCACGAGTGTTTCCTTGTTTGACAAGACTAGGTCTAGCAAATTATTACCCCTGGTAGGCTCTGTTTCGCTCTGCTTCAGAAAACAGTCCTGAACTGTTTCCATAAAGTCACTGGACTCTAGATTACCTGTCAAAGAATTCCAGTCAATTTGACTAAAGTTAAAGTCCCCTACTATGACTACGTTACTGTGTCCAGAAGCCCTAACAATTTCGTCCCAAAGAAGTCTCCCTCCATCGTGATCCAAGCCTGGAGGTCGGTCTATTACACCAAGAATTAACTTTTCTTGACCCTCTACAAACTCTACCCAAACAGATTCTGTTACTGCTCCATCTATTTTTATATCTGTTTTTATGCAACAATTAATATTTTCTCGAACATATAATGCAACTCCTTCCCCCTTCCCATTACATCTATCCACATGGAACAACTTAAATCCTTGAATATTACACTCAGCAGTCATATCCCGACTCTTTAAATCATACCACGTTTCAGTTAATGCAATGATATCAAAGTTCCCAGCACATGCTACCAAACGTAGTTCATTAATTTTATTTCTTGCACTTCGACTGTTAGCATAAAAAACCATCATATGTTTTTTCTCCTGCACATTTTTCCTATTGATCTTTGTTTTTACACAATTTCTGAAATTATCATTACCCAGAGTTACTCCATGACAGTTACTATTAAGATTCTTAATATCAGAGCATAAGTTAATTTATCCTTACTCATTATTTATCATTTCTAAACCCATGCATCTAACTAATCCTAGTTTAAAGTCCTAACAACCCCCTCAACTGAGTTAGCAAGAGAATCCACACCTGCCCTGGATAAGTGAACCCCATCCCTGGCATACATGTCATTTCGGTCATAGAAGTTGTCCCAGTTGTCAATGAATGGTGCTGCATTATCCTTACAGTGTTTATCCAGCCAACAATTAATACCAATTGCTCTGGACAACCATTCATTTCCAACACCACCTCTTGGTAAAATGCCACATATAACAGGGCACTCCCCCCTTCTTCCTAATTATGTCTATAGCTGTCCTGAACTTTCTAACTAAATCCTCACTTCTACGCTTGCCTACATCATTGCCTCCAGCACTGAGGCAAATAATAGGATTGATCCCATTACCGTTCATGATGTTGTCAAGCCGGCTAACAATGTCCTCAATCCCAGCCCCAGGAAAGCAAACCCTCTGTCTCCTACTCCTGTCCTTCAGGCAGAATGCCCTATCCATGTATCTAACCTGGCTATCCCCAACAACAACAATATTCTTACCTTGTTGTCGTTCGTCATGACGATCCCAGTAGTCGACTCACATTCGTCTGATAGCACCGAGAATGCGTTGGAGGTTTCCACAGGAGTTTCCACAGCAGTCTCTTTCTTCTTCATCGTTTCTGGCTTTCCATTCGTCTTCTTGATCGTCAATTTCGTCCCCTGCTGTCCAGCCACTGACCACGATCCCTTCTTGACCTGAGGACTCGAAACAGGAGGACTACTACGAATCCTCTTGTTTTCCTCGGCCAATCGCCGTATCTCCATCTTCGCTACCCTCAATTCTTCCTTGAGCTGCTGGTAAAGTTGCTCGATGGAGGCCATCTTAGTTGAGTCCACGGAGAGCACACAAGACACTTCTTCACAGAGTTAAGTACAGGTCACCACTCGATAAGTACAGGTCACCACTTCTATGTTATAGAAGCCATTTCAACCAGAACAATGGCTTCTATAACATAGCTGAACCACTTGCCAGGAAACTTCTTCATCGCTATCCCACATAAGAACATAGAACACTGCAGAAGGTCTACTCACGACTTGTCCAATACCCCTGCCAAGCTACCCCAAGATTTTAGACTCTATAACCCCACCCGGTAGATCATCAGATGCAACATTCTCCACCTGACCTCAACATTCTGAACCTGACTATAAATACTCACGTACCTTCCACCCCAGGTAGATCTGTTTGTGGCTTGAAAAAGCCCACTTTGTGGGCGAAACGTTGTCAACAAAGGATCACATTAAACTGCATATGTGTTTATGTTTCCACTCGCTGCTGTCTTCCTGACAAGTATTCCCTGATCCATTGTAGTGCCTTCCCTGTTATCCCTGCTTGGTCCTCCAGTTTTTGCACTAATCTCTTGTGTGGAACTGTCAAACGCCTTCTTGCAGTCCAACAACATGCAATCCACCCACCCCTCTCTCTCTCTTGTCTTACTTCTGTCACAAAGTCGTAGAACTCCAGTAGGTTTGTGACACAGGATTTCCCGTCCCTGAAACCATGTTGGCTGCTGTTGATGAGATCATTCCTTTCTAGGTGTTCCACCACTCTTCTCCTGATAATCTTCTCCATGATTTTGCATACTATACAAGTCAGTGACAATGGTCTGTAGTTTAGTGCTTCACGTCTGTCTCCTTTTTTAAAGATTGGGACTACATTTGCTGTCTTCCATGCCTCAGGCAATCTCCCTGTTTCGATAGATGTATTGAATATTGTTGTTAGGAGTGTGTGTGTGTGTATGTGTGTGAGTGTATGTGTATGTGTGTATGTGTGTACTCACCTATTTGTACTCACCTATTTGTGGTTGCAGGGGTCGAGTCACAGCTCCTGGCCCCGCCTCTTCGCTGATTGCTACTAGGTCCTCTCTCTCCCTGCCCCATGAGCGCTATCATACCTCGCCTTAAAACTATGTATGGTTCCCGCCTCCACTACGTCACTTTCTAGGCTATTCCACGGCGTGACTACTCTATGACTGAAGAAATACTTCCTAACATCCCTTTGATTCATCTGAGTCTTCAACTTCCAATTGTGACCCCTTGTGTCTGTGTCCCTTCTCTGGAACATCCCGTCTTTGTCCACCTTGTCTATTCCGCGCAGTATTTTATATGTCGTTATCATGTCTCCCCTGACCCTCCTAGCCTCCAGTGTCGTCAGGCCGATTTCCCTCAACCTTTCTTCGTAGGACAATCCCCATAGCTCTGGGACTAGTCTTGTTGCAAACCTTTGCACTTTCTCTAATTTCTTGACGTGCTTGACTAGGTGTGGATTCCAAACTGGTGCTGCATACTCCAGTATGGGCCTGACGTAAATGGTATACAGAGTCTTGAACGAATCCTTACTGAGGTATCGGAACGCTGTCCGTAGGTTTGCCAGGCGCCCGTATGCTGCAGCAGTTATCTGATTGATGTGCGCCTCAGGAGATATGCTCGGTGTTATACTCACCCCCAGATCTTTTTCCTTGAGTGAGGTTTGCAGTCTTTGGCCATCTAAACTATATTGTGTCTGCGGTCTTCTTTTCCCTTCCCCAATCTTCATGACTTTGCATTTGGCAGGGTTAAACTCAAGGAACAAGTTGCTGGACCAGGCTTGTAGCCTGTCCAGGTCTCTTTGTAGTCCTGCCTGATCCTCATCCGATTTGATTCTTCTCATTAACTTCACATCATCTACAAACAAGGAAACTTCTGAGTCTATCCCTTCCGTTATGTCGTTCACATATACCAAGAACAGCACAGGTCCTAGGACTGACCCTTGTGGAACCCCGCTTGTCACAGGCGCCCACTCTGGCACCTCGTCACGTACCATGACTCGTTGTTGCCTCCCTGTCAGGTATTCTCTGATCCATTGCAGTGCCTTTCCTGTTATGTGTGCCTGATCCTCTAGCTTTTGCAGTAACCTCTTGTGAGGAACTGTGTCGAAGGCCTTCATGCAGTCCAAAAAAATGCAGTTGATCCACCCCTCTCTCTCTTGTCTTACTTCTGTCACCTTGTCGTAAAACTCTAGTAGGTTTGTGACACAGGATTTTCCTTCCCTGAAACCGTGCTGGTTGTCAATTATACACTTGTTTCTTTCCAGGTGCTCCACCACTCTCCTGATCTTCTCCATGACCTTGCATACTATACACGTTAGTGATACAGGTCTGTAGTTTAGTGCCTCATGTCTTTCTCCATTTTTAAAAATTGGGACTACATTTGCCATCTTCCATACCTCAGGGAGTTGCCCAGTTTCAAGTAATGTGTTGAAGATCTTTGTCAATGGCACACACAATATCTCTGCTCCCTCTTTAAGGACCCACGGAGAGATGTTGTCTGGTCCCACCGCCTTTGAGGTGTCAAGTTCGCATAGCAGCTTCTTCACCTCCTCCTTGGTTATATGTACCTCATCCAGCACTTGCTGGTGTACCCCCGTTCTGATTTCCTGGAGTCCTACTGGTTTCCACTGTAAATACTTCTTTAAATCTTGTGTTGCGCTCCTGACATACCTCTCGGTCGTTTCTTGTGAATTCCCCATCACCCTTCCTCAGTCTGATTACCTGGTCCTTGACTGTTGTTTTCCTCCTGATGTGGCTGTACAACAGCTTCGGGTCAGTCTTGACTTTCGATGCTATGTCATTTTCATATTGTCGCTGAGCCTCCCTTCTTATCTGTGCATATTCGTTTCTGACTCTTTGGCTAATCTCTTTATTTTCCTGAGTTCTTTGTCTTCTGTACCTTTTCCATTCTCTAGTACACCCAGTTTTTGCCTCCCTACACCTTTGGGTGAACCAAGGACTCGTTCTGTTCTTCCCATTATTTCTGTTTCCCTTGGGAACAAACCTCTCCTCTGCCTCCTTGCATTTTGTTGCCACATAGTCCATTTCTTGTACTGGTTTTCCTGTCAGTTCCCTCTCCCACTGAATGTCTTGAAGGAAGTTCCTCATGCCTGAGTAGTTCCCCCTTTTGTAGTTTGGTTTTTCCCACCCTATTCCTGCTACTCTCTCCACTTGGAGCTAAACTATGTAGTCGAAGCATAGAACCACATGATCACTAGCTCCCAGGGGCCTTTCATACATGATATCCTCGATGTCTGAACTACTCTAGGTGAATACAAGGTTCAGTCTTGCTGGTTCATCCTCTCCTCTCTCTCTCTGGTAGTGTCTCTAACATGTTGATGCAGGAGGTTTTCCAGTACCACATCCATCATCTTGGCTCTCCATGTTTCGGGACCCCCATGGGGCTCCAGGTTTTCCCAGTCAATCTCCTTGTGATTGAAATCACCCATAACTAGTAACTTTGCTCCCCCCATGTGTGCTCTCCTGGCCACCTCTGCTAGTGTGTCGACCATTGCTCTGATGCTCTCATCGTATTCTTCTCTTGGCCTTCTGCAGTTCTGTGGTGGGTTGTACATTACTGCAATTATCACCTTATGTCCCTCAGACTGGATTGTTCCTACTAAGTAGTCCCTTTCGCCCGTGTCATCCATTCCTTCCATTTTCTCAAAACCCCACTGGTTTTTAATGAGCAGTGCAACTCCTCCTCCCCCTCTCCTCCCTCTGTCTTTCCTGAGGATTTGATATCTGGGTGGAAAGATTGAATCTGTTATTATTCTGGTGAGTTTTGTTTCTGTGAGTGCTATTATGTCTGGGGATGTCTCCTTGATTCTTTCGTGTATGTGTGTATGTGTGTGTGTGTGTGTGTATGTGTGTGTGTGTGAGTATGTGTGTGTGTGTGTATGTGTGTGTGTGTGAGTGTGTGTGTTTGTGTGTGTGTGTGTGTGTGTGTGTGTGTGTGTGTGTGTGTGTGTGTGTGTGTGTGTGTGTGTGTGTGCGACCGTATACTGCTCAATAATTAACACGATGTACCATAGAACCACATGATCACTAGCTCCCAGGGGCCTTTCATACATGATATCCTCGATGTCTGAACTACTCTAGGTGAATACAAGGTTCAGTCTTGCTGGTTCATCCTCTCCTCTCTCTCTCTGGTAGTGTCTCTAACATGTTGATGCAGGAGGTTTTCCAGTACCACATCCATCATCTTGGCTCTCCATGTTTCGGGACCCCCATGGGGCTCCAGGTTTTCCCAGTCAATCTCCTTGTGATTGAAATCACCCATAACTAGTAACTTTGCTCCCCCCATGTGTGCTCTCCTGGCCACCTCTGCTAGTGTGTCGACCATTGCTCTGATGCTCTCATCGTATTCTTCTCTTGGCCTCCTGCTGTTCTGTGGTGGGTTGTACATTACTGCAATTATCACCTTATGTCCCTCAGACTGGATTGTTCCTACTAAGTAGTCCCTTTCGCCCGTGTCATCCATTCCTTCCATTTTCTCAAAACCCCACTGGTTTTTAATGAGCAGTGCAACTCCTCCTCCCCCTCTCCTCCCTCTGTCTTTCCTGAGGATTTGATATCTGGGTGGAAAGATTGAATCTGTTATTATTCTGGTGAGTTTTGTTTCTGTGAGTGCTATTATGTCTGGGGATGTCTCCTTGATTCTTTCGTGTATGTGTGTATGTGTGTGTGTGTGTGTGTGTATGTGTGTGTGTGTGAGTATGTGTGTGTGTGTATGTGTGTGTGTGTGTGAGTGTGTGTGTTTGTGTGTGTGTGTGTGTGTGTGTGTGTGTGTGTGTGTGTGTGTGTGTGTGTGTGTGTGTGTGTGTGTGTGTGTGTGCGACCGTATACTGCTCAATAATTAACACGATGTACCAATCAAAGCTTCCATCCATCCTGGCTGTACAGTATAGTAATTGATCAGTAAACATTAAATATACGCGTTCGTTTATGAAGGTATTTGCCAGCGCGTCAGAAATACAACAATGACTGACCCTCAGTCATCAGAAAAAACTGACCGCTTGATTAATTGATTTAAAGAACGATAATGGCAGGTTGAGGTGTCACACACACACACACACATAGTTGAGCTCCAAGTGGAGAGAGTAGCAGGAATAGGATGGGAAAAACCAAACTACAAAAGGGGGAACTACTCGGGCATGAGGAACTTCCTTCAAAACATTCAGTGGGAGAGGGAACTGACAGGAAAACCAGTACAAGAAATGATGGACTATGTGACAACAAAATGCAAGGAGGCAGAGGAGAGGTTTGTTCCCAAGGGAAACAGAAATAATGGGAAGAACAGAATGAGTCCTTGGTTCACCCAAAGGTGTAGGGAGGCAAAAACTAGGTGTACTAGAGAATGGAAAAGGTACAGAAGACAGAGAACTCAGGAAAATAAAGAGATTAGCCGGAGAGCCAGAAATGAATATGCACAGATAAGAAGGGAGGCTCAGCGACAATATGAAAATGACATAGCATCGAAAGTCAAGACTGACCCGAAGCTGTTGTACAGCCACATCAGGAGGAAAACAACAGTCAAGGACCAGGTAATCAGACTGAGGAAGGGTGATGGGGAATTCACAAGCAACGACCGAGAGGTATGTCAGGAGCTCAACACGAGATTTAAAGAAGTATTTACAGTGGAAACCAGTAGGACTCCAGGAAATCAGAACAAGGGGGTACACCAGCAAGTGCTGGATGAGGTACATATAACCAAGGAGGAAGTGAAGAAGCTGCTATGCGAACTTGACACCTCAAAGGCAGTGGGACCAGACAACATCTCTCCATGGGTCCTTAAAGAGGGAGCAGAGATATTGTGTGTGCCATTAACAAAGATCTTCAACACATCATTTGAAACTGGGCAACTCCCTGAGGTATGGAAGATGGCAAATGTAGTCCCAATTTTTAAAAAGGGAGACAGACATGAGGCACTAAACTACAGACCTGTATCACTAACGTGTATAGTATGCAAGGTCATGGAGAAGATCATCAGGAGGAGAGTGGTGGAGCACCTGGAAAGAAACAAGTGTATAATTGACAACCAGCATGGTTTCAGGGAAGGAAAATCCTGTGTCACAAATCTACTAGAGTTTTATGACAAGGTGACAGAAGTAAGACAAGAGAGAGAGGGGTGGATCGACTGCATTTTTTTGGACTGCAAAAAGGCCTTCGACACAGTTCCTCACAAGAGGTTACTGAAAAAGATAGAAGATCAGGCACACATAACAGGAAAGGCACTGCAATGGATCAGAGAATACCTGACAGGGAGGCAACAACGAGTCATGGTACGTGACGAGGTGTCAGAGTGGGCGCTTGTGACAAGCGGGGTTCCACAGGGGTCAGTCCTAGGACCTGTGCTGTTCTTGGTATATGTGAACGACATAACGGAAGGGATAGACTCAGAAGTGTCCTTGTTTGCAGATGATGTGAAGTTAATGAGAAGAATCAAATCGGATGAGGATCAGGCAGGTCTACAAAGAGACCTGGACAGGTTGCAAGCCTGGTCCAGAAACTGGCTCCTTGAGTTTAACCCTGCCAAATGCAAAGTCATGAAGATTGGGGAAGGGCAAAGAAGACCGCAGACACAATATAGTTTAGATGGCCAAAGACTGCAAACCTCACTCAAGGAAAAAGATCTGGGGGTGAGTATAACACCGAGCATATCTCCTGAGGCGCACATAAATCAGATAACTGCTGCAGCATACGGGCGCCTGGCAAACCTACGGATAGCGTTCCGATACCTCAGTAAGGAGTCGTTCAAGACCCTGTATACCATTTACGTCAGGCCCATACTGGAGTATGCAGCACCAGTTTGGAATCCACACCTAGTCAAGCACGTCAAGAAATTAGAGAAAGTGCAAAGGTTTGCAACAAGACTAGTCCCAGAGCTACGGGGATTGTCCTACGAAGAAAGGTTGAGGGAAATCGGCCTGACGACACTGGAGGCCAGGAGGGTCAGGGGAGACATGATAACTACATATAAAATACTGCGCGGAATAGACAAGGTGGACAAAGACAGGATGTTCCAGAGATGGGACACAGACACAAGAGGTCACAATTGGAAGTTGAAGACTCAGATGAATCGAAGGGATGTTAGGAAGTATTTCTTCAGTCATAGAGTAGTCAAGTCATGGAATAGTCTAGAAAGTGAAGTAGTGGAGGCGGGAACCATACATAGTTTTAAGGCGAGGTATGATAAAGCTCATGGAGCAGGGAGAGAGAGGACCTAGTAGCAATCAGTGAAGAGGCGGGGCCAGGAGCTATGACTCGACCCCTGCAACCACAAATAGGTGAGTACAAATAGGTGAGTACAGAGACACACACACACACACACACACACACACACACACACACACACACACACACACACACACTCACACACACACACACACACACACACCCACCCACACACACACACACACACACACACACACACACACACACACACACACACACACACACACACACACACACACACACACACACACCCACATACATACACACACACAATCAGTGAAGAGGCGGGGCCAGGAGCTATGACTCGACCCCTGCAACCACAAATAAGAAAAGTTATTTGTAGGTTTTCTGTAAATTTTAAATTTGAATTCATTATTACCCTTAATAATTAAAACATCTAGGAAAGGCAATGAGTTATTTTCTTCAAACTCAACAGTAAAGTTTATAGAATGGGCTAAACTATTTAATTTTCCAAGGAAATGGTGAAAATAACTCATTGCCTTATCTAGATGTTTTAATTATTAAGGGTAATAATGAATTCAAATTTAAAATTTACAGAAAACCTACAAATAACTGTTCCTATGTCCACTATTATTCCTCGCATCAAGATAGAGTCAAACTGTCTTTTTTCTCATCAATGTTTTTGAGAGCTTTACGAATTTGTAGTCCTGAGTTCATAGATGAGAAAATATCCAAAATTTATGAAATAGGTAATGATTTAAAATACCCAAGAAATGTAATTGATAAATCTTTTAAAGTTGCTAGAAATACTTTTTACAATCCAAAAAGGGACAACCAGCCTTATTCAACTAAAAATATGTTGGTTCTCCCTTACCATGAAAACTTGGTTGATATGCCTTCTCTTCTTAAATCTTTTAATATCAAAGTTGTATTTAAAAATCTTGATACAGTAAAAAAAATTTTGATAAAGAATTCCCCCCAAAATGCTGATGGATGTGTCTATAAGATTCCTTGTAAAATTTGCGATAAAGTTTATTACGGTCAAACTGGTAAAAATCTCGAACTAAGATTAAAACAACATAAATATAGCATTAGAACTGGACACGATTCCAATGCTCTATTTATTTATGTGAAAGATTTTAACCATCCAATTGATTTTCAGAAAGTTGAAAAAGTGTATCAAGAAAGTCCATGGTCGACAGGAATATAATTGAATCTTGTTTCATAAAAAACAGTTTTGACAATAATATGAATATTTCCTTTGGTTTATATAAATTAGATCCATTTATAATTAATAGAATTTGGGAAGAATTTAATAATACATTGGACAAATAATAAATCTTAATTCATGGGTAGAATAGTTTGTTTGTGGGTTGCTTGAAGGACCTGTCTAGTTGGGCCAGCGGGCCTGCTGCAGTGTTCTCTTTCTTATGAGTCGCGCGTCAGGTGTTGCTTTGTTGTGGGATGTGATGGTGACATGTGGTCTAGACCCTTTATATGCCTTCTTTTGATGCCAAGAATAAGAAGTTCTGCTCCACCTGCGGCCAAGAAGGTCAGGACTTCAAGACGTGCACTACTGCCTCTCCACCTAAATGCTTGAACTGCAAGAATGATCACCATACTCTTGCTGCCAAGTGCCCAACCAGACGAGATATACTTAAGAAACAACAAAAAACCTACTGCAGAAGCGACTACATATGCTGCTATTACCAAGCTTCAAGCAGATACTACCAAGATTCTTCAAGCCACGCAAGCTGCATCTACCACTTCTTCGCCAGCTCTTGCTGGCGACTCCACCAAGATTCTTTACTGCATCATGTATGCTCATGTCAAGAATGTAGCTGAACCTGGTTCCTTCAACACCACCATCAACGAACTCTTCAAGCTCAACAACATACCTGGTTTCACATTCCCTGCATCTCCACCTTCCACAGAGATTATAAAATCCACCGCAAATGTCGCCAACATTACCGCTGCTCCACCGCTACCACACCTTCCTCCCGACACAGAGATGGACCAATCAGAGACCACTGAGACGCCGACCGATTCCACCAATGAGAGTCCACCAGCACCTGCTTCCACCTCCGTCACAACGGACCAATCAGACGCCTCACCTCAATCGTCTCAGCCACCAGCCAAGAAGGTTAAAACACAAAAGCCTTGGGATGCATCCCTACGTACTACTGCCACTCCTTCACAATAAGTCCATTGCTTGCCTGGTGTATACTTCTACACAACCAACCAGAATGAGAACGTAATTTACACTCCAGAAATTATTCAACGCCTCCACAACGGGACAGTCAAGTTCACCTGCGACTCAGCTCGATCATTCACCACTGAATCCCTGATCAACCTACTCTCAAAAAGTCACCGCTTTGTGACACTCGATTACACCACAAGAAAGAAATTCAGGACTCTCCAGAATGGGACTGCCGAAGACGGTACCCCTCACCTAGCAGGACTGTCAATGATCAATCACCGTGAAGGCAAGTTTCCCCAGCACTTTGCTGCCTGCTAAAGCTGGGGTGTGGCTCCAAAACGAACCCTGTAATTGCTGCCTCCGCCCTCCTATGCTGCTGAAGATGCTAAACGAGAAGATACTTCCCACTTGGGGAGTCACCGCAAGACAGAAGAACTCACCCTCCAACCGGAGGGCCCCAAGAAAGAATACATGTGTCTAATTTATCAAAGAATACAGAAGAAAGAAGATGAACGACACCCCCGCCCGGGAGGCCACCGCCGGGTCGCCATCTGGAGAAGACCCGGACCGGAAGTACCGGCAAACCTACAACAACAACAGCATTACTTTTATTGTTCCTTGATCATGTGAGTAGTCACGAAAGCGCTTTTACCGAGTTGTGGTTGCAGGGGTCGATTCATGGCTCCTGGGCCCGCCTCTTCACTGGCCGCTACTGGGTCACTCTCCCTGAACCATGAGCTTTATCATACCTCTTCTTAAAGCTATGAATGGATTCTGCCTCCACTACATCGCTACCCAAGCTATTCCACTTCCTGACTACCCTGTGACTGAAGAAATACTTCCTAACATCCCTGTGATTCATCTGAATCTTCAACTTCCAACTGTGTCCCATTGTATATTAGTTTCTGTGAAAAAGCGAGTCATAAAGCCAGTAAATGAATCTGGATTCTCAGTTCCTTGGATCAAAGTTAATTTACAGAAGAAGTAAAAGTAAGCATGTAGTGTCTCTCTCTCTCTCTCTCTCTCTCTCTCTCTCTCTCTCGTAATGTAGGTGCTATGTGAAAATTAAAAAGAGTACAGCCAGCATAAATTACAATTTCCTGCCAACACAGTACGAGGAGGAGGGAGTGAATACAGTGCAAATTTAGGAGTGGAAGTTTATATGAGAGAGAGAGAGAAATTATGAGCACCGTAATGACGATGATGGCTTAGGTGTGTACACACAATGGTAATGGACGCTCATAAGGGAGAGAGAGAGAGAGAGAGAGAGAGAGAGAGAGAGAGAGAGAGAGAGAGAGAGAGAGAGAGAGAGAGAGAGAGAGAGAGAGAGAGAGAGAGAGAGAGAGAGGAGAGATACCTCCTCTCAAGTAAATGTAACCCCAGTCTTGCTGAAGGAAATATTTGAGGCTGCTGCCCTAGCTGCTGAACCATCCTAGAATCCTTGACGGAATTCTCCTCGCCTTACTGAAGTTGTCTCCTCGCTTTTCTGAAGTTTCTTCGCCTTACTGAAGTTTCTTCGTTTTGCTGAAGCCTCTTCGCCCATGCTTACACACTTCAGTACATTGTGTCAAAATCCTGCATGATGGTACATGGGCATCTTGATGCCCATGATGCTCTGTATCTCCTCACAAGGTGTCTTACTATGCCAAGACTCACTTTCTTCCTGAGGTGTGCACTCTCTTTTGACAACCCAACACTCGATGAATATGACGCACACCTGAGATCAACCTTTAAGAAGGCACTAAAGGCACTAGAGGATCAGCAATGGGATCAGGCAACCCTCCCAGTGCGACTGGGAGGTATAGGGGTGCGTAAAGCAACGCAAGTTGCTTTACCTGCTTTTCTGTCTTCGTGTTTGGCTTCCAGTGCATTAGTCAAGATCCCAGGTTTACTGAAGCAGTGATTCGGTGGGACACCCTTACAGATTCCTCCAGTAGACCAGCTCCTCCCAAAGAACACAAACAGTCCCACTGGGACAAACCGATCATGGAAAAAATCTCCAACACAATTCTTACCAACGCCTCAGGAAACGACAAAGCTCGTCTCCTGGCAGTGAAGGCACCACACTCAGGAGATTTCCTTCTAGCTGTTCCCAATTCCTTCCTGGGCACTCGACTCGACCCACAGACCATTCGGATTGGTGTTGCTCTTCGCCTAGCCGCCCCCATCCTCACCGAACATAGGTGTATTTGCGGCAGGGCGACGGCTGATCAATTCGGACTTCATAGTCTCGTGTGTCACACATCAGAAGGGAAGTATGCCAGACATGAGGAGGTCAATGACATCATAAAGAGAAGCCTCACCACAGCTCGTTGCCCAGCTCAACGGGAACCCCAAGTGCAGAGGTCTGACGGAAGTCAAAAGTATCCTGATGGAGCCACTATGCCAG
>NC_091359.1:15282547-15387547 GCF_038502225.1 Cherax quadricarinatus | reverse complement strand
TATTACCCAGCCAGTGATTTACAGTAACTTGCAAGTGAAGGAGTTGTTCAGTGAACAGGCAATCAGGTGAGAGGATTTAATAAGGGTGGGAAGGTGGGGGCTCTAAACTGTGTGGTGGAGGGCCTGAATTGTGGTGTTTGTGCGGTAGATCGTGCATGGGGCTCCAAACTATGTGGTGGAGGGCCTGAATTGTGGTGTTTGTGGGATGGATTGTGCCTGGGGCCCTAAACTGTGTGGTAGAGGGCCTGAATTGCGGTGTTTTTGGGATGGATTCTTCCTGGGGCCCCAAACTGTGTGGTAGAGGGCCTGAATTGTGGTGTTTTTGGGATGGATGGCGCCTGGGGCCCCAAACTGTGTGGTAGAGGGCCTGAATTGTGATGTTTGTCGGATGGATTGCACCTGGGGCCCCAAACTGTGTGGTAGAGGGCCTGAATTGCGGAGTTTATGGGATGGATTGTGGTGGTGGTGGTGGTGGTAGTTGCGTGCTGGGAATCAGTTTTGAACTGTGCTAAGTTACGCTTTGAATCGTGGTAGTTTATGCTTTGAATTGTTGTAGTTATGTTCATTATTGTGATAAGTTGTGTGAGGGGATTGTGATGGATGTGCGGTGGATTGTTTTGAGCTGTGGTAATGTTCAGAGTGGTGGTAGTTATACTGTGAATCGTGAGGGGGAATTGTGGTAGTTGTGTGGTGAATGGTGGTGGTTATGTTGTGAATTGTGGTAGTTGTGTTGATAATTTGGTGGTTGTGTAGTGGATTATTGTGGTTGTGCTGTAAATAACCGCAAATGGCCGCGGTTATACTTTAAATAAGGGAGAGGGACGTGACCTCTCAGTTATTACATTACTTGTGACCTACATCTCACCTCCTGACAGTATATAAGACCCCAGACTGTCACTTCAACTTCACATTGTTTCAGACATTGTTTCACATTGTTTCACATTGTTTCATTGTTTCAGTTCCTGATCAGCCGGGCTGTGGCTCGTACGTTGGTTTGCGTGCAGCCAGCAGCAACAGCCTGGTTGATCAGGCTCTGATCCACCAGGAGGCCTGGTCACAGACCGGGCCGCGGGGGCGTTGACCCCCGGAACTCTCTCCAGGTAAACTCCAGACTATGAAACAAATACTCTTCTCCAGGCTGAGGGACTGACCACCTCAAAACTACGTCTTCAAGGATGATGGACTGATTACATCGTCTTCACATCTCTTCTGTTTCTACCAACTCCTCTGTACTCGACTGAGGAAGCTTACTGTGTAGGCGAAACGTTTCGAAATAGAGATACCTAACTGTTGCACATGTGTCCTACCTAACAACACGATTACCAACAGACCCCTGGACATATACTGTTCCTTAATAACAGCAGGGTTATATACCATTGACCCCCGAAAATAACTCCGCAGGTGTATAACAGCGCTTAAATAAATGACCGCAAATGACCGCAAATATACCACAAATATGCCCTCGTAACTCTGGTAATTTAATTTCCCGGAGAGCTTCCTCATCTCGTTAAAAAAAAAAAAATATTTGCTGCATCTGGTGGGATTAAAACCTGAATATTTCATAAGGAATTAACACTGTTGAGGTCACGTCTCATACATGCATACATACGTGCATGCATACATACATACATGCTAAGAGAGTGGCCCCGGGAGCCATACATACCCACAGCTTCCAGCTCCAGACAAGCTGAGAAATACGGGTTTTGTCCCAGGATGCGACCCACACCAGTCGACTAACTCCTAGGTACCCATTTTACTGATGGGTGAACATAGACAACTGGTGTAAGAAACACGCCCAATGTTTCTACCCTCGCTGGGAATTGAACCCAGACTCTTGCTGTGTGAAGCGATAGCTTTAGCCAACAGGAAGAAGCGTTAAATCGGAGGAGGGTAATTAATAAGATCAATACGTTGATCTGAGGAAAATGAAGCCGGGTTCACTTGATCGTGAGGGTTGGATACGGTGTAAGTTCTGAGTGGCCCTATAAAAGAACAACATGAAGATGTAAACGGTTTAGAAAACCGACAAGTTGAAGAATGAGGCACTTGTGCAACATTTAGGAATGGTTAGTGAGGAAACGTTTCGCCAACCAGTGACTTCTTCAGCCCATTACAGAGAAGATCGGTAGAAGAGGAGGAGTTCAAGGTAATCAGTCCCTCAGCCTGGAGTCGATGTGTTCAGTTCGTCAATTGTGAGAAAAGTATAGCATATTGTTAGGTAAGGTTTGTCAGAAAAGAGGACAAGTGTTTCCTGACGCGGATCTTAGTCATATGATGACCCACAGCTGAAGCTTTTGGTCATCTGACCGAGGCCTTCCACTGGCTTTCCAATCCACCACCTTAAAAATTATGGTTAGGCATATAACCATTTTTATTACTTAATTTAGCATATGCTCAGCAAAGTGACTTATGTACTGTAGACAGGTAAATTGAAGCAGGAGGAGGCGGAGTCACCTTCCTGCTGAAGAAGTCACTGTCTGGTGAAGCATTTACGTAGTAAGGATTCCCAAAAATTACACAAGTGTCTCATGATATATTCACTAACCTGACTACAAGCAGAATGGATCATCCGGTACAAGCCGTCGTAGCAGCCAATAATTAAGACGTGATAAGATAAGATAAGATAAGATAGGATTTCGTTCGGATTTTTAACCCCGGAGGGTTAGCCACCCAGGATAACCCAAGAAAGTCAGTGCGTCATCGAGGACTGTCTAACTTATTTCCATTGGGGTCCTTAATCTTGTCCCCCAGGATGCGACCCACACCAGTCGACTAACACCCAGGTACCTATTTGCTGCTAGGTGAACAGGACAACAGGTGTAAGGAAACGTGTCGAAATGTTTCCACCCGCCGGGAATCGAACCCGGGCCCTCCGTGTGTGAAGCGGGAGCTTTAGCCACCAGGCCACCGGGCCACGATAAGTGGTTCGTATAACTGACAAGTTGAAGAATGACACATTCAGCTGGTACTGTGTAGCGAAACTTTTCCTCAGTAAAGATTTACATATATTGCATAAGTGTCTCAGTCTTTAAAAATACATATATACATACGCTGGAGGAAGCCATTTGTTGTCTCCCAAAACTCCTCAACCAGTGACCTTATATCTCCTCCATGATCCTCTTCGTCTTCCCTCCGCCATAAAGACGCTGGAATAAAGAAAAACACGATCGCCGAATTTAATGGTCTTTGCTGCTGGAGCGGGGGCGTTGACCCCCGAGACTCCCTCCAGGTATACTCCAGGTAGATACACAGGTGTCATGAGATGCTGGATATTCCAGCATACCCGTCCCCTTAATAGTACCAGCACACTTTCTGTGTATGAGATAGACTATCCTGATGACTGTAATTCCCAAGTAATAGTAACTGCAGCTTTGCTGGAACGAGATCTTTTGAAGCTGCCCTGGCTGAAGAATTATTGATGACGATATCTTCATTGCTCTACCAAAATCTGCCAGCTCAGACTGACACTACTGAAGTCTGCCAGCTCAGACTGATACTATTGAAGTCTGTCAGCTCAGACTAACACTACTGAAGTTACCAGCTCAGGCTGACACTACTGAAGTCTGCCAGCTCAGACTGATACTATTGAAGTCTGCCAGCTCAGACTGACACTACTGAAGTCTGCCAGCTCAAACTGACACTACTGAAGTCTGCCAGCTCAGACTGATACTATTGAAGTCTGTCAGCTCAGACTGACACTACTGAAGTTACCACCTCAGACTGATACTACTAAAGTCTGCCAGCTCAGACTGATACTATTGAAGTCTGTCAGCTCAGACTAACACCACTGAAGTTACCAGCTCAGGCTGACACTACTGAAGTCTGCCAGCTCAGGCTGACACTACTGAAGTCTGCCAGCTCAGACTGATACTATTGAAGTCTGCCAGCTCAGACTAACACTACTGAAGTTACCAGCTCAGGCTGACACTACTGAAGTCTGCCAGCTCAGACTGACACTACTGAAGTCTGCCAGTTCAGACTTACAATACTGAAGTCTGATAGCTCACACTGACACTACTGAAGTCTGATAGCTCAGACTGACACTACTGAAGTCTGCCAGTTCAGACTTACAATACTGAAGTCTGATAGCTCACACTGACACTACTGAAGTCTGATAGCTCAGATTGACACTACTGAAGTCTGCCAGTTCAGACTTACAATACTGAAGTCTGATAGCTCACACTGACACTACTGAAGTCTGATAGCTCAGACTGACACTACTGAAGTCTGCCAGTTCAGACTTACAATACTGAAGTCTGATAGCTCAGACTGACACTACTGAAGTCTGCCAGTTCAGACTTACAATACTGAAGTCTGATAGCTCACACTGACACTACTGAAGTCTGATAGCTCAGATTGACACTACTGAAGTCTGATAGCTCAGACTGACAATACTGAAGTCTGATAGCTCAGACTGACACTACTGAAGTCTGATAGCTCAGACTGACACTACTGAAGTCTGATAGCTCAGACTGACACTACTGAAGTCTGATAGCTCAGACTGACACTGCTGAAGTCTGATAGCTCAGACTGACACTATTGAAGTCTGATAGCTCAGACTGGCACTACTGAAGTCTGATAGCTCAGATTGACACTACTGAAGTCTGATAGCTCAGACTGACACTACTGAAGTCTGATAGCTCAGACTAACACTACTGAAGTCTGATAGCTCAGACTGACACTGCTGAAGTCTGATAGCTCAGACTGACAATACTGAAGTCTGATAGCTCAGACTGGCAATACTGAAGTCTGATAGCTCAGACTGACACTACTGAAGTCTGATAGCTCAGACTGACACTACTGAAGTCTGATAGCTCAGACTGACAATACTGAAGTCTGATAGCTCAGACTGACACTACTGAAGTCTGATAACTCAGACTGACACTACTGAAGTCTGATAGCTCAGACTGACAATACTGAAGTCTACCAGCTCAGACTGACACTACTGAAGTCTGCCAGCTCAGACTGACACTACTGAAGTCTGATAGCTCAGACTGACAATACTGTAGTCTGATAGCTCAGACTGACACTACTGAAGTCTGATAGCTCAGACTGACAATACTGAAGTTTGCCAGCTCAGACTGACACTACTGAAGTCTGCCAGTTCAGACTGACACTACTGAAGTCTGCCAGTTCAGACTGACACTACTGAAGTCTGCCAGCTCAGACTGACAATACTGAAGTCTGATAGCTTAGACTGACACTACCGAAGTCTGATAGCTCAGACTGACACTACTGAAGTTTGCCAGCTCAGACTTGACAATACTGAAGTCTGATAGCTCAGACTGACAATACTGAAGTCTGATAGCTCAGACTGACAATACTGAAGTCTGATAGCTCAGACTGACAATACTGAAGTCTGATAGCTCAGACTGACAATACTGAAGTCTGATAGCTCAGACTGACAATACTGAAGTCTGATAGCTCAGACTGACAATACTGAAGTCTGATAGCTCAGACTGACAATACTGAAGTCTGATAGCTCAGACTGACAATACTGAAGTCTGATAGCTCAGACCGACAATACTGAAGTCTGATAGCTCAGACTGACAATACTGAAGTTTGCCAGCTCAGACTGACAATACTGAAGTCTGATAGCTCAGACTGACAATACTGAAGTGTCCCAGTTCAGACTGACAACTTTCAACACCGTGTGTGCAACCATCCTGTCTTATGGAGTATACCTGGAGGTGTTTCGGGGGCCAACGCCCCTGCGGCCCAGTCCATGACCAGGCCTCGCGGTGGATGAGGACCTGATCGACCAGGCTGTTACTGCTGGCTGCACGCAAACCGACATACGAACCACAACCCGGCTGGTCGGGAACTGACTTTAAATGCCTGTCCATGATAGGAAAACATAGCTAATTTCTGTTCCCATACAGTGATAAATAAAATAACTGAAGAATTTTTAACCTATCGCATTGTCCCTGAAGCGTAAACTACGAGTGGAATCCACCACCAACACCGTCCGGATCAGGAACCGAGGAGGATCACCGGCCAGATCAGGAACCGTGAAGGATCACCGGCCAGATCAGGAACCGTGAAGGATCACCGGCCAGATCAGGAACCGTGAAGGATCACCGGCCAGATCAGGAACCCTGAAGGATCACCGGCCAGATCAGGAACCGTGAAGGATCACCGGCCAGATCAGGAACCGTGAAGGATCACCGGCCAGATCAGGAACCGTGAAGGATCACCGGCCAGATCAGGAACCGTGAAGGATCACCGGCCAGATCAGGAACCCTGAAGGATCACCGGCCAGATCAGGAACCGTGAAGGATCACCGGCCAGATCAGGAACCGTGAAGGATCACCGGCCAGATCAGGAACCGTGAAGGATCACCGGCCAGATCAGGAACCGTGAAGGATCACTGGCCAGATCAGGAATCGTGAAGGATCACCGGCCAGATCAGGAACCGTGAAGGATCACCGGCCAGATCAGGAATCGTGAAGGATCACCGGCCAGATCAGGAACCGTGAAGGATCACCGGCCAGATCAGGAACCGTGAAGGATCACTGGCCAGATCAGGAATCGTGAAGGATCACCGGCCAGATCAGGAACCCTGAAGGATCACCGGCCAGATCAGGAACCGTGAAGGATCACCGGCCAGATCAGGAACCCTGAAGGATCACCGGCCAGATCAGAAACCGTGAAGGATCACCGGCCAGATCAGGAACCGTGAAGGATCACCGGCCAGATCAGGAACCGTGAAGGATCACCGGCCAGATCAGGAACCGTGAAGGATCACCGGCCAGATCAGGAACCGTGAAGGATCACCGGCCAGATCAGGAACCGTGAAGGATCACCGGCCAGATCAGGAACCGTGAAGGATCACCGGCCAGATCAGGAACCGTGAAGGATCACCGGCCAGATCAGAAACCGTGAAGGATCACCGGCCAGATCAGGAACCCTGAAGGATCACTGGCCAGATCAGGAACCCTGAAGGATCACCGGCCAGATCAGGAACCGTGAAGGATCACTGGGCAGATCAGGAACCGTGAAGGATCACTGGCCAGATCAGGCCCCTAGGAGGATCACCTCAACACCGAGTCCTGGATCAGTTTACATCAAGTTGAGAGCTAACAATACTGAGAGAGGAGATTTGAGGTCCATTACCTGGGCTGGCACCACTGCGGCGTACAAGGTTTATGGAAGTTTTACACTCTGCTGTGAGTGAACTGCCGCCGGCAGACTTGCGTCCTGCTATTCACACTGCAGAGGACCAGCAGACAGCAGTACACTCACGGGGGAAGCAGAGGAAGTCGATCTCTCACAACAGTAGTACTATTTATCAAAATAGTAGTACTATCTCTCACAATAGTGGTACTATCTCTCACAATAGTAGTACTATCTCTCACAATAGTGGTACTATCTCTCACAATAGTAGTACTATCTCTCACAATAGTGGTACTATCTCTCAAAAAAGTAGCACTATCTTTTCATAACAGAAACACTGTCTTTCATAACAGTAACACTGTCTTTCACAACAGTAACACTGTCTTTCATAACAGTAACACTGTCTTTCATAACAGTAACACTGTCTTTCACAACAGTAACACTGTCTTTCACAACAGTAACACTGTCTTTCATAACAGTAACACTGTCTTTCATAACAGTAACACTGTCTTTCACAACAGTAACACTGTCTTTCATAACAGTAACACTGTGTCTCACTATAGCATCACTATATTATTATTATTATTATTATTATTATTATTATTATTATTATTATTATTATTATTATTGTTGTTGTTGTTGTTGTTGTTGTCATATCATGGAAAGCGTTAAACCCGTCAGGTTTTTTCCACTTGAAAGCATAAGTAAGGGTGATTGTTGGTGCTACAGCTGAAGTCTCTCATTAATCTCCAGTCAACGAAATTTGGGTCATTAATAACACTTAAGTTATTTCTTAACATTGGAACACTGACTTCCTGTTCGCTCTACTTCAGTTGTGAACACTTCTGCCCATTCACTGTTATTATACACACCCAGAGATGTGTATAACGAAGTGTATATGCACCGAGAGGTGTTTGTGTGTGTGTGTGTGTTTGTGTGTGTGTGTGTGTGTGTGTGTGTGTGTGTGTGTGTGTGTGTGTGTGTGTGTGTGTGTGTGTGTGTGTGTGTGTGTGTGTGTGTGTGTGTGTGTGTATGTGTGTATCTCGGTGTGTATACACTGAGAGGTGCTTGTATCTTAGTATATATACGTCGAGAGGTACTCACCTAATTGTACTCACCTAATTGTGGTTGCAGGTGTCGATACTCAGCTCCTGGCCCCGCCTCTTCACTGATCGCTACTGGATCCTCTCTCTCTCTGCTTCCTGAGCTTTGTCATACCTCTTCTTAAAACTATGTATGGTTCCTGCCTCCACTACTTCACTTGCTAGGCTATTCCACTTGCTGACAACTCTATGACTGAAGAAATACTTCCTAACGTCCCTGTGACTCGTCTGAGTCTTCAGCTTCCAGTTGTGACCCCTTGTCCCTGTGTCCCCTCTCTGGAACATCCTATCTCTGTCCACCTTGTCTATTCCCCGCAGTATCTTGTATGTCGTTATCATGTCTCCCCTGACCCTTCTGTCCTCCAGTGTCGTCAGTCAGATTTCCCTTAACCTTTCCTCGTACGACATTCCCTTGAGCTCTGGGACTAGCCTTGTTGCAAACCTTTGTACTTTCTCTAACATCTTGACGTGCTTGACCAAGTGTGGGTTCCAGACTGGTGCTGCATACTCCAGTATGAGCCTAACATACACAGTGTACAGTGTCTTGAACGATTCCTTATTAAGGTATCGGAACGCTATTCTCAGGTTTGCCAGGCGCCCGTATGCTGCAGCGGTTATTTGGTTGATGTGTGCCTCCGGTGATGTGCTCGGTGTTATGGTCACCCCAAGGTCTTTCTCCCTGAGTGAGGTCTGTAGTCTTTGTCCACCTAGCCTATACTCTGTCTGCGGTCTTCTTTGCCCCTCCCCAATCTTCATGACTTTGCATTTGGCTGGATTGAATTCGAGAAGCCAGTTGCTGGACACACAGCCTGTCCAGCCTGTCCAGGTCTCTTTGCAGTCCTGCCTCATCCTCGTCCGATTTAATTCTTCTCATCAACTTCACGTCATCTGCGAACAGGGACACTTCAGAGTCTATTCCTTCCATCATGTCGTTCACATATATCAAAAATAGCACTGGTCCTAGAACTGACCCCTGTGGGACCCCGCTCGTAACAGGCGCCCACTGTGATACCTCTTCACGTACCATGACTCGTTGCTGCCTCCCTGTCAGGTATTCCCTTATCCATTGCAGTGCCCTCCCTTTTACGTGCGCCTGATCCTCCAGCTTCTGCACTAATCTCTTGTGGGGAACTGTGTCAAAGGCCTTCCTGCAGTCTAGGAAAACGCAATCTACCCACCCCTCTCTCTCGTGTCTTACTTCTGTTACCTTGTCATAAAACTCCAGGAGGTTTGTGATACAAGATTTGCCTTCCATGAACCCATGCTGGTTTTCATTTATAATCTTGTTCCTTTCCAGGTGTTCGACCACTCTCCTCCTGATAATCTTCTCCATGACTTTGCACACAATACATGTCAGAGACACAGGTCTGTAGTTTAGTGCCTCGTTTCTGTTTCCTTTCTTAAATATGGGGACTACATTAGCTGTCTTCCATTTCTCAGGTAGTTGCCCAGTTTCAAGGGATGTGTTGAAGATTGTGGTTAGAGGCACGCACAGCATCTCTGCTCCTTCTCTAAGGACCCATGGGGAGATGTTGTCCGGTCCCATCGCCTTTGAGGTGTCAAGGTCACTTAAGAGCTTCTTCACCTCCTCCTCAGTTGTTCGTATGTCATCCAACACTTGTTGGTATATTCCCTCTTGATGTTCCCTTCTGTGCTGTCTTCCCACAGCCCTTCCTGTCTCTACTGTTGCAGCTCTACTATGTATTCAAAGCACAGAACCACGTGGTCGCTAGCTCCTAGGGGACTCTCATACTTGATGTCCTCAATATCTGAGCTGCCCAGGGTGAACACAAGGTCCAATCTTGCTGGTTCATCCTCCCCTCTCACTCTGGTAGTGTCCTTAACATGTTGGTGCATGAGGTTTTCCAGCACCACGTCCAACATCCTGGCTCTCCATGTTTCGGGACCCCAATGTGGCTCCAGGTTTTCCCAGTCAATCTCCCTGTGGTTGAAATCCCCCATAACCAGCAACTTTGCTCTGCTGGAGTGAGCTCTTCTTGCCACCTCAGCAAGTGTGTCCACCATTGCTCTGTTGCTCTCTTCATATTCCTCTCTTGGCCTCCTGCAGTTCTGTGGTGGATTATACATCACTGCAATGACCACTTTGTGTCCCCCAGACTGAAGTGTACCTGCTATGTAGTCTCTTTCTCCCGTCTCATCTATTCCTTCCATTTTCTCGAATTTCCATCTGTTTTTTACGAGCAGAGCAACCCCACCTCCCCCCCTGCCCCTTCTATCTTTCCTCATGATCTGGTATCCTGGTGGGAAGATTGCATCTGTTATTGTCTCCATGAGTTTTGTTTCTGTAACTGCTATGATGTCTGGGGACTTCTCATTGATTCTTTCTTGCCATTCCTCATGTTTATTCGTTAATCCATCTGCATTTGTGTACCAAACCTTCAACTTCTGTTCTAATACTGTAACTGTGGTGCGGGGGGTGGAAACAGAGGGATCGGTGTGTGATGGTTGGTTTGGATTGTTCAGTTGCCTTGGAGGTGTCGTGGCTGGAGTCCTTCTGCAGGTGTTTCTGGGGGGTGCGCTTGTCCTTCCATTTGATCCTGGATTATTCTGCTCTCCTTTTTCATTTCCTCCCATTTCTCCTTTCGTTTTTAACTCTCTCTTTCACTGTCTTCCTTTCGTCCTGTGTTCTGTCTCGATCGAGGTACACACTTCAGAACTCCTGCTTGCCTCTCAGCCGTGCTTTCTCCTGCAGGATCATGGTTCGGGTTGATTCTGCCTTGAAAATTACTTTGAGAGGCCGATTCCTTTTCTTTGTGAACCACCCAATTCTCCTAAAATTTGCCACCTGGGTCATGTCCCCCTCGCCTATCACCTTCATGATATCTTCAATCGCTTTTTTCTCCTCCTGCTTTCTTTCATCATAAGTTTCCCATTTAGCTTCGTCTAGCCCATAGACAAACACGGATCTTTCCCTTTCCATCTCCCACTGTGACTCCCATTGCATCCTCTGATGTGTTTTAGTTCCTTCCCGTGGAGTGTTCCTTCCTTCAGTCCCTTCCCTAGTTATTGCCCCTATGCTTCTTGGTTTATCCTTCCTGCTCACCTGCTCCTGGCCCCCTCAGGTATCTGGTAAGGTCCTTGCACATGTCCTAGTTCCTTCAATGTCTTCCAACCTCTCATTCTGTCCTAGTGTGCTCCCTGTCTTTGTTTTGGCCCCATGTGGGTTTGACAGGACCTCTGCATACAGTTTAGTTTCCATGCTTCCTTCAGACCTGTTGTCTGTTTGATGTAGCCATTGCCGATGTTACTTCTGTAATATCTTTGTCTCTGTGCTGTTTCAGATGTCTCAGCTCCTCTTCTAATCTCTCTATCTTGATTTCTGCTGCTGTGGCCTGTTGCTTCCACCTTCTGCATTCTGCTGCTAACCTCTCTTCCATCTTCCTTTCCAGCTCATCTAGTCTCCTTCCCCGGGTCGGGTTATAGCTCCTGGCCTATTCGCTAGTCGCTACTGAGTGTGTCTCTCTCATATCTCACTATACAGTATATATACACCAAAAGGTATACGTATATCTCAGTTTATACACACAATTTAGTGTATATATGTATCCCTGACTGGTGGTGTACAGGTGACAAGCAGCCTTAATGACCCTCGTGTAGTCGATAAGCTTTAAACCTAATGAATTATATGCGTTATTTCAGTCGTCAACGAGCCACGGTCAGCTTACATTGATACGTGTACTTATGTACAGGTACACATAAATGCTATTACACAAATTATCACACACAGTAACATGCGATAATCGCGAACGAGCAATACAAGACGTAAATCATCTACGGGGGAGAGTTGAATGATAGCTCTAGGGCTTTCTTGTTGCAGTCAACACAGCAGAAGCTGGAAATATTGCAAAAAACGTTCCTCTGAACGAATCCACTTGGACTTTCTACTCATTTCTGCAACATTGCAAGCTCCTGCTGTGTTGAATGCAACACGAAAGGCCTAGAGCTATTATTCAACTCCCCACGTGATTGATTTACATAGCAACGTATGTGTAAATTACCCAGGAAACCCAAAAACATCAAAGTGACTTATTTCCATTGTAGTAACAGTGATTTTTTTAAATAGGGGGAAGGAGCGTTAAATTCTTAAGAGTCATAGAGCAGCTGGGGGAACGAGAGGCTGTGATAGAGCAGCTGGGGGAACAGGAGGCTGTGATAGAGCAGCTGGGGGAACGGGAGGCTGTGATAGAGCAGCTGGGGGAACGGGAGGCTGTGATAGAGAAGCTGGGGGAACGGGAGGCTGTGATAGAGCAGCTGGGGGAACGGGAGGCTGTGATAGAGCAGCTGGGGGAACGGGAGGCTGTGATAGAGCAGCTGGGGGAACGGGAGGCTGTGATAGAGCAGCTGGGGGAACGGGAGGCTGTGATAGAGCAGCTGGGGGAACGGGAGGCTGTCATAGAGCAGCTGGGGGAACGTGAGGCTGTGATAGAGCAGCTGGGGGAACGTGAGGCTGTGATAGAGCAGCTGGGGGAACGGGAGGCTGTGATAGAGAAGCTGGGGGAACGGGAGGCTGTGATAGAGCAGCTGGGGGAACGTGAGGCTGTGATAGAGCAGCTGGGGGAACGGGAGGCTGTGATAGAGAAGCTGGGGGAACGGGAGGCTGTGATAGAGCAGCTGGGAACGTGAGGCTGTGATAGAGCAGCTGGGGGAACGGGAGACTGTGATAGAGAAGCTGGGGGAACGGGAGGCTGTGATAGAGCAGCTGGGGGAACGTGAGGCTGTGATAGAGCAGCTGGGGGAACGGGAGGCTGTGATAGAGCAGCTGGGGGAACGGGAGGCTGTGATAGAGCAGCTGGGGGAACGTGAGGCTGTGATAGAGCAGCTGGGGGAACGGGAGGCTGTGATAGAGAAGCTGGGGGAACGGGAGGCTGTGATAGAGCAGCTGGGGGAACGTGAGGCTGTGATAGAGCAGCTGGGGGAACGGGAGGCTGTGATAGAGAAGCTAGGGGAACGGGAGGCTGTGATAGAGCAGCTGGGGGAACGTGAGGCTGTGATAGAGCAGCTGGGGGAACGGGAGGCTGTGATAGAGAAGCTGGGGGAACGGGAGGCTGTGATAGAGCAGCTGGGGGAACGTGAGGCTGTGATAGAGCAGCTGGGGGAACGGGAGGCTGTGATAGAGAAGCTGGGGGAACGGGAGGCTGTGATAGAGCAGCTGGGGGAACGTGAAGCTGTGATAGAGCAGCTGGGGGAACGGGAGGCTGTGATAGAGAAGCTGAGGGAACGGGAGGCTGTGATAGAGCAGATGGGGGAACGTGAGGCTGTGATAGAGCAGCTGGGAGAACGGGAGGCTGTGATAGAGCAGCTGGGGGAACGGGAGGCTGTGATATAGCAGCTGGGGGAACGGGAGGCTGTGATAGAGCAGCTGGGGAAACGGGAGGCTGTGATAGAGCAGCTGCGGGAACGGGAGGCTGTGATAGAGCAGCTGGTGGAACGGGAGGCTGTGATAGAGCAGCTGGGGGAACGGGAGGCTGTGATAGAGCAGCTGGGGGAACGGGAGGCTGTGATAGAGAAGCTGAGGGAACGGGAGGCTGTGATAGAGCAGCTGGGGGAACGTGAGGCTGTGATAGAGCAGCTGGGGGAACGGGAGGCTGTGATAGAGCAGCTGGGGGAACGGGAGGCTGTGATAGAGCAGCTGGGGGAACGTGAGGCTGTGATAGAGCAGCTGGGGGAACGGGAGGCTGTGATAGAGCAGCTGGGGGAACGGGAGGCTGTGATAGAGCAGCTGGGGGAACGGGAGGCTGTGATAGAGAAGCTGGGGGAACGGGAGACTGTGATAGAGCAGCTGGGGGAACGTGAGGCTGTGATAGAGCAGCTGGGGGAACGGGAGGCTGTGATAGAGAAGCTGGGGGAACGGGAGGCTGTGATAGAGCAGCTGGGGGAACGTGAGGCTGTGATAGAGCAGCTGGGGGAACGGGAGGCTGTGATAGAGCAGCTGGGGGAACGGGAGTCTGTGATAGAGCAGCTGGGGGAACGGGAGGCTGTGATAGAGCAGCTGGGGGAACGGGAGGCTGTGATAGAGCAGCTGGGGGAACGGGAGGCTGTGATAGAGCAGCTGGGGGAACGGGAGGCTGTGATAGAGCAGCTGGGGGAACGGGAGGCTGTGATAGAGCAGCTGGGGGAACGGGAGGCTGTGATAGAGCAGCTGGGGGAACGGGAGGCTGTGATAGAGCAGCTGGGGGAACGGGAGGCTGTGATAGAGCAGCTGGGGGAACGGGAGGCTATGATAGAGCAGCTGCGGGAGCGGGAGGCTGTGATAGAGCAGCTGGGGGAACGGGAGGCTGTGATAGAGCAGCTGGGGGAACGGGAGGCTGTGATAGAGCAGCTGGGGGAACGGGAGGCTGTGATAGAGCAGCTGGGGGAACGGGAGGCTGTGATAGAGCAGCTGCGGGAACGGGAGGCTGTGATAGAGAAGCTGGGGGAACGGGAGGCTGTGATAGAGCAGCTGGGGGAACGGGAGGCTGTGATAGAGCAGCTGGGGGAACGGGAGGCTGTGATAGAGCAGCTGGGGGAACGGGAGGCTGTGATAGAGAAGCTGGGGGAACGGGAGGCTGTGATAGAGCAGCTGGGGGAACGGGAGGCTGTGATAGAGCAGCTGGGGGAACGGGAGGCTGTGATAGAGCAGCTGGGGGAACGGGAGGCTGTGATAGAGCAGCTGGGGGAACGGGAGGCTGTGATAGAGCAGCTGGGGGAACGGGAGGCTGTGATAGAGCAGCTGGGGGAACGGGAGGCTGTGATAGATCAGCTGGGGGAACGGGAGGATGTGATAGAGCAGCTGGGGGAACGGGAGGCTGTGATAGAGCAGCTGGGGGAACGGGAGGCTGTGATAGAGCAGCTGGGGGAACGGGAGGCTGTGATAGAGCAGCTAGGCTGTGATAGAGCAGCTGGGGGAACGGGAGGCTGTGATAGAGCAGCTGGGGGAACGGGAGGCTGTGATAGAGCAGCTGGGGGAACGGGAGGCTGTGATAGAGCAGCTGGGGGAACGGGAGGCTGTGATAGAGCAGCTGGGGGAACGGGAGGCTGTGATAGAGCAGCTGGGGGAACGGGAGGCTGTGATAGAGCAGCTGGGGGAACGGGAGGCTGTGATAGAGCAGCTGGGGGAACGGGAGGCTGTGATAGAGCAGCTGGGGGAACGGGAGGCTGTGATAGAGCAGCTGGGGGAACGGGAGGCTGTGATAGAGCAGCTGGGGGAACGGGAGGCTGTGATAGAGCAGCTGGGGGAACGGGAGGCTGTGATAGAGCAGCTGGGGGAACGGGAGGCTGTGATAGAGCAGCTGGGGGAACGGGAGGCTGTGATAGAGCAGCTGGGGGAACGGGAGGCTGTGATAGAGCAGCTGGGGGAACGGGAGGCTGTGATAGAGCAGCTGGGGGAACGGGAGGCTGTGATAGAGCAGCTGGGGGAACGGGAGGCTGTGATAGAGCAGCTGGGGGAACGGGAGGCTGTGATAGAGCAGCTGGGGGAACGGGAGGCTGTGATAGAGCAGCTGGGGGAACGTGAGGCTGTGATAGAGCAGCTGGGGGAACGGGAGGCTGGATAGAGCAGCTGGGGGGGAGGCTGTGACAGAGCAGCTGGGGGAACGGGAGGCTGTGATAGAGCAGCTGGGGGAACGGGAGGCTGTGATAGAGCAGCTGGGGGAACGGGAGGCTGTGATAGAGCAGCTGGGGGAACGGGAGGGGGAACGAACGGAGGCTGTGATAGAGCAGCTGGGGGAACGGGAGGCTGTGATAGAGAAGCTGGGGGAACGTGAGGCTGTGATAGAGCAGAGGCTGTGATAGAGCAGCTGGGGGAACGGGAGGCAGCTGGGGATAGAACGGGAGGCTGTGATAGAGCAGCTGGGGGAACGGGAGGCTGTGATAGAGCAGCTGGGGGGGAGGCTGTGATAGAGAGCTGGGGGAACGGGAGCAGCTGGGGGAACGGGAGGCTGTGATAGAGAGCTGGGGGAACGGGAGCTGTGATAGAGCAGGGGGAACGGGAGGCTGTGATAGAGCAGAGCGGGAGGCTGTGATAGAGCAGGGGGAACGGGAGGCTGTGATAGAGCAGCTGGGGGAACGGGAGGCTGTGATATAGCAGCGGGAGGCTGTGATAGAGCAGGGGGAACGGGAGGCTGTGATAGAGCAGCTGGGGGAACGGGAGGCTGTGATAGAGCAGCTGGGGGAACGGGAGGCTGTGATAGAGCAGCTGGGGGAACGGGAGGCTGTGATAGAGCAGCTGGGGGAACGGGAGGCTGTGATAGAGCAGCTGGGGGAACGGGAGGCTGTGATAGAGCAGCTGGGGGAACGGGAGGCTGTGATAGAGCAGCTGGGGGAACGGGAGGCTGTGATAGAGCAGCTGGGGGAACGGGAGGCTGTGATAGAGCAGCTGGGGGAACGGGAGGCTGTGATAGAGCAGCTGGGGGAACGGGAGGCTGTGATAGAGCAGCTGGGGGAACGGGAGGCTGTGATAGAGCAGCTGGGGGAACGGGAGGCTGTGATAGAGCAGCTGGGGGAACGGGAGGCTGTGATAGAGCAGCTGGGGGAACGGGAGGCTGTGATAGAGCAGCTGGGGGAACGGGAGGCTGTGATAGAGCAGCTGGGGGAACGGGAGGCTGTGATAGAGCAGCTGGGGGAACGGGAGGCTGTGATAGAGCAGCTGGGGGAACGGGAGGCTGTGATAGAGCAGCTGGGGGAACGGGAGGCTGTGATAGAGCAGCTGGGGGAACGGGAGGCTGTGATAGAGCAGCTGGGGGAACGGGAGGCTGTGATAGAGCAGCTGGGGGAACGGGAGGCTGTGATAGAGCAGCTGGGGGAACGGGAGCTGTGATAGAGCAGCTGGGGGAAGAGGCTGTGATAGAGCAGCTGGGGGAACGGGAGGCTGTGATAGAGCAGCTGGGGGAACGGGAGGCTGTGATAGAGCAGCTGGGGGAACGGGAGGCTGTGATAGAGCAGCTGGGGGAACTGTGATAGAGCAGCTGGGGGAAGGCTGTGATAGAGCAGCTGGGGGAACGGGAGGCTGTGATAGAGCAGCTGGGGGAACGGGAGGCTGTGATAGAGCAGCTGGGGGAACGGGAGGCTGTGATAGAGAAGCTGGGGGAACGGGAGGCTGTGATAGAGCAGCTGGGGGAACGGGAGGCTGTGATAGAGCAGCTGGGGGAACGGGAGGCTGTGATAGAGCAGCTGGGGGAACGGGAGGCTGTGATAGAGCAGCTGGGGGAACGGGAGGCTGTGATAGAGCAGCTGGGGGAACGGGAGGCTGTGATAGAGCAGCTGGGGGAACGGGAGGCTGTGATAGAGCAGCTGGGGGAACGGGAGGCTGTGATAGAGCAGCTGGGGGAACGGGAGGCTGTGATAGAGCAGCTGGGGGAACGGGAGGCTGTGATAGAGCAGCTGGGGGAACGGGAGGCTGTGATAGAGCAGCTGGGGGAACGGGAGGCTGTGATAGAGCAGCTGGGGGAACGGGAGGCTGTGATAGAGCAGCTGGGGGAACGGGAGGCTGTGATAGAGCAGCTGGGGGAACGGGAGGCTGTGATAGAGCAGCTGGGGGAACGGGAGGCTGTGATAGAGCAGCTGGGGGAACGGGAGGCTGTGATAGAGCAGCTGGGGGAACGGGAGGCTGTGATAGAGCAGCTGGGGGAACGGGAGGCTGTGATAGAGCAGCTGGGGGAACGGGAGGCTGTGATAGAGCAGCTGGGGGAACGGGAGGCTGTGATAGAGCAGCTGGGGGAACGGGAGGCTGTGATAGAGCAGCTGGGGGAACGGGAGGCTGTGATAGAGCAGCTGGGGGAACGGGAGGCTGTGATAGAGCAGCTGGGGGAACGGGAGGCTGTGATAGAGCAGCTGGGGGAACGGGAGGCTGTGATAGAGCAGCTGGGGGAACGGGAGGCTGTGATAGAGCAGCTGGGGGAACGGGAGGCTGTGATAGAGCAGCTGGGGGAACGGGAGGCTGTGATAGAGCAGCTGGGGGAACGGGAGGCTGTGATAGAGCAGCTGGGGGAACGGGAGGCTGTGATAGAGCAGCTGGGGGAACGGGAGGCTGTGATAGAGCAGCTGGGGGAACGGGAGGCTGTGATAGAGCAGCTGGGGGAACGGGAGGCTGTGATAGAGCAGCTGGGGGAACGGGAGGCTGTGATAGAGCAGCTGGGGGAACGGGAGGCTGTGATAGAGCAGCTGGGGGAACGGGAGGCTGTGATAGAGCAGCGGGAGGCTGTGATAGAGCAGCTGGGGGAACGGGAGGCTGTGATAGAGCAGCTGGGGGAACGGGAGGCTGTGATAGAGCAGCTGGGGGAACGGGAGGCTGTGATAGAGCAGCTGGGGGAACGGGAGGCTGTGATAGAGCAGCTGGGGGAACGGGAGGCTGTGATAGAGCAGCTGGGGGAACGGGAGGCTGTGATAGAGCAGCTGGGGGAACGGGAGGCTGTGATAGAGCAGCTGGGGGAACGGGAGGCTGTGATAGAGCAGCTGGGGGAACGGGAGGCTGTGATAGAGCAGCTGGGGGAACGGGAGGCTGTGATAGAGCAGCTGGGGGAACGGGAGGCTGTGATAGAGCAGCTGGGGGAACGGGAGGCTGTGATAGAGCAGCTGGGGGAACGGGAGGCTGTGATAGAGCAGCTGGGGGAACGGGAGGCTGTGATAGAGCAGCTGGGGGAACGGGAGGCTGTGATAGAGCAGCTGGGGGAACGGGAGGCTGTGATAGAGCAGCTGGGGGAACGGGAGGCTGTGATAGAGCAGCTGGGGGAACGGGAGGCTGTGATAGAGGGAGGCTGTGATAGAGCAGCTGGGGGAACGGGAGGCTGTGATAGAGCAGCTGGGGGAACGGGAGGCTGTGATAGAGCAGCTGGGGGAACGGGAGGCTGTGATAGAGCAGCTGGGGGAACGGGAGGCTGTGATAGAGCAGCTGGGGGAACGGGAGGCTGTGATAGAGCAGCTGGGGGAACGGGAGGCTGTGATAGAGCAGCTGGGGGAACGGGAGGCTGTGATAGAGCAGCTGGGGGAACGGGAGGCTGGGAGCAGCCGGGGGACCGGGAGGCTGTGATAGAGCAGCTGGGGGAACGGGAGGCTGTGATAGAGCAGCTGGGGGAACGGGAGGCTGTGATAGAGCAGCTGGGGGAACGGGAGGCTGTGATAGAGCAGCTGGGGGAACGGGAGGCTGTGATAGAGCAGCTGGGGGAACGGGAGGCTGTGATAGAGCAGCTGGGGGAACGGGAGGCTGTGATAGAGCAGCTGGGGGAACGGGAGGCTGTGATAGAGCAGCTGGGGGAACGGGAGGCTGTGATAGAGCAGCTGGGGGAACGGGAGGCTGTGATAGAGCAGCTGGGGGAACGGGAGGCTGTGATAGAGATAGAGCAGCTGGGGGAACGGGAGGCTGTGATAGAGCAGCTACTGGGGGACGGGCTGTGATAGAGCAGCTGGGGGAACGGGAGGCTGTGATAGAGCAGCTGGGGGAACGGGAGGCTGTGATAGAGCAGCTGGGGGAACGGGAGGCTGTGATAGAGCAGCTGGGGGAACGGGAGGCTGTGATAGAGCAGCTGGGGGAACGGGAGGCTGTGATAGAGCAGCTGGGCGAACGGGAGCTGTGATAGAGCAGCTGGGGGAACGGGAGGCTGTGATAGAGCAGCTGGGGGAACGGGAGGCTGTGATAGAGCAGGGGGAACGGTACGCTGTGATAGAGCAGCTGGGGGAACGGGAGGCTGTGATAGAGCAGCTGGGGGAACGGGAGGCTGTGATAGAGCAACTGGGGGAACGGGAGGCTGTGATAGAGCAGCTGGGGGAGGCTGTGATAGAGCAGCTGGGGGAACGGGAGGCTGTGAAAGAGCAGCTGGGGGAACGGGAGGCTGTGATAGAGCAACGGGAGGCTGTGATAGAGCAGCTGGGGGAACGGGAGGCTGTGATAGAGCAGCTGGGGGAACGGGAGGCTTTGATAGAGCAGCTGGGGGAACGGGAGGCTGTGATAGAGCAGCTGGGGGAACGGGAGGCTGTGATAGAGCAGCTGGGGGAACGGGAGGCTGTGATAGAGCAGCTGGGGGAACGGGAGGCTGTGATAGAGCAGCTGGGGGAACGGGAGGCTGTGATAGAGCAGCTGGGGGAACGGGAGGCTGTGATAGAGCAGCTGGGGGAACGGGAGGCTGTGATAGAGCAGCTGGGGGAACGGGAGGCTGTGATAGAGCAGCTGGGGGAACGTGAGGCTGTGATAGAGCAGCTGGGGGAACGGGAGGCTGTGATGTGATAGAGCAGCTGGGGGAACGGGAGGCTGTGAGCGAGCCGGTGGGGGAACGGGAGGCTGTGATAGAGCAGCTGGGGGAACGGGAGGCTGTGAGAGAGCAGCTGGGGGAACGGGAGGCTTGTGATAGAGCAGCTGGGGGAACGGGAGGCTGTGATAGAAGCTGGGGGAACGGGAGGCTGGATAGAGCAGCTGGGGGAACGGGAGGCTGTGATAGAGCAGCTGGGGGAACGGGAGGCTGTGATAGAGTAGCTGGGGGAACGGGAGGCTGTGATGGGGGAACGGGAGGCTGTGATAGAGCAGCTGGGGGAACGGGAGGCTGTGATAGAGCAGCTGGGGGAACGGGAGGCTGTGATAGAGCAGCTGGGGGAACGGGAGGGGGGAACGGGAGGCTGTGATAGAGCAGCTGGGGGAACGGGAGGCTGTGATAGAGCAGCTGGGGGAACGGGAGGCTGTGATAGAGCAGCTGGGGGAACGGGAGGCTGTGATAGAGCAGAACGGGAGGCTGTGATAGAGCAGCTGGGGGAACGGGAGGCTGTGATAGAGGCTGGGGGAACGGGAGGCTGTGATAGAGCAGCTGGGGGAACGGGAGGCTGTGATAGAGCAGCTGGGGGAACGGGAGGCTGTGATAGAGCAGCTGGGGGAACGGGAGGCTGTGATAGAGCAGCTGGGGGAACGGGAGGCTGTGATAGAGCAGCTGGGGGAACGGGAGGCTGTGATAGAGCAGCTGGGGGAACGGGAGGCTGTGATAGAGCAGCTGGGGGAACGGGAGGCTGTGATAGAGCAGCTGGGGGAACGGGAGGCTGTGATAGAGCAGCTGGGGGAACGGGAGGCTGTGATAGAGCAGCTGGGGGAACGGGAGGCTGTGATAGAGCAGCTGGGGGAACGGGAGGCTGTGATAGAGCAGCTGGGGGAACGGGAGGCTGTGATAGAGCAGCTGGGGGAACGGGAGGCTGTGATAGAGCAGCTGGGGGAACGGGAGGCTGTGATAGAGCAGCTGGGGGAACGGGAGGCTGTGATAGAGCAGCTGGGGAACGGGAGGCTGTGATAGAGCAGCTGGGGGAACGGGAGGCTGTGATAGAGCAGCTGGGGGAACGGGAGGCTGTGATAGAGCAGCTGGGGGAACGGGAGGCTGTGATAGAGCAGCTGGGGGAACGCTGGAGCAGCTGTGATAGAGCAGCTGGGGGAACGGGAGGCTGTGATAGAGCAGCTGGGGGAACGGGAGGCTGTGATAGAGCAGCTGGGGGAACGGGAGGCTGTGATAGAGCAGCTGGGGGAACGGGAGGCTGTGATAGAGCAGCTGGGGGAACGGGAGGCTGTGAGCAGCTGGGGGAACGGGAGGCTGTGATAGAGCAGCTGGGGGAACGAGAGGCTGTGATAGAGCAGCTGGGGGAACGGGAGGCTGTGATAGAGCAGCTGGGGGAACGGGAGGCTGTGATAGAGCAGCTGGGGGAACGGGAGGCTGTGATAGAGCAGCTGGGGGAACGGGAGGCTGTGATAGAGCAGCTGGGGGAACGGGAGGCTGTGATAGAGCAGCTGGGGGAACGGGAGGCTGTGATAGAGCAGCTGGGGGAACGGGAGGCTGTGATAGAGCAGCTGGGGGAACGGGAGGCTGTGATAGAGCAGCTGGGGGAACGGGAGGCTGTGATAGAGCAGCTGGGGGAACGGGAGGCTGTGATAGAGCAGCTGGGGGAACGGGAGGCTGCGATAGAGCAGCTGGGGGAACGGGAGGCTGTGATAGAGCAGCTGGGGGAACGGGAGGCTGTGATAGAGCAGCTGGGGGAACGGGAGGCTGTGATAGAGCAGCTGGGGGAACGGGAGGCTGTGATAGAGAAGCTGGGGGAACGGGAGGCTGTGATAGAGCAGCTGGGGGAACGGGAGGCTGTGATAGAGCAGCTGGGGGAACGGGAGGCTGTGATAGAGCAGCTGGGGGAACGGGAGGCTTTGATAGAGCAGCTGCGGGAACGGGAGGCTGTGATAGAGCAGCTGGGGGAACGGGAGGCTGTGATAGAGCAGCTGCGGGAACGGGAGGCTGTGATAGAGCAGCTGGGGGAACGGGAGGCTGTGATAGAGCAGCTGGGGGAACGGGAGGCTGTGATAGAGCAGCTGGGGGAACGAGAGGCTGTGATAGAGCAGCTGGGGGAACGGGAGGCTGTGATAGAGCAGCTGGGGAACGGGAGGCTGTGATAGAGCAGCTGGGGGGACGGGAGGCTGTGATAGAGCAGCTGGGGGAACGGGAGGCTGTGATAGAGCAGCTGGGGAACGGGAGGCTGTGATAGAGCAGCTGGGGGGACGGGAGGCTGTGATAGAGCAGCTGGGGGAACGGGAGGCTGTGATAGAGCAGCTGGGGGAACGGGAGGCTGTGATAGAGCAGCTGGGGGAACGGGAGGCTGTGATAGAGCAGCTGGGGGAACGGGAGGCTGTGATAGAGCAGCTGGGGGAACGGGAGGCTGTGATAGACCAGCTGCGGGAACGGGAGGCTGTGATAGAGCAGCTGGGGGAACGGGAGGCTGTGATAGAGCAGCTGGGGGAACGGGAGGCTGTGATAGAGCAGCTGGGGGAACGGGAGGCTGTGATAGAGCAGCTGGGGGAACGGGAGGCTGTGATAGAGAAGCTGGGGGAACGGGAGGCTCTGATAGAGCAGCTGGGGGAACGGGAGGCTGTGATAGAGCAGCTGGGGGAACGGGAGGCTGTGATAGAGCAGCTGGGGGAACGGGAGGCTTTGATAGAGCAGCTGCGGGAACGGGAGGCTGTGATAGAGCAGCTGGGGGAACGGGAGGCTGTGATAGAGCAGCTGCGGGAACGGGAGGCTGTGATAGAGCAGCTGGGGGAACGGGAGGCTGTGATAGAGCAGCTGGGGGAACGGGAGGCTGTGATAGAGCAGCTGGGGAACGGGAGGCTGTGATAGAGCAGCTGGGGGAACGGGAGGCTGTGATAGAGCAGCTGGGGAACGGGAGGCTGTGATAGAGCAGCTGGGGGGACGGGAGGCTGTGATAGAGCAGCTGGAACGGGAGGCTTTGATAGAGCAGCTGGGGGAACGGGAGGCTGTGATAGAGCAGCTGGGGGAACGGGAGGCTGTGATAGAGCAGCTGGGGGAACGGGAGGCTGTGATAGAGCAGCTGGGGGAACGGGAGGCTGTGATAGAGCAGCTGGGGGAACGGGAGGCTGTGATAGAGCAGCTGGGGGAACGGGAGGCTGTGATAGAGCAGCTGCGGGAACGGGAGGCTGTGATAGAGCAGCTGGGGGAACGGGAGGCTGTGATAGAGCAGCTGGGGGAACGGGAGGCTGTGATAGAGCAGCTGCGGGAACGGGAGGCTGTGATAGAGCAGCTGGGGGAACGGGAGGCTGTGCAATAACAAGAAGCATCACGTGATGGGGGGTTTGTGACTTGGTCTTAATTAACAATGATAAACTTAAAAAAAACGCGAGTAGGGTGGCCCAGGTGGTGACGTTGTCCATATCTTGAGAGAAGTGACCTCCTGTCATCACCACCTCGCCAGGGAAGGCTCTTGATCCAGAGAATTTGATTTGTCATTCCATCTTCCTTGGATCGAACCTAAATACCTGTCATTTTCTTAAATACGTAATGTATGATCCATCATACGGGTTTAGCTCTCACGTGAATGCAATAATAATAATAATAATAATAATAATAATAATAATAATAATAATAATAATAATAATAATAATAATAGTAATAATAATAATAGTAATAATAAGTCAGTTCCTGATCACCCGGGCTGTGGCTCGCACTCACCTAGTTGTACTCACCTAGTTGAGGTTGCGGGGGTCGAGTCCGAGCTCCTGGCCCCACGTTGGTTTGCATGCAGCCAGCAGCAACAGCCTGGTTGATCAGGCTCTGATCCACCAGGAGGCCTGGTCACAGACCGGGCCGCGGGGGCGTTGACCCCCGGAACAATCTCCAGGTAAACTACAGGTAATAACAATAATAGTAAGACGGAAAGCAGGATAGCAGATGAACAAGGAGGCTTTAGGAAGGGTAGGGGGTGTGTAGAGCAAGTGTTTACAGTGAAACATATAGGTGAACAGGATTTAGACAAGGGTTAGTTAGTTTAATGTGTTTATTATGCACCCCATACCCATCCTGTGGGTGGTAGTCAAAAGATTACAAAGGTACATAATGGGTCCAGGGACTGGACCCCAAAGTTATGATAGCTGAACTAGTTACAAAGGTAATGAACTCCAGGTAGATCTGGTCACAATCATGGCAAGTTACAAAAGTAATGAATCAGCCTCACTCCTATACATGGTTACAGTCATGAACAAATTACAAAGTAATGAACCACTGATACGTCCACACCTGGTCACAATTGTAATGAGTTATAAATACAAATATTAAGTGAATCATACACCCACACTAGCGCGCGCGCGCACACACGTACACACACGAGGGCGCACGCACAGACACATGCACACGAGCGTACAAATATATGCATACACACAAGCACGCACACCCACACACACCCACACCCACACACACACACACACACACACACATGGTAATGCATTATTTACAGCTAGCAAAGTCAGGGTATTTCTTCAGAATGGTCTGTAATATCTGGAGTTTATCTGGAGAGAGTTCCGGGGGTCAACGCCCCCGCGGCCCGGTCTGTGACCAGGCCTCCTTAGGTCAGTGTCCAAGGATGCGACCCACACCAGTCGACTAACACCCAGGTACCCATTTTACTGATGGGGAACATAGACAACAGGTGGAAAGAAACACGTCCAATGTTTCTACTCTGGCTGGGAATCGAACCCAGGCCCTCACCGTGTGAAGCGAGAGCGTTAACCACCAGGCCACCAGAGCCCTATACCACTGTGGATAAAATACTTTGCCATTTCTTGAACATTTCTGAGTGAGTTGTCTCTAAATTCATTAATTTGATCACACTCCAGTACATAATGACGCAAGGTGTGACAATAATCCATCTGGCAAAGTTTACATTTCGTTTGGTCTACATCTGGTGGTGGTGATTTAACCTGCCATAGATACTTGTAACCCAACCGGAGCCGGGCGGTAGTGACATCCAAGAGTCTACTTATCTTGTTGGATGCACCATAGACATGTGGCTCCTCCTGCATGATGGAATGATGATAGATGGACTGACTTGTGTCAATCTCCCTAAGTCTCAAGTCAATAAAGCTCAGTTGAAGTTCTTTTCGTATTATTGTTCTCAAACTGCTAACTGACAATCCAAGATTGTAATCTACTCCCTCTTTGAAAGCATACAGTTTAGTCAATTTATTAGTTCTGTCATACATCTGAAGACCAATGTGAGATGGAATTCATAGCAAAGTGCACTCTGACTCCCGTGTCCACAATCTTACCATACCTGTGTCTGGCTTCTGACACAAGCATACCACAATTTATACTTAGTGAGTTGATAGCATTTATGGATGACAGAGAATCAGTTACAATTAAAGTGTCAACCTTAGATATATGGGCGCATTTGAGTGCAAGGAGTATGGCAAACAGTTCTGTTTGAAGGGTAGAGGCCCAGTTATTGGTGCGTGCTCCAATTTCTTTATGAGAGTCATCACTCTGTATGACAACAGCAGCACTACCAGCTGCACCAGTGGACTGGTGAACAGAACCATCGACGTAAATAATTTGTGAAAGAGTGTTCTGTGTGACTAAGTTATCAATACAGCTTAAGACATCATGTTTGGCTTCAAGACGAAGCTTTGGTTGTGATTTAAGAAGAGTTTTGGGGGGAAATGAAGGAATGGTAGTTTGGAATGGGGTAATATCCCATGGAGCAGGGAAGTGTCTCTGTTGCCTTACTTGACATAGATCATGTAGCTGGTTCATGCGGAGGTCGGTTCCAGTTTTTTCGATCCATCTGAAAGGATGTTCTCCAGTGCTGAGGAAAGTTTGGAGGGCTTCTGTGCAGGGGTTTGAATGGGCTAACCTAAGCATATTGACCCCAATAAGGATATTTCTTTCAGTAACACGATCTCTAATGCTTGGAATATTAAGTTCTTTCCGCATATTTAAAATTTTGGCAGTACGAGGGCATCCTAGGATGATCCTCATTGCTTCGTTTTGCAGTTTTTCCAGCCCTCCAAGCTTGCAGTCAGACACGAATGCAAGTAGTGGCGCCGCATAATCAACCAATGATCTAATATAAGCAAGATACATCATTTTCACAATTTTAACATTTGCACCATACCTGGGATGAAAACCTGCCACAACTCTAAGTGCTCTCAGCCTTTCTTTGTATTGGCGACAAAGTCTCGTTACAACAGGTCCAAGTAGTGGAACCTCAAAGCCTAGATACCTGTATCTGCTTACATATTCTAGAAGAGACCCATCATGCAACTGGATCTGACGAACTGTGTCTCTAGACAAGGGTAAAGAAGTTTTTGTGACATTTATGGATTTGGAAAAGGCGTATGATAGGATGGATAGGGGGGCAATGTGGCAGATGTTGCAAATGTATGGAATAGGAGGTAGGTTATTTGAAAGCAGTGAAGAGTCTTTACAAGGATAGTGAGGCTCAGGTTAAGGTATGTAGGAGAGAGGGAGATTATTTCCCAGTAAAAGTAGGCCTTAGACAAGGATGTGTGATGTCACCGTGGTTGTTAAATATATTTATAGATGGGGTTGTAAGAGAAGTGAATGCTCAGATGTTGGCAAGAGGTGTGGGGTTAAAAGATAAAGAATCTGGACGTTGTCACATTTGCTCTTGCTGATGACATTGTGCTTTTGGGACAGTCTGAAGAAAAGTTGCAAAGGTTGGTTGACGAGTTTGATAGGGTGTGTAAAAGAAGGAATATAGGAGTGAATATAGGAAATATAGGAAAGAGTAAGGTGATGAGGATAACAATAAAATTAGGTAACGGAAGACTGGATATCAGAATGGAGGGAGAGAGTATGAATGAGGTGAATGTGTTCAGATATTTAGGAGTGAATGTGTCAGCGGATGGGTCTATGAAAGATGAGGTGAATCATAGAATTGATGAGGGGAAAAGGGTGAGTGGTGCACTTAGGAGTCTGTGGAGACAAAGAACTTTGTCCATAGAAGCGAAGAAGGCAATGTGTGTGAAGCATGGGTGGTGAATGTTGCAACAATTGAAGGCTGGAGGCAGTGGAGATGTCATGTCTGAGGGCAATGTGTGGTGTGAATATAATGCAAAGAATCGGTAGTTTGGAGATTAGGAGGAGGTGCGGAGGGGGTTATTCAGAAGGTTCGGACATGTAGAGAAGATGGAACAAAACAGAATGACTTAGAGAGTGTATAAATCTGTAGTGGAGGAAAGGAGGCGTAGGGGTCGGCCTAGGAAAGATTGGAGGGGGTTAAGGAGGTTTTGTGTGCGAGGGGCTTCGACTTCCAGCAAGCGTGTGTGAGCATGTTAAATAGGAGCAAATGGAGACAAATGGTTTTTAGGACTTGACGTGCTGTTGGAGTGTAAGCACATTTTTGAAGGGATTCAGGGAAACCGGCAGGCCGGACTTGAGTCCTGGAGATGGGAAGTACAGTGTCTACACTCTGAAGGAGGAGTGTTAATGTTGCAGTTTTATAACTGTAGTGTAAAGCACCCCTCTGACAAGACAGTGATGGAGTGAATGATGGTGAAAGTTTTTCTTTTTCGGGCCACCCTGGCTTGGTGGGAGACGGCCGATGTGTTAATAAAATAATAATAATAATAATAATAATAATAATAATAATAATAATAATAATAATAATAATAATAATAATAATAATAATAATAATAATAATAATGTCAACTGCCTGGCCTGTATAAGCGACAACTTATCTCAGTTTCAGTGCTATCAGCTGCATATTATTATTTATTAGAATCAAGCCTAAGAGTTAAACCATCAGTAGCATATAGGCCCAGTACTTTCCCAGCATGATTATTATGATAATCGAAAACCAAGCGCCAAACTCACAAGGGCAGAGTCGGCCTCAAGAGGTGCGGGGCCCAATTAGGGAACAATTTTGGTGGGGCCCATGTATGGAAAGCAATCAAACTGTGCGATTAAAAAATACATGCGAGTTAATAGACCAGACAGATGTAAACTTTATTTTAATATAAAACTGCATACCTATAAGTCTACAAATAACAAACAAAAGTTGTCGAATTTTAGACTCCAAGAAAAGTATCCTGAAGGAGAATGTAGAATATAACTTTGGTATATCTGTGTCTAGCATTAGGAATATTCGGAGAGAAGTAAATAATGAAAATAAATGTTATAGGAATGCAGTTAGAAGACTGAGTAGATCTATAACCCACTATGATAACATGAACATAGATCAATATGTTTATGGAGCAACTTGCAGTGTGTAAGTAAGTAAATAAGTTTATTCGGGTATACACAAATACAGTTACATAGATTATCATACATAGCAGCATATGTGTAGAGAACCTGGGATAACCCAAAAAGTCAGAGTGACTTATTGACTGACTGATGTTGTAGTGGCCAGACTTAGGCTTGGTTACAAGTACTGACTGATGTTGTAGTGGCCAGACTTAGGCTTGGTTACAAGTACTGACTGATGTTGTAGTGGCCAGGCTTAGGCTTGGTTACAAGTACTGACTGATGTTGTAGTGGCCAGACTTAACCTTGGTTACAAGTACTGACTGATGTTGTAGTGGCCAGACTTAGGCTTGGTTACAAGTACTGACTGATGTTGTAGTGGCCAGACTTAACCTTGGTTACAAGTACTGACTGATGTTGTAGTGGCCAGACTTAGGCTTGGTTACAAGTACTGACTGATGTTGTAGTGGCCAGACTTAACCTTGGTTACAAGTACTGACTGATGTTGTAGTGGCCAGACTTAGGCTTGGTTACAAGTACTGACTGATGTTGTAGTGGCCAGACTTAGGCTTGGTTACAAGTACTGACTGATGTTGTAGTGGCCAGGCTTAGGCTTGGTTACAAGTACTGACTGATGTTGTAGTGGCCAGGCTTAGGCTTGGTTACAAGTACTGACTGATGTTGTAGTGGCCAGGCTTAGGCTTGGTTACAAGTACTTCTGGCAGTTTGGAAGACACACATATGATGATCAAACTATAGGTAAATTATGTTATCAGGCATATGGTCACTGTCTTGAACACTATGTGCTTAATTGTCCACTTATTGATTATTATTATTATTATAATCAAAAAGAAGCGCTAAGCCACAAAGGCTATACAGCGTCCACTTATTGAGGAATACAGAGACAGACAGTATAATAACCTATGTGACATGTCAAGATATCTTATTAATGAAAATAAGATACCAGATATACTAAGCAAATTTTCTAAATTTGCTTGTAACAGATAAGTGAACTGTAGATATGTAGAAATAAATCCATATGTATTCATGTTAACCCTTTGGGGCCTAGTTCCTAGGCCTTTTGTGTATCCATATGTTCTTGCGCTACCGCCCACAGGATGGATATGGGGTGCACAATAAACTAGCACTTCGGTGGTAAAATCTAAATCTAATCTGCTAATTTCAGATTCAGTGGATATAATCGCCAAACTGTTCAAACGTTCTTGCTGAACGGATGATCTCAAGTAAGTTTTGATCAGTTTCAGCTTGGAAAAACTCCTTTCTCCATATGCCCCCCTTTTTTTTTTTTTTACTTCGTGTTGTTGTGTGTACTTGACAAGCCGAGAGTAGATCCCACTCTAGCACGGGGCCCAATTAGGAGCAATCGGTCCAGTCGGCTAAAGGCCGGCCTTGACCAAGGGTCATACAGCGCTGCCCCGGACTGGTGAGCATCATTCACTTTTTTCTGTGTGGGAAAAGTTATCTAGGCCGACAGAGGTCAGTTCTTTTTTAGTGTATATATACATATTATAATCAAAAGAGGCGCTAGACCCACAGGGGTCGTACAGACCATGTGCATACCTGGAGTTTACCTGGAGAGAGTTTCGGGGGTCAACGCCCCCGCGGCCCGGTCTGTGACCAGGCCTCCTGGTGGATCAGCGCCTGATCAACCAGGCTGTTGCTGCTGGCTGCACGCAAACCAACGTACGAGCCACAGCCCGGCTGATCAGGAACTGTCTTTAGGTGCTTGTCCAGTGCCAGCTTGAAGACTGCCAGGGGTCTGTTGGTAATCCCCCTTATGTGTGCTGGGAGGCAGTTGAACAGTCTCGGGCCCCTGACACTTATTGTATGGTCTCTTAACGTGCTAGTGACACCCCTGCTTTTCATTGGGGGGATGGTGCATCGTCTGCCAAGTCTTTTGCTTTCGTAGTGAGTGATTTTCGTGTGCAAGTTTGGTACTAGTCCCTCTAGGATTTTCCAGGTGTATATAATCATGTATCTCTCCCTCCTGCGTTCCAGGGAATACAGGTTTAGAAACCTCAAGCGCTCCCAGTAATTGAGGTGTTTTATCTCCGTTATGCGCGCCGTGAAAGTTCTCTGTACATTTTCTAGGTCGGCAATTTCACCTGCCTTGAAAGGTGCTGTTAGAGTGCAGCAATATTCCAGCCTAGATAGAACAAGTGACCTGAAGAGTGTCATCATGGGCTTGGCCTCCCTAGTTTTGAAGGTTCTCATTATCCATCCTGTCATTTTTCTAGCAGATGCGATTGATACAATGTTATGGTCCTTGAAGGTGAGATCCTCCGACATAATCACTCCTAGGTCTTTGACGTTGGTGTTTCGCTCTATTTTGTGGCCAGAATTTGTTTTGTACTCTGATGAAGATTTAATTTCCTCATGTTTACCATATCTGAGTAATTGAAATTTCTCATCGTTGAACTTCATATTGTTTTCTGCAGCCCACTGAAAGATTTGGTTGATGTCCGCCTGGAGCCTTGCAGTGTCTGCAATGGAAGACACTGTCATGCAGATTCGGGTGTCATCTGCAAAGGAAGACACGGTGCTGTGGCTGACATCCTTGTCTATGTCGGATATGAGGATGAGGAACAAGATGGGAGCTAGTACTGTGCCTTGTGGGACAGAGCTTGTCACCGTAGCTGCCTCGGACTTTACTCTGTTGACGACTACTCTCTGTGTTCTGTTAGTGAGGAAATTATAGATCCATCGACCGACTTTTCCTGTTATTCCTTTAGCGCGCATTTTGTGCGCTATTACGCCATGGTCACACTTGTCGAAGGCTTTTGCAAAGTCTGTATATATTACATCTGCATTCTTTTTGTCTTCTAGTGCATTTAGGACCTTGTCGTAGTGATCCAGTAGTTGAGACAGACAGGAGCGACCTGTTCTAAACCCATGTTGCCCTGGGTTGTGTAACTGATGGGTTTCTAGATGGGTGGTGATCTTGCTTCTTAGGACCCTTTCAAAGATTTTTATGATATGGGATGTTAGTGCTATTGGTCTGTAGTTCTTTGCTGTTGCTTTACTGCCCCCTTTGTGGAGTGGGGCTATGTCTGTTGTTTTTAGTAACTGAGGGACGACCCCCGTGTCCATGCTCCCTCTCCATAGGATGGAAAAGGCTCGTGATAGGGGCTTCTTGCAGTTCTTGATGAACACAGAGTTCCATGAGTCTGGCCCTGGGGCAGAGTGCATGGGCATGTCATTTATCGCCTGTTCGAAGTCATTTGGCGTCAGGATAACATCGGATAGGCTTGTGTTAGTCAAATTTTGTGGCTCTCTCATAAAAAATTCATTTTGGTCTTCGACTCTCAGTCTGGTTAGCGGCTTGCTAAAAACTGAGTCATATTGGGACTTGAGTAGCTCACTCATTTCCTTGCTGTCATCTGTGTAGGACCCATCTTGTTTAAGTAGGGGCCCAATACTGGACGTTGTTCTCGATTTTGATTTGGCATAGGAGAAGAAATACTTTGGGTTTCTTTCGATTTCATTTATGGCTTTTAGTTCTTCCCGCGATTCCTGACTCCTAAAGGATTCTTTTAGCTTAAGTTCGATGCTTGCTATTTCTCTGACCAGTGTCTCCCTGCGCATTTCAGATATATTGACCTCTTTTAGCCGCTCTGTTATTCTTTTCCGTCGCCTGTAAAGGGAGCGCCTGTCTCTTTCTATTTTACATCTACTCCTCCTTTTTCTAAGAGGAATAAGCCTTGTGCATACATCGAGTGCCACCGAGTTAATCTGTTCTAGGCATAAGTTTGGGTCTGTGTTGCTTAGTATATCTTCCCAGCTTATATCGGTTAGGACTTGGTTTACTTGGTCCCACTTTATGTTTTTGTTATTGAAGTTGAATTTGGTGAATGCTCCCTCATGACTAGTCTCATTTTGTCGGTCTGGGGCTCCATGCATACATGTCTGAACCTCAATTATGTTGTGATCTGAGTATATTGTTTTTGATATGGTGACATTTCTTATCAGATCATCATTGTTAGTGAAGATGAGGTCTAGTGTATTCTCCAGTCTTGTAGGCTCTATTATTTGCTGGTTTAAATTGAATTTTGTGCAGAGATTTAAAAGCTCGTGTGAGTGTGAGTTTTCATCAGAGCTGCCTCCTGGTGTTATTTCTGCAACAATATTATTTGCTATATTCCTCCATTTTAGGTGCCTTAAGTTGAAATCCCCCAGGAGCAAGATGTTGGGTGCAGGAGCTGGAAGATTTTCCAGACAGTGGTCAATTTTTAACAGCTGTTCCTGGAATTGCTGGGATGTTGCATCCGGAGGCTTGTAGACTACCACAATGACTAGGTTTTGGTTCTCGACCTTTACTGCTAAAACTTCCACTACGTCATTTGAGGCATTAAGCAGTTCTGTGCAAACAAGTGACTCTGCAATGTACAGGCCAACCCCCCCCTTTTGCCTGTTCACTCTGTCACATCTGTATAGGTTGTAACCTGGGATCCATACTTCGTTGTCCAAGTGATCCTTTATGTGGGTCTCAGTGAAAGCCGCGAACATTGCCTTTGCCTCTGCAAGCAGTCCACGGATGAAAGGTATTTTGTTGTTTGTAGCTGGCTTTAGACCCTGTATATTTGCAAAGAAGAATGTTATCGGACTGGTGGTATTGTTGGTACTGGGGGGGGATTTTTTTTCCGGCATTAGTATCTGTATCTGTTGGTTTGGAGTGGAGGCCATACTGGATATTGTAGGTTGAAATGCAAACAATGTCATCCATGACTGTTGTTTATAGATTGATTGTAATGCCAGAAGTTCCAGTTTTTCTTTTCTTAAAGATCGATATGTGTTGTTAGTAGTATTGTCATGGGGAGCGCTAAACCCGTGGGGATTATACAGGGCCTGTCAGGGAGCAGGGATGGAAGATATTCAGACTCAGTTCAGTGAACCGGAGCTCAGATTCAATTCCCTAGATCAAGAGCCCCTCACCAGCGTCAAGGAACCTCCCTTGAGGGGAGCTGGTCTGTAGTCGGACGCAGTCCCAGAACCACTGTTGCACTGTGGGTGAAAACATAATCCTTGATCAAGACAAATAAAAGTATAATCAAATTATGCGCTAAACCTATATGGGTCATACAGCGCTGCAGGTAGGAATGCGAGAAAGGCGGTGGTGTGTGAGGGGTAGGGAGTTAGTGTAGGCTGGGGAGGGGGCTTAGAGCAAGAGTAAAATTTAAATTATAGTTGGTTCAATAAATTAGTTTCAAAGTGAGAATCAGAGGTACCAGAGGAGATAGGTAGAATGCTGGTACCAAGTCTGGGCAACAAGTGACTTCCCAAAATATTCTAGGATCTTTGGAGGGTCTACGCTGTGCTGGGGTCAGTAAGGGGTGTCACAACCACTTGGGATCCAGGACATTATTACATTCAAGGAGTGCTAAACCTGTAGGGGTCGTGCAGTGAATGGGAGAATGGAGGGCATTCAGACTCCATTGAAGGAATTGGAGCACAGATCCAATTCCTTAGATCATGAACCCTTCATCAACATTAAGAAACCTCCCTTAAGGGGGAGGAGGAGGGGAAGGGATCAAGGTAAATGAGCCAGTCATCATAAGGTAAAAAAAAATAAGGGGCAGTTCAGAGAACAAGAAAATTAACTATATATCTACCCTGAACCAGTCATCTCTGCTGTAACAGATAATGTGGTGGTTCTCTGAAAAAAAAAAAAGAACTCTTACCCTACTGGGTGCACACCACCAGAATGACACCTCCAGAATTAACCAAGCTAGGCTTATTGAAACCACTGATTATGCAAGAGCATAACCACGTAATTGTCTGTCAGCTAAAAATAACAAACGAACTAGATTAAAAGACAGGAATTATGCACCTTCTACTGCAAGCAACCTCCATGATACATCTATCTTCAGATGGCTTCCAAATGCCTCATCACAGGGCCACCTCATGTCTAATGGTAACATGTGTACGAATGGTATATAATACCGACAAGATGAGAGTAAGACACATGTGCAACATCTGGGTATCTTTATTGTAGACGTTTTGCCATCCAGTGGCTTTATCAATACAAATTCTAGGACATAACTTGAAGACAGCAGAACTATGTACAGAAGATGAGGTAATCAGTCCCTCAACCTAGGAGTAGGTGCGAAGAGCACCATAGTCGTGGAGATTCTGAACTGAATCTCCACGACTATGGTGCTGTTCGCACCTACTCCTAGGTTGAGGGACTGATTACCTCATCTTCTGTACATAGTTCTACTGTCTTCAAGTTATGTCCTAGAATTTGTATTGATAAAGCCACTGGATGGCAAAACGTCTACAATAAAGATACCCAGATGTTGCACATGTGTCTTACTCTCACCTAATGGTAACATGATTTCCATCAGGTGGATTAACATGCCCACTGAAGCACTACCAATGTTAGAAGACGGCTGATGGTGATCACTTTTCTCAGTCTCAGAGCCGGATTTCAAAAAAGGGAGAAATTTCCCCACTAATGATACCACAGTATTGGTAAAGCTCTTTTATGACACGTTGGCCAAAATATATCCTTTCGTGCCTTCAGAGCGGTGCGCGCATCGTTACTGTTCAGAACGCAGGCCAAGCTCATGATCTTTCCCATCTTACTTCCATTGATAATGTTCCTATCACAGTTCACAAGCGTGATACTCTCAATTCTCGCAGTGGTATAGTGGTCTTACCACGTGCCATCGTACGCTTCTGTCTTGCGGTGAAGATATTTTAGAGCAGGTAGCCCTTCAGGACCTTCTGATTCTCAAAGTGGGTACTTTCCCAGTAACATCACCTGCTTAGCCTTTGACTGTCGTGAACTCCCATCCTCCATTTATATTGCGGGACATCGCCTAGAGGTCTGTAAAGTGGTCCCTACACCCCAACAGTTGAAATTGTTGGCGCTTCGGACATCCAGCTAAATACTTTAGGTCTGCGGCAGTGTGCCCAGTCTGCTGTGCCGCAGATCATGCCGCCGATACATCTTGCAGTCTTTCCCCCACTTGTCTTAATTGGAATGAAACTCGCCCTTCTTTTTCACACTGACATCGGTCTATCTTAATGAACGTGAAATCCATTGTCTTAAGGAGAGCAAAGGCCTTATGCTATGGCTGTCTCTCGGCTCTGCCTTCAGGGAAATTTTCCCAGTGTTCCTTATTCTCGAGTAGCTAGGAGACCTCTAGCCTTGGCAGTCCCCACGCCTACCAATTCCTCCGGTGTCGTGTCTTCTGGGGTCACCCGTCTCTAATTCTTTTGCAGTTTTACCCTCTGAAACCCCCCACCTCCTTACCTCTTCCTACCATTATTTCATCTTCTCGCCTGCTAGTTTCTCAGTCTGCGAGGCCTCACGCACCTGCATCTTCTTCGCGCCTATTGTCTGTGAAGTTGAACCTGTCTCCTAAGCCCAAGTCTCTTCACATTCCTCCAGTGCCTACAATTCCCCAACAGTTTTCCTTTTCAACTTCGGTGCCTAGTTCTCGCCCCGTTTCTAACTGTCACACAAAGGTGGAGGATCACCCCCTTCGTGTGGTTCCCTCTTCTCCTGTTCCCCCCCCCCGGACTTCTTCCCCCATCCCCTTCCAGCCTCTTTCCTCTCTTGTTCCACTGCATGACTACTGTCCCCGCCAGCGCATCTCTCCAGGTTCATACTTCCCTCCCCTCTCAGACCTCTTCAGTTCCCTCCATAGTCACCCCGATCTCTACTTGCTCTACCTCGCCTGTCTCTGAAGTCATGGTATTGGCATCTTCCTTGTCTACTGAGACACTTGACGCTATCTCGGACTATATTGCGGAGGCGAAACCCTCGATAGACACCGGTGTGCCTTATTTTTCACAACCCTCGCAGCAATCTTTTCCTTCACAGCATTCAAATTCCTCCTTGCTTATATGCTTTCCGTTGCTTCCACACATTGACTTCACTGACCCCACTAGTCTGTAGAATTTATCACTTCTCATTGTTATTATTATAATCAAAAAAAGAAGCGCTAAGCCACAAGGGCTATACAGCACTTCTCATTGTTGGCATACCTATCTTTGTGAATAATGACTTATTTACAATGGAATATTCGTGACCTCAGGGGTAATCAGAGAGAGCTCCATGTATTGCTCTCCCAGTCTTCCTCAGTATGTTTCGGGTTACAAGAGTCTAAAGTTCGTTCAGCTCTTATCCATCCCTTTTTGGGCTATGTACTGTTGCATTCTTCTTATCCCTTTCCTTATGACCCCCTAGTTCTCCGTATCCAACTTTGGCTATGCCGTATCTCTACCAAGCATAAAGATATCGTTTTTTGTTGGGTCCCTGGTCATGTTGACGTACAGGGCAATGAACAGGCAGGCACTGCTGCACAGTCAGCAGTACATGATCTACCAATTTCATATAGAGGTGTTCCATTTCTGGACTATTTTGCTGTAATAGCTACCCACCTTCACACCCGTTGGCAACAACGTTGGTCAACTCTGCTCAGTAACAAACTTCTTTCCATTAAACCGAGCATAGGTTACTGGCCGTCTTCTTGTCATCAGTGCCGAGGTTGGGAGACTACTCTCCCTCCTTCGCATTGGCCACACTTGTCTTACTCACGGGTATCTCATGGAGAGGCACCCTGTTCCTCTCTGTGAGCAGTGTCAAGTTCCAGTATCGATTGGCCACATTTTATTAGACTGCCCTCTCTATCAACGAGCACGCAGAATTTACCTCCGTCGTCGTCTCCGCTCTACTACTCTCTCTTTACCTTCCCTTCTTGCTGATGGAACCTCCTTTAATTCTGACTCTCTCATTGACTTCTTGACAACGACTTATTTACTCCACAAACTCTGATGATGGTACCTTTCGCACTCCCCTCAGCCCTTTCTACCTCAATCTCTTGCTGCCCTCTACCCTTTCACCATCCACTGCCCCGCTGTTCTCCGTAACCTTTTACTCCCCCATCTCCCTTTTGCCACCTGATACCCTCGCTTCCTTCCTGCTCTGCAGCACTGTATAGCCCTTGTGGTTTAGTGCTTCTTTTTTATAATAATAATTTCCTTATGAACTTTTAACGAGCGCATACTCTTTGTGCACGTTGGTATACCATTTCAACAGGTCTTTGTTCATTCTCTGCTGCATTATACTGCAGCCCGTATTTGCACAGGTGGTATACAGTTTACTCTATATCTCTCCCCTTCCTGTGCATTCTGTATCTTGGATGTTGTGTTCTTGATCTCTTCTCTGCTGTCACTCATCTTTTTAGGTGATTTTTAACACTCATCATATTTCCATATGTACAAAATGCCTTAGCTAATAAACACTCCATCCTAGTAGTCTTTATTGATCTTGAGAAGGCACATGACACCCCTTGGAGGTATATTATTATTATTATTATAATCAAAAAGAAGCGCTAAGCCACAAGGGCTATACAGCGCTGCAGGGTAGGGAAGGAAGCGAGGGTATTGGATGGCAGAAGGGAGGAGGGATGATCAGAAAACAGCGGGGCAGGGGATAGTACGGGGGTAGGGGGTAGCAAGAGATTGAAGTAAAAAGGGCTGAAGGTATCAGAATTTGTGAAGTCAGTCAGTTGTTGTCAAAAAGTCAATGAGAGTGTCTGGATGAAAGGTGGGTCCATCAGCAAGAAGGGAAGGTACAGAGAGAGCAGCAGAGCGAAGACGACGACGGAGGTAAATTCTGCGTGCTCCTGGAGGTATAACATCTTAGCCCAGGCCCCCTCCTTAGGCCTCCACGGTAATCTACCAACCTTCCTTGCTACTTTCTTATCTGAAAGATATTTTCGTGCCCGTGTTGGCACCTCACTTCCCTCAGACTTTGTTCAGGCCAAGGGAGCCCCACAAGGTTGTGTCCTTAGCACTACCCTTTTTTCTCTTGGCTATATATGACCTACCTTCCATTCTTCCATCGCATATTTGGTCGTCACTTTATGTGGATGACTTCGCTATAGCTTACGCAGGCGCTGACTGTCGCCTAGTAGCAGCCTCCCTTCAAGTTGTGATTGACTATGTTTCCCATTGGGCCACTTCTCGCGGATTTAAATTTTCTAGTGCAAAAACCCATTTCATTACCTTCACTAGACGTCCTCGTCTCAGATATTCCATTGTATTTGCACAGCTCACGTATCCTGGTATGTTTCTTGGCCTTCTATTTGATCGCCAGTTGACATGGAAACCTCACATTTCCTCTGACGGCAGATTGCCATGGTCGGCTGAACCTTTTTAAAATTCTTGCACATCGTCCATAAGGAGCAGATCGCCAGACTCTACTCCATTTGCATTCCACCCTAGTCTTGTCAAAACTGGATTATGGTGACCAAGTCTATTCTGCGGCTTCTGCAACTCTTTCTAAGTTACATCCCATTCATCAGGGTCTATACTTATGCCTTGGTGCCTTTTGCTCATCCCCTATTGAAGCATCTATGCTGAGACAAATGCTCATTCCTTAGCCGATCGTCGTGATGCTTATTGCCTTCATTACTCTGTCCACTCTCATGACCTTTGGGTTCCATCTATGTATAGGTTGGTCTTGGACGTTAGTAGAAGCCCGTCATTTGATCAGCACCCCTGCTTACTCCATCCATTTTCTCTGTCTTCACTCACTCCGGTCTTCTCTCCAGTTGCCTCATTTGTATGTTCATGAAGTGTCTGCATTTTCCCTTTCCCCTTAGGAGGTTCGGACAGTTTTGTGTCCGTTTTTCCCTATTGCTGTGCAACAATTATATTGGCTGCTTCTCGCTCTCTTTTTCTCGAATCCCTTCCGGTCACGTGCTCATGCCATCGCTGTTTATACAGATGGTTCTACTCTTTTGATGGTGTTGGGTTCATGGCGGTGTTCCCTGACATTGTTGTCCGGGGTCACTTGTTAGACTCGGCTAGTATTTTTACCACCGAGTTGTGTGCCATCCTCATAGCGCTTCTCTGCATTACATGTATGTCTCCATTGGCATTTGTGATCACTTTGGATTCCTTCAGCACTTTACAGACCATTAAACAATTTGATTCCCCTCATCCGCTGGTCCTTCGTATTCAACTTTGGTTGCACCGTGTAGCTAGCAAAAATAAAGACGTCATGTTCTGTTGGGTCCCTGGACACGATGTGCGGGACAATGAACAGGCAGAAGCTGCTGCGCGGTCAGCGGTGCATGATCTTCTAGTTTCCTATAAAGGTATTCTGTTCAGGGATTATTTTACTGTCATTTCTACCAGTCTTCGCGGCTGTTGGTAACAATAGTGGTCAGACATCACAGGCCTACCACTCTTACCTTATCTTCCCTTCTTGCAAATGGCCCTTCTTCTGACTTATGATCACTTTTTTACTTTTTGTCAGCAACTGCTTTACTATAAGAACTTTGACACATAGCCCCTAACATCCCTTCCAGCCCTTTTCTCCCCTCACCCCTGATCCCCTCTCCACCTAGCTGTTTATAGCCCTGGCACTATTCTCTGCCCCGCAGCGCTGCATGACCCTTCTCGGTTTAGTGCTTTATTTGGTTATAACAATAATGAGACCACATGGAGAGAGGTATGGTTCAAGGGTACTTAGATTCAATATAAGGGGGATGAGATCAAAGTCCTTGAATCTAGAGCCCCTTCACCACAGCAAGGGACCCTTCTAGAAGGATGTAATTATATCCGTAGTCACAAAAAAAAAAAGCACTACACTGGTGCACTGAACCTCCCTAGCTGGTGGCTCCATCCTTTCTAAGGTGGGAGAAGATAAGTAGGACTTTCCCTTTATGTGGAATTTCTTTATTACTGGTGAAGGGCTCTTGATCCGAGAAACTGTATTATTGTTATAATCAAAAAGAAGTGCTTAACCTACTAGGATCATACAGCCCTGCAGGGCAAGTGATGTTGCTGGATCACAGAGTAGCAAGGGTGGAGAGGATAACAGAGGTAGAGTTAGAAAGGGCTGTGAGGAGTGCTAAAGGAAGTATTATGAAAGTTTGAGTAATAAATCAGTTGCAGTTAAAAAGTCAAAGAGGAAGTCTGTGTCAAAGGAGGGGCTGGAACCTCCCTCTCCTTCCGTGGACCAAACCTGATTACCTCCTGTTCCCCAGGTGCTGTATAACTCCTACAGGTTCAGTGCCTCTACATGAATAATACGGGACTGAGAATTGTAGCTTGTAACATGAAAGTAAGTTACTGGAGCACTTTGCTATTGGTTCCAGTATAACTGCAACCAAGTTAAGAATACATTCAACATCAGGAAATTATTCAATGAAACAAAAATTTCTAGGAGACAAAAAAAATACCAGCATGACTGCAATTTGCAATTTCTTGAGTAAAAGGCTCATACAGTTTTCTTTTGCTGTTAAAACTTCACATTTAGTGCTGTATGGAATGCTCATACACTGCTTTTAAACAACAAGCAAATATAAACTAATGCTATTCATTATTTTCAAAACACAATTTGGTCTAGTCAACCCAGAAAACAGGACAATCTATTAAACATTTATTAAAATTATTTTTATTATTTTTTCCAATATTTCAATGAGAGCATTTACACAGTTACTGCTGCCTCTATGAAAATCACATTATCCAGGTCCTTCGACCCATTACGAGGCTGTAAGTTCTCTGAAATAACCATATACTGTACTACAGTCTTATAAAAAAAATTCAAATGAAAAGTTGAAAACAAATAAAAATACAATAGAAATTAAAAATAAATATATCTGCCCCCCACCCAACATTACTACTACAGCCACTCATTACATGCACTTAAACCCTATTCAACCATCTATGGTTAAAATTTTCCCATCAGATTTATTCTGCTTATATTCCCCCTATAAATCCAACAGTGGTCATTTTTACAATAAAATATTTAGTTCCTGCCAACTCCACCCCATTTTTGTTTTAAGGGATAGCTTATGAAAGTCTCACTTGTAACATTTAGGGTTTTGCTACGAACTAGTATCCATAAGATCTCACCATGATCACTACACTGTACATTATGATTGTACATTATGATTGTATATGAAGACTTAGTTCAAACATCAGCTTACACACACACACACACACACACACACACACACACACACACACACACACACAAATAGTCTTACTAATAGTCAGCTTTAAACCTCTAGATTATCAGTAGTAAGCTGCTATAAAACAGGCAAGAATTAGTAATTAAAAAATAATGCATTTCTAATTCATCCTATTACTGGGAATTAGAGAAGTGAACTGCAACTGATAAGCATTATATAAGAATAGGCATGGCTAAGATTTTCTCAGTTTTATGTATCAGTTTGAAGTGAAGATGAGCACGAGTTACTTTTTAGGCTTAATTTACTTAAAACACTTTCAAGTGCCAAAATATAAATAAATTTAAAAACATTTAGAGCCTTACAATATTTGGCAACCATATGAAAGTGAACTCAAATAATTTAATTAAAAAAAATCAGCATTTCATTTCTCCATATTATAGACACTTGAGAAATACCACTACAATATATACATTATATATTTAGGTTCAGCTGTGCTAGTGCTCATGGAGAGTGCACACCAGATAGTATGCTCTAACATGGTGATGGAGTGGGCAGGGACAAAGATTTTACTAAAAACAAAAAAAAAAACATTGACATAACAGCTGAGAAATGACCGATCACTTTCAGTACGTAGATTTTATAAACCGCCCAATTCTCATGCCAAACCAATAACAACAGCACTAAAAATTTTCAAGATAACCTTTAATTTTCCAATCACAAAATATTGCACAAAATGTTCATCATGAATGAATTCAACATAAGGGTAAATGCAATTGGCAGGAAACAGTAAAAAATTTTCAAACTAGAATTAACTTAGTGTTCTTGTGTAAATGTGTGTTAGCACCTAACTGAACTAATCACTAAGCATAAAATTTTTTAGCTTACACTGAAAACTATTAAACCTCCAATGGTTATTAAAGCTCAAACATAATCATGCAAGGAAACAAACTTAAATTCACACAAGGATTAGTGAAAATATTAGGTACAGTACTGTATATTAAAATGAGCAAAAGTCCTGCCTCTCCTCAGTAACTATTAACCCGATGAACAACAAAAATGTCTGAATATACTAAACATTACCTGACAAATACAATTAACAGATGACCAAGTACCTGGTACTTCAATTTGCAACACACTACAAAACTGTACCTGGTACTTCAATTTGCAACACACTACAAAACTGTGCCTGGTACTTCAATTTGCAGCACAATACAAAACTGTCTAATGAATAATCTTTGCTGTGTTTTCATTTTAATTTTTATCGCTTCATATTTTTCTCCAGCAAACTATTATCATGGATTAATATATAACAGGAAGCTCATGAATGTACATGCTATATTCTGCTGTAGTCCAAATTTACTTGGAATATTTCATAAATTGTCACTTATATGAACTTCATGAAACTAAGATAATTAAAATTTAAGAAAAATTTGTTGAGGGTCTTTCAGCAACCAATTCCAAAAAGATAATTTTAATCCACTGGGAAGGAATGCTACTGCTATGATGTATATACCATTAGCTACCTAGCTATTAAAATTGTCACTGAACTAGCAAATCCTCTTCTTTAACAAAAGAATTGCATATGATCTCAATGGCGAGACATTCAATGTTTAAAATATATTAAAACTTTGATTAACTGGAGAATGACTAGTAAAATACGATACTTCTTGAAGTCTTGTTACATTTTCCAATGAATGCAAATCCTGTAAACATCCTTCCAACACAAAGAACACTATGCAACATACCCAGTCAAGAAATCTGATGTTTATGAAAATGTTTGATATGTAAGCAATAACATATAATAAATATAAATTTTATAATGAGAGTACTGATGTAAAAACCCTTTCAGATAATAACTACCTTCTGAAATTTCTGAAAAAGAAAAATGCAAGTGTCCTTTACCATTAATGAAATGATGCCTGTATCATACTGTTCACTCAGTATCTAACTAAAAAAAAAAAACAGCTATGCTCACATTACTAAAGCAGATCCCTCTCATTACTAATAAAGTTGCCACACTGCTATATCTCAAGATGCACTTCTTATTCATCAGCCTAAGTATTAAATTCAATAGTACAGAGACTGATGAACCAATGAGCAGACAGACAAAAAACCGAATAATGCACAGCTTATATTTAATATATAAGAACCATAGCTCTAATGGTGACAATTAAAGCAATCTTGTGACCATTTCAAAATCATTACTGAACACACAGACTGCTGAACAGGGCCTCAGATACAAGGTAAAATTACCAGTTTGTCTTATTACTTTTCCATATATGTAGTGGGTTTTGTATTACAAGCAATGATACAAATTATATATGTATTACAGTATTTTTGTTTTAAGTTCCCCTGATTGTGCTTATATTTACACAGGTTACAGAAAGGTTCAGATGTTACCCCCAGACAAATATAAACATAAAATGAGAAGCCAACATGCACAAGAGCTTTTACAGAAAAAATCACATGTACTGAACACATTTGTCTCAATGAGTAGAAAAGTAATAATCGTATAGAATAGTCCTAATGTGTTCAATTGCAAATAAGGATATAAATAGTTTTTAAAACAAAAAAAAATATATATATATGTATATATACTGAATTGAGTTTACATAAAGTCTTTAAATTTTAATATAAAATTTATAGTCATTCAAAATTTAAGACAATTATAAAAACTTTCATCATAGATATTTCTAGACTTAAGTGATGCCTTCAAATGCTGTAATTTTATAAAGTAAACTCTGTTATTCGTGGGGAGTTATGGATGCAAAAGCATACTACTTACAGTACTAAAGAAAAGACACAGATACATATTATTATAATAATTACTGTAGTGCATTCATGGGAAGAGCACTCAACTGGCAGCAATCACACTGCCAGGGGAATGGCAGGCAATCAAATCTGATCTAAGGAAAAGGAGGGTTAGTTTCAATTCTCTGAATCAAGAGCCCTTCACTGGCATCAAAGCATTTCCCATCAAGGTACAAGAAAGCTTTCAGTGTTACAAAGCTGTGTTGAGTTTCAAGTGAATGCACAAAGCAAAACACTGTCACATCAGCAGCTTGCTCTGCACCTGTCTTTTCTTCACAGGGGTTACATTCCTGGAGGCACTTTCAATAACAAAGTAGAAAAAAGATATGATGTGTTCTACGAGAATATTCTAGGTTTAATAAAATAATGAGTTACAATCAAAATGGTAGCATTTTGGCCCTGGGATGGAGTGACCAAATTCCCAAGACTGAAATGTTTCCAATGAAATGTTCTGGTGTTTGTATTTTTGTCTTTCCAAATAAAATTATACCTTATACAATACTGTAATACAGAACCTTCAATACTGTAATGCTATACTCACAAAATGCAGATGTAAGCCTGCATATCACTGCTTTCTGGGAAAAGTGATAGAGTACATCATATCAAGTTGTGATGATGTGCAACCTTATGCCAATTGTGGAGCTAATTTAACTCTAACGAAATACCTAACGAGTAAGCTATTTCTCGAATTACTTCTGAATAAACAAAATTCTGTAAGCATCCGCTTAGTTATTGAACAATGACACGAGTAGCAATGACTGCTACAGATGCTGCCCAACAAACAGAACTTTTTGACTGGTATTTTTGATGGACTACTGAATGCCACATTTTTTTCCTAATCTGTTCAGATTTAACATCCCAAGTGAAACATACCTATACAGCATAAGCATTTATGCACAACATGAAAACGCATTTCTTTTCTTTCACGTGTTTATGTTTTAATTTTAGCTGCCTGCTATAGACAGGACCTGCTAAGATACAGTACACTGATAATGAAGAGAATATTCAAGGTACCACCCACTGGAACATATCATGAATGGTGAAGAGGAACATACTGCAGAACAAGCTTGAATTAAGACAATTCACTCTGTATAGAGCTCTATACCGAAATGGTGTCCCAATAAAGGCTTGTTCTGTAATGTGTGCCTTTTCTTCACTATTGTCAGCAGTGCAACATTTGGATCCAACACACTCTGAATATCAGTATTTATATGAATACCAATGCCATGAATAACAGTTTTACTGCAGCCATTACTCAGCAATGGAATTAAGTTATTCCTACACAAAAAAAAAAGTTGTTTCCTTTATATTCTGTAAAAGATCAACTTCTTAAACCAGAGGCAATTCATTAGACATTAGTTAAGTAGTTATTCAGCTCAATACTTACTAAAAACCTATAAAAAGATAACAAGAGCACTATGTTTATTTGTTGTATATACTTTGTATTCTAATTTGCTTTCCATCTCCAAATTTTGCACTAAAAGATATCTATCCCAAAAGAACAAACAAGAAAGCCCTCACAAAATAAATGCAACTTCAATGGAAGCTCATTGTGCAATTTTCTGACAGACTTGGTAATTCACTTTACTAGCTACAACAAGCCAATTTTATTGACATAAAAGTAACAAGGAAAAATCCATGATTTTTCATGTAAATATTTTTCTAACACTCAAAAATATAAGAATATGAACAATGCAATTCAAGACATTCTTCTTAAGCTGAAGCTAGACAAATTTTTCAAGCCAAACTTACCACTGACAGAGCTTAACCTCATCAAATGTGAGCTACAACTTAATTCATTAACCAGGTGTTTTTGACCAAACTTAAGTATTGCTGTTTATTCTTGTATGTCAACATTTACACCAGAAGCAATAAAAGACGTTATATGCAGGTTCCATAACAAGGACCTAGAATAACAGCAAAGAACTTAAAAAAATCCCAAAACATTCACAGATAAAAGATTTTTTCTTTCATTTAGCAACATATTTCACTCTGATTATCACAACACATTCATGCATATGCTCAGGCTGCCACGGTTTCATCTACCTCGACAACTGCAGTCTTATATTAACATGTTAATCATTACAACTGCAAATTAAATAATGCTGAAACGAACATCCGAATATCCATGAATTAATGGTTTGTCGTGAATCTTTGAAGTCAGATTGCGTATTCGAATATTCGTTTTCACTACCAATCTATATCAAAACAAAACTTATTAAAATTATGTTTGGAACTAACTGAGATCGAAGTCATCTATCGATTCACACTGGAAGGCAACATGAGGCAATCCCAGATTTGTTCTGTGATGACTCTCTGAATTCTGATCTTAACCAGCCACTATTGTAGACACTTAACAGTCCTCTGGCAGATCAATGACTAATGTTCATTTAATGTGCTTAAAGACAAGAGTAGGGCAGAATGCCATTTGTGCAAAACTACGTTGGACTTCCGTGGCCCAACCTCAGACTTACAAAATTACAATTCAAACATCTTGCCATTATATAAATGGCATTTAAGAAAACAACATACACTTACCATCATCATCGTCCACATTTCCCCATTCTTCACTTTCACGAGTGGATAGGCACTTGCCCATTAAATTAATGATGTAAAAGCTTTATTAGGAAAAAAAAAAAAAAGGGGGGGGGGGGGCGAAAAATATTAATGGTGAAACTTGGACTTCCATAATACCTTCCACACTTTGTAGTATCACAGAAACTAGTACCACCACAATAGTAAAATATGCAAGATATATCTCTGCTGTTTCACAAGTCTCAGCATGAGAAAAAGACAAGAGTATGAACATAAGCATACCTGGTAAAACTAAGATTTTAAATAATCATCGATAATTTTCAATGTTTTTTAAAAAACATACAAATGACAATAATTACCCTCTGCTGAGCTAAGTCCCATATGTACAGAGCACATCACTGGCTGTTGGTAAGGACATTGTTAATTTGTGTTAAACAAACGTGGCACACATTATGAACAATGGTCTGTAAATACGATTCATGTCAAAATGTGGCCTAATAAATTTTTTCTATTTAACTGAACAAGTGAAATTAGTATTCCCAGAATTATATTTATACAGTAAAACATTTGATGTCAATTATCCAATATTGACAGCAAAGTTCCTCTACTCAGAGCAATTTTTTTTTTCAACAAGTCGGCCGTCTCCCACCGAGGCAGGGTGACTAAAAAAGTAAGAAAATCCCCAAAGAAAATACTTTCATCATTCAACACTTTCACTTCACTCACACATAATCACTGTCTTTGCAGAGGCACCCAGATACAACAGTTTAGAAGCATATATAACATATCCCTCCAAACTGCCAATATCCCAAACCCCTCCTTTAAAGTGCAGGCATTGTACTTCCCATTTCCAGTACTCAAGTCCAGCTATATAAAAGTAACTGGTTTCCCTGAATCCCTTCACTAAATATTACCCTGCTCACACTCCAGCAGTTCGTCAGGTCCCCAAAACCATTCGTCTCCATTCACTCCTATCTAACATGCTTACACATGCTTGCTGGAAGTCCAAGCCCCTCGTCCACAAAACCTCCTTTACCCCCTCCCTCCAACCTTTTCGAGGACGACCCCTCCCCCACCTTCCTTCCTCTACAGATTTATACACTCTCCAAGTCATTCTCAGAGCAATGTTCATACTATATAACTGCCTGCAACACTGACAAATATTTGAATACAAATTCCATTTCAACAGTTATTCAAATAGCAAAATTAGGTATTCGTTTCAGCACCAAAATAAAGTCAGGCACACACATGGCAACAAAGTTGTTTACAACAATGGCAAGCCAGATCAAGAATGCAACCAGCTGAAGCTGTCTTACCATTAGGGCAACTATTTCTTATCAATACAATATCATTAAGGAAATTTTGTCAGAGTTTCAAGTCACAAGATGTTGTCAATTCTAGGTGTACTACATTACTTTAAATTCAATTGTTAACATCAGAATGTGTTTGGCCTGTGAAGAGCAGCCTTGATTATTACAGACCTCAAAAACAAAATAACTGTGGCATAACAAAATTCCTTCATAAAAATGCTTTATCACAATTTTAATAATTGGTTCTTAACAAGTCACTTTATTCAGAATAATGGGAAAGCTCAAAAATTATCAAAAAGCAAACAAATCAGCTTATCCAGAATGAAAGTACATCGGTTCAACTACACCATGGACAAATTAGGTTATTCTCAATGATGAAAACTTCATCCATACTGACCAGGCCAAGTTATCCATAACAAGGGTATATTAGCTCAACAATAAAAACACGTCTTCCACAATGTGAATAAGCCACATCATACTTGCTGTATGTTAATAAGGCCATTTTCAAAATCAGTGAATCAGACTGTTCACAAAATAGACAAAGGTTATCAACACTAAAATTGGGACATCCACAATGGCAATAAAAATAACCTTACTGTGTGTCAGGAAAGCCTCAGTGAAGAAAAACTAAGTCAAGATACAACTGGCCAAATTAATGTCATTCAGTCTATGTCAAATTTAATTCTCTGATGTCTAAGGAGCTAATCAGTCTTTTTATTCAGAATCAACAGACATATTATTTATAATTTGTGCAATAGTACGTAGTTCTAGATGTCTATATCAGTATTCATTGTCAATGTGTATTTACCAACATTTCTGCTTTCTAGTTTTTATCTGCAACAAACTTTTCTAAATATTTAAATGGTGAATTTCTGATTAATGCTGACCTTCCATTTTGGCCTCCATTTGTTCATACTGTATGCCTGTGTGCAAATTTCATGAATACAAAATTTCCAAAACTCCCAACAGTCTGATGTGACCATACAGTTATTTTTGTCTCCACACATCCACAGTTTCTATTATAAAAGATCATTCTATTCTTAAATATTCCAACATACAAAAACATGAAGTTGAACCTCTGACCTAACTCTTCTTCCCAGTTTCTGAATATCACTATAAGTAATTGAAGGTAAAAAAAATTAAAAGTAATTTTGGAGGTAATTAAGAGGAATCTAGCTCAGATAAGTTTATAGGCCATCATTACATTTTTCCTTTTTCCGAGCTAGGAAAATAAACATTCAGCATGGCCACTTTGGGAATTGTGCTTCCAAGTTCCTTCTTGGGATCTTTACATAATCTATCTTACACCAATATTTAAAAGTTTGCTTTGGGCCAACAAAGACAGCCCACCTTGCATCTAGACATACCTTCCAACACTGTGTGAATTAAATGTATTGTAAAAATCACACAACTGAAAGTAAACTGACAGGACCACTAAATCGCACACAGCCGAGAGAAACCTCTGCATTCGTGGAAGCCAGCTCTTCGGTAGGTACAGATTCAGGCAGAATTTTCAGAGAACTCAAAGGCTCCCTCATCTAAATTATTTCATCAATATGGCAGGATTTGGGATGTCAAATCAACTGCACCGACGAAGTCGTCCTGCATGACAGTGATGAAAAACAATGGGTTTAATACCATTAGGCTTAAAAGTCTATTCAGCACAGTCCTTCTAAAATACAATACACTTCCTCTTGTTCCTCCCATGTCCGGGCTTACTCTTCCCACGGTGTTCCCTCTGAAAAAAAAAAATGAAAAATAAATAAAATATACTTGTTAAGTATAGGTAATGAGGTTGAAGAGGTATGGGGTAGATTTAAGAATGCTGTTTTAGAGTGGGCAGCAGAAGTTTGTGGATACAGGAGGGTGGGTGGAGGAGGGAAGAGGAATAAGGTAAAGGGAGTGGTAAGTGAGAAGTTAGCATACGAGAGATTTATACAAAGCAAGTAAAGGGAGAGATATGGGAGAAAAAGTTAGCACGAGAGGAGCTTTTACAAAGCAGTAGCGATATAAGAAGGGTGGAGTATATGGAGAGTAAAAAAGAGATTAAGAAAGTGGTGACATAGTGAAATGGAGAGCAAATGAGAGTGGGTGAGGTTATCAACAAATTTTCCTGAAAATAAGAGTGAGATTAATAAGTTGAGTAAGCCTAAGGAACAAATAGATTTGACAGTTAAAGAGAAGAGGAGTTATTAGATGAGGAGCTGGAGGTATTGGGAAGATGGCAGGAATATTTTGAGCTGTTAAATATTGATGAAGGGAGGTAGTGATTTCATGCACTGGCCTGGGAGATATAACATCCATTAGGAGTAAGGAAGACCCAGATGTGTGGTGGAGGTGCATGAGGCACTGAGTAAAATGAAAGAGGGTAAAGTAACCAATACTGATGGGATCAAGACAGAAATGTTAAAAGTAGGTGGGGATATAGTTTGGAGTGGCTGGTACTTTTGTTTCAGTAAATTTATGAAAGAGGGGAAGATACGAAGCATGCACAGTTCCTTTGTATAAAAAAAAAGGGGGGGACAGAGAGAGTAAAAGTTAAAGGGGAATAAGCCTGTTGAGTTCTCCATGGGGAAGTGGAGCAGCATTCTTCCTCCGTAAGCCATGCGTGTCGTAAGAGGCGACTAAAATGCCAGGAGCAAGGGGCTAGTAACCCCTTCTCCTGAATACATTACTAGATTTAAAAAGAGAAACTTGCATTTTTCTTTTTGGATCACCCTGCCTTGGGGTGGGATATGGCCAGTTTGCTGAAAGAAGCCTGTTGGGTATATCTGGTCAAGTGAATGGTCAAGTTATTACTGAAAGAATTAAAGGCAAGAAAAGAGCAGGATCCCAGCTGAACAAGGAGGCTGTGGGAAGGGTAAGGGATGTGTAGACCAAGTCTTTACATAGAAGCATATTAGTGAACAATATTTAGAGAAAGGTAAGGAAGTTTTTATTTTATTCATGGATTTTGAAAAGGCAGATGATAGGGTGGATAGGGGAGCAATGCGGCAAATGCTGCAACTGTATGGAAAAGATGGTAGGTTACTGAATGCAGTTATGAGTTTTTATGATGGTAGTGAGGGTGTGTAAATGTAAAAAGTTGAAAGTGAACATAGGAGTAAGATGATGAGAGTATCAAATGATTTAGATGTCACATTGGAGGGAAGGAGTATGGAAGAAGTGAATGTGTTCAGATATTTGGGAGCTGACTTTTCAGCAGATGGGTTTATGAAGGATGAGGTAAACCACAGAACTGAAGGAAAAAAGGTGATTGGTGCATTGAGGTATCTGTGGAGACAAAAAAAACGTCATCCATGGAGGCAAATAAGTGAATGTACGAGAGTATAGTGGTACCAACACTCTTATATTAGTATGAAGCATGGGTTGTAAATGCTGCAGCGAGGAGGAGGCTGGAGGCAGTGGAGATGTCGAGTCTAAGGGTAATGTGTGGTGTAAATATTATGCAGAGAATCCATAGGGTGGAAATTAGGAGGAGGCTTGGAGTTACTAAAAGTATTAGTCAGAGGGCTGAAGAGGGGTTGTTGAGGTGGTTTGGTCATTTAGAGAGAATGGAACTTGAGTCCTGGAAATGGGAAGTACAATGCTTGCATTTTAAAGGAGGGGTTTGGGATACTGGCTGTTTGGAGGGACATCTAAACTGTCATATCTGAGTGCCTCTGCAAAGACAGTGATTATGTATGAGTGATGGTGAAAGTGTTGAATAATGATGAAAGTTTTATCTTTCTTTTTTTAATTTTTCTTCCTTTTTTTGGGTCACCCTGCCTCAGTGGGAAATAGCCGACATGTTAAAAAATAAAAAGTGAGGATCATGTTAAGGTGTGTAGGAGAGAGAGGAAGATTATTTTCCAGTACAAGCAGGCCTTAGACAGGAATGCATGATGTCACCATGGTTGTTCAGTATATTTATAGATGGGATTGTAAAAGTGAATGCTAGGGAGTTGGGGAGAGGTGTGGAATTAAAATATGCAGAATCTAATACAAAATGGAAGTTATCAAAGTTGCTTTTTGCTGATGACACTGTGCTTTTAGGAGATTATGAACAGCTGTAAAGGTTGGTGGACAAATTTGAGAGGGCATGTCAATGAAGGAAAAGCAGGGTGATGAGGGTAACAATTTAAGTAATGAAACATTGGATATCAGATTGGAAGAAGGAAATATGGAAGAAGTGAATGTATTTAGATATCTGGGAGTAGATTTGTCAGCAGATGTGTTTATGAAAGATGATATGAACCACAGAACTGTTGAAGGGAAAAAGGTGAGTGGTGCACTGAGGCATCTGCAGAGACGAAGAACATTATCCATGGAGGCAAAAAGGGTAATGTATGAGAGAATAGTACCACCAACATTCTTATATGGGTGTGAAGCACGGGCTGTGAATGTTGCAGGAAGGAAGAGGCTGGAGACAGTGGAGATGTCTTATCTGAGAACAATGTGTGGTACAGTGGAATCTCATTTTTCATATGCCCTAGTTGGAGACAATTCTTGGAGAAAATTCTCCATAAAATGTATTTTTTGGCAATATTTTTGGGTGTCTGGAACAGATTATTTGGTTCCATTCCAGACACCTAAAAATATTAACATAAAATACATTTTATTGAGAATTTTCTCCAAGAATTGTTTCCAACTAGGGCATACAAAAACAGAGGTTCCACTGTATATTATGCAGAGAATTAGTAGCTTGGAAATTAGGTGGCAGTGTGGTGTTACTAAAATTATTATCCAAAGGGTTGAGAAGGGGTTGTTGAGACAGTTTGGACATTTAGAAAATTGGAGCAAAATAGGATGACTTAGAGAGTGTATAAATTTGCAATGGAGGGAAGGTAGGGTAGGGAGGTCACCCTAGGTAAGGTTGGAGGAATGTAGTAAAGGTTTTGTGTGTGAGAAGCTTGGACATCCAGCAGGTGTGTGTGAGCATGACAGACAGGAATGAGGTAAGGCAAATAGTTTTTGAGACTTGATGAGCTGTTGAAGTGTGAGGAAGGTAACATTCAAGGTTAGCCAGACCTGAGCCCTGGAGGCAGAAAGTACAGTGCCTGCACTCTGAAGGAGGGGTGGGGGCAGGGATATTTGCAGTCTGGAGGGGCATCTAAACTCCAGTAATGCCATGCCTCTGGCAAGACAGGGATAAAAGTGAATAATGATAAAAGGGTTTGTTCTTTCTTGGGTCACTACCTCAGTAGAAGGTGGCCATTAAAATTATTACAATCATAACTAAGTGCTCAACTCATGGGAGACAGCCAGTGTATAAAAAAAAAAAAAAATGCACTCAGCTCCTTTCCCCTTCTCCTCCTGTTTTTAGAATGTCAGCAAAATAACATTTATGATGGGATTCAGGGAAACTAGTTAACCAGACTTGAGTCCTAGAGGCAGAAAATACCTACACTCTGGAGGGGTGGGTGGAATGTTGTAGTTCAGAGGGTCATTTGATTTGTGATGTCTGCACACACCTCTAGCAAGACAGCTATTGAATAAGTGATGGTAAATGCGGTTCCCATTTTCTGGGTCAGCTACTTCTCTTACAGCCAGTGTTTTAAAAAATCAGATAGTTATAATTTTGATTTCTCTGTATAAGAATGCTCCAACATAGTATGCACCATAATCCTTTACTTTCTAAGTACAGTACTTTTCAACATCGTGATCACCTGTAGATTTAATTAACCTAGTGTTCTGTTTCTTTTCTCATTCTGTATTTCAGTCAGCCAAGAAGGCAAGTGGACCTCAGTAGTTAACTTCAGATGTAATTCCATACGAGGTGTACCATTAAACTTAAGGGAGATGTCCTGTTCAGATCAAGTGAATATGCGTAACTGGCTAGCAGTGTGGTGCAAATCGTCTCAGCCAAGCTGTACTTGGTTAATGGGGCAAAGTTCAGTACCTACAATGCTCAATGGCTAAGTACTGCACAATATATAGCTATATGTACTTACATCTTTCCGGATCTCTCTAACTAAAGTATAAAAGGCATCATCAACACCCATACGGGTCTTAGCAGAGGTCTCTATGAAAGGAATGTCGTAATTCTTGGCCACTTCCCGCGCCTGTTGCATGTCCATTGCACGCACCTGGAGATCGCATTTGTTGCCCACCACTGCAAGGAAAAAAAGAGGCAAGACTAAATAACAACACAGTACATTACTATTTTATGTAGGCTACACAAAAAAGAGACCAGCTTGGTCTATTTTTTGTGCAGCCAAAACAGTGGTAACTTAAATTATAATGACATATACCTGAAGAGAAAACTAATGTTCTAGACAAGTGTTTCTCAGCCAATTTGCCAGATGACGTATCAGTTGTTTAAGGTTCATACTGTTCGTGGTGGCCACCAGTGGTGGGCACAGCTATCCAAAAAGTTAGCTTTGCTAATCTGCTAACTAAAAAATTAGCTCCTCTAATGCTAAACCGCTTAATGGCCAAAAAAATTAGTGGAACCTAACGCTAAACACTAACTTTTTCACACGATTTCAGATTCGGTTTAGTTTTTTGGTCTTTTACTTTTACGACTTTTAGAACAGACCTGGAGAGCTTCCTAATAAGATACAGAATGCCAAGGTCATATGATGATCAACTGCAGCTAGTGTGAAAATAGCGAGTGTTTCATTTTGTGATGTAATGCGAGCGACCAACAAGGACACACTTGTTGCTGTACTGAAGCCCCATAGCACCTAAACAGATTGAGTTAGCTTATTTGACTGTTTTCTTCATTAGTTCCAGTTACTCATGGTATTCGTTCATTTTATTCTCTTTCTGTTCATGTTTGCATTTAACTTCATTTAGATTTTGAACCCAATAAACTACAAACAAGTAACTGAAAATCGCACTTAAAGTTGAAACCTTGAAGTCAACTTATCACTGCACCAACAGTACAGCCATATAGGTGCACACAAATAGTTAAATGAACAAATGAAATCAAATATCAATTTAAATCCAACATACAGTTTATTTACTGTACAAAATGCATAGCATGGGTATCATGCCAGGATCAGATGATGGCTGGGCCTTCTCCATCGCTTTGATGTGATGCTGGTTGCCTTTCATGAGCATCAGCCTCTTAAAGTTTCCATCTGATAGAGTGGCTCTCTTGGCCCTCAAGATATATTTACTTATAGAGAACAGGCGCTCAACTGGATGGGATGGCGATGTTGTACTTAATGAGTAAGTCAATCAAGACCTGCTCACCCAAGAAGGCGACTTCACTCGCGACCTCCTTCGAGCCGGTCTCCAGCCAGGTCTTCACCATGCTCCGTGCCTTCAACTTCAGTGACCTGTGGCTTCTGCTGGCCCGAACTGAGTGATACTGCTGAAAAAGTCATCTTCTTCATCCTCATTAGTGGTGCTGCTGCTCTCCTCATGGTTTTCCCACTACCAACAACGAATTAATTTTTTTTTTTGCAGACTCAAAGTTAGCGGAACTTTATTTAGTGGAAGCTAATTGGTCAGCTTCTTCTCTTTTTTAGTAGGAGGGGTGTTAATGTTGCAGTTTAAAAACTGTAGTGTAAAGCACCCTTCTGGCAAGACAGTGATGGAGTGAATGATGGTGAAAGTTTTTCTTTTTCGGGTCACCCTGCCTTGGTGGGAATCGGCCAGTGTGATAATAAAATAAAAATAAATAATTGGTCAGCTAACAGTTTCCGAAGTTAGCGGAAACACTAATCCGTTAAATTAAGTTCCGCTAATTAGTAGTTAGCGAATTAGAGGAACTGTGCTCACCAATGGTGGCCAAAGACAACAGCTCACTGTTGGACAAGCTCTGTTCTAGACAAATAATGAAAATGACTAAAGGTTTGTGGGGAACAGCTACCAGAGAATATAACATTAAACCAAGACAGGGCAGATGATCCCAAGATATATGACTGTTAATTAATCAAATTTTGTCCTATCTATTTATTCCATGAAGGTGTTTCCACATCAAGGTTATAAAATTTATTCTACGTGGGTATACTTCAGGCCTAGAGATGCAAAATTTATTTCCATGTATGTACATATAAAACTTCATATGTGAAATTTGTGCCACACAACAGGTATGAAAGTCCTGCCTTCCAGGCATATCTGAGTCTTAATTCTTTATACAAAACACAAAAACAAAAAGATCACCGTGAACAAGAACATGAAGTGAATCAATATGAAAAAGTTATTCCATGCTAGTAAAATGGAAGGCCTACATATATTGGGTGTATTAAAATCTCCTTATGCTTTTTAAAACTGAATGTATCCTGCATATACACGTACAATGGTACTTCGAGTTTCGAACAGCTCCCAACTCAAACAATTATGTAAGTTTATTTTTGTAAGTGCTTTTGTAAGTGTATTTTTGGGGGTCTGAAACGGGCTAATCTAATTTACATTATTTCTTATGGGAACAAATTTGTTCGGTATCGGCACTCTAACAACCTTCTGGAACGAATTAAGTTCGTAACTCGAGGTACCACTGTACCACCAAATAGAAAAAATGGACATTCTCAAAAATATGCTACTATACACTATATGCTGTACCAGCTACACTGTAAAATACACTAATGCATCCTTATCCCACTATTAACAGTACATGTGTAGGGATCAACAATAGGGACTGCACTTTACAATATCCAAGTCACTAATCACATAACAAAACAGCCCTAGGAAACAACTTGGACAATGCACACACCCAGTATAATAACAAAACTACTGAACATCTGAGGCTATTCATATATACAGGTTGCATCGCTAATCTGGCATCATCGGGACCTGTAGAATGCCAGATTAGTGATTTTGCCAGATTACAGAGCGGTCAGGTTAGAAGATACTTAACCCAACGACGATATTTACGCATTGGCAATTTCGCCCACTTTACGCCCTATTTTTGGCAAATGCCACTGTTCCAGTCTACCAACTCATGGCTATTTCACTAATATTCATTCTATTATGTAGATCAAGTACAAGAAACTGCCCATTTACCTATTTCAACTACCCAATAAAGTGGTCAGAAATTGGTAATTTGGCCAATTTCACACAAATTTCAAAAGATGACAATTTCAAAACAGAGGCCAGAATAAACAATGCAGAAATTCCTGGCACTAAAATAACATTTTCTCTGTTAATTAGTCACATCTTCAAGCCTCTCTTATATTATGCTTGCTTTCCATTTTGAAATTTTTATTCACACAAAAATAGAAGATTTACTGTTATGCAGACTACTGCATTATTGTAATAATTGTATAAATAATGTCAACCCATTTGTGACTGTGTATCAGCCCAGCCAGTTGAACAGACATTTGAAGGCGATGTCATTTGTTTACTCGAACAATGGCAAAAATCGAACATTTGGCCTACTTTTAGCTCAATTTCAAGGTACTTTCCTTCATGAAACCAAACATTTCCCCTAATTTTAGGTCAATTTCAAGGTACTTTTGTGAAACCAATCAAAATCATATCTATTTCTGTAATATATCTTCCATTTTATCAAACAAACACCCTAGCATTTACTTCTTTTACAACCCCATCTATAAATATATTAAACAACCATGGTGACATTACACATCCCTGTCTAAGACCTACTTTTACCGGGAAGTATTCTCCCTCTCTTCTACACACCCTAACCTGAGCCTCACTATCCTCATAAAAGCTCTTTACAGCATTTAGTAACTTACCACCTATTCCATATACTTGCAACATCTGCCACATTGCTCCTCTATCCACTCTATCATATGCCTTTTCTAAATCCATAAATGCAATAAAAACTTCCCTACCTTTATCTAAATACTGTTCACATATATGCTTCAATGTAAAGACTTGATCTACATATCCCCTACCCACTCTGAAGCCTCCCTGCTCATCCGCAATCCTACATTCTGTCTTACCTCTAATTCTTTCAATTATAACCCTACCGTATACTTTTCCTGGTATACTCAGTAAACTTATTCCTCTATAATTTTTACAATCTCTTTTGTCCCCTTTCCCTTTATATAAAGGGACTATACATGCTCTCTGCCAATCCCTAGGTACCTTCCCCTCTTTCATACATTTATTAAACAAAAGTACCAACCACTCCAACACTATATCCCCCCCTGCTTTTAACATTTCTGTCATGATCACATCAGTTCCAGCTGCTTTACCCCCTTTCATTCTACGTAATGCCTCACGTACCTCCACCACACTTACATTCTGCTCTTCTTCACTCCTAAAAGATGGTATACCTCCCTGGCCAGTGCATGAAATTACTGCCTCCCTTTCTTCCTCAACATTTAAAAGTTCCTCAAAATATTCTCGCCATCTACCTAATACCTCCCTCTCCCCATCTACTAACTCCCCTACTCTGTTTTTAACTGACAAATCCATACTTTCCCTAGGCTTTCTTAACTTGTTTAACTCACTCCAAAATTTTTTCTTATTTTCATTAAAATTTCTTGACAGTGCCTCTCCCACTTTTTCATCTGCTCTCCTTTTGTACTCTCACCACTCTCTTCACCTTTCTTTTACTCTCCATATACTCTGCTCTTCTTATAACACTTCTGCTTTGTAAAAACCTCTCGTAAGCTACCTTTTTCTCTTTTATCACACCCTTTACTTCATCATTCCACCAATCACTCCTCTTTCCTCCTGCCCCCACCCTCCTATAACCACAAACTTCTGCCCCACATTCTAATACTGCATTTTTAAAACTATTCCAACCCTCTTCAACCCCCCCACTACTCATCTTTGCACTAGCCCACCTTTCTGCCAATAGTCGCTTATATCTCGCCCGAACTTCCTCCTCCCTTAGTTTATACACTTTCACCTCCCTCTTACTTGTTGTTGCCACCTTCCTCTTTTCCCCATCTACCTCTTACTCTAACTGTAGCTACAACTAAATAATGATCCGATATATCAGTTGCCCCTCTATAAACATGTACATCCTGGAGCCTACCCATCAACCTTTTATCCACCAATACATAATCTAACAAACTACTTTCATTACGTGCTACATCATACCTTGTATATTTATCCTCTTTTTCATAAAATATGTATTACTTATTAGCAAATTTCTTTCTACACATAGCTCAATTAAAGGTGATGAGAGTATCAAATGATTTAGATAAAGAAAAATTGGATATCAAATTGGGGAGGAGTAGTATGGAAGAAGTGAACGTTTTCAGATATTTGGGAGTTGACATATCAGCGGATGGATTTATGAAGGATGAGGTGAATCATAGAATTGATGAGGGAAAAAAGGTGAGTGATGCGTTGAAGTATATGTGGAGACAAAGGACATTATCTATGGAGGCAAAGAAGGGAATGTATGAAAGTATAGTGGTACCAACACTCTTATATGGGTGTGAAGCTTGGGTTGTAAATGATGCAGCGAGGAGGCGGTTGGAGGCAGTGGAGATGTCCTAAGGGCAATGTGTGGTGTAAATATTATGCAGAAAATTCGGAGTGTGGAAATTAGGAGAAGGTGTGGAGTTAATGAAAGTATTAGTCAGAGGGCTGAAGAGGGGTTGTTGAGGTGGTTTGGTCATTTAGAGAGAATGGAACAAAGTAGAATGACATAGAGAGCATATAAATCTGTAGAGGAAGGAAGGCGGGGTAGGAGTCGTCCTCGAAAGGGTTGGAAGGAGGGGGTAAAGGTGGTTTTGTGGGCAAGGGGCTTGGACTTCCAGCAAGCATGTTAGATAGGAGTGAATGGAGACGAATGGTATTTGGAACCTGATGAGCTGTTGGAGTGTGAGCAGGGTAATATTTAGTGAAGGGATTCAGGAAAACCGGTTATTTTATATAGCCGGACTCGAGTCCTGGAAATGGGAAGTACAATGCCTGCACTTTAAAGGAGGGGGTTTGGGATATTGGCAGTTTGGAGGGATATGTTGTGTATCTTTATATGTATATACAGTGGCCCCTTGCCTAACAAACACATCGCATAACGTTAAATCCGCCTAGCGATACATTTTAACACAAAAATTTTGCCTCGGCTAGCGCTAAAAAACTCGCTCAATGCGATTCGTTCGAGACGCTTCGACGTGCGCCCTGAGCCCGCCTCACTTGTTCCGTGGGTGCCAGTGTTTACAAGCCAGCCACCGCGGTCGCTTCCAAGCATACAATCAGAACATTTCATATTATCACAGCCTTTTTAGTGACTGCACCTGCAAAATAAGTCACCATGGGCCCCAAGAAAGCTTCTAGTGCCAACCCTACAGGAAAAAGGGTGAGAATTACCATGGATATGAAGAAAGAGATCATTGCTAAGTATGAAAGTGGAATGCGTGTCTCCGAGCTGGCCAGGTTGTACACAAAACCTCAATCAACCATCGCTACTATTGTGGCCAAGAAAACGGCAATCAAGGAAGCTGTTCTTGCCAAAGGTGCAACTTTGTTTTCAAAACAGAGATCGCAAGTGATAGAAGATGTTGAGAGACTGTTATTGGTGTGGATAAACGAAAAACAGATAGCAGGAGATAGCATCTCTCAAGCGATCATATGTGAAAAGGCTAGGAAGTTGCATGACGATTTAATTAGAAAAATGCCTGCAACTAGTAATGTGAGTGAATTTAAGGCCAGCAAAGGTTGGTTTGAGAGATTTAAGAATTGTAGTGGCATACATATGTGATAAGGCATGGTGAGGCTGCCAGTTCGGACCACAAAGCAGCTGAAAAATATGTGAAGGAATTCAAGGAGTACAAAGACAGTGAAGGACTGAAACCTGAACAAGTGTTTAATTGTGACAAAACAGGCCTGTTTTGGAAGAAAATGCAAAACAGGACCTACATTACTGAGGAGGAAAAGGCACTCCCAGGACATAAGCCTATGAAAGACAGGCTTACTCTGTTGATGTGTGCTAATGCTAGTGGTGATTGCAAAGTGAAGCCTTTATTGGTGTATCACTCTGAAACTCCCAGAGTGTTCAGGAAAAACAATGTCCTCAAGGCTAATTTGTGTGTGCTGTGGAGGGCAAACAGTAAGGCATGGGTCACTAGGGACTTTTTCTATGACTGGTTACACCATGCATTTGCCCCCACTGTGAAAAATTACCTAATTGAAAAGAAATTAGACCTTAAGTGCCTCCTGGTATTAGACAATGCTCCTGGTCATCCTTAAGACGTGGCAGAGACTTTCTGTGGAAATGAGCTTCATTAAGGTCAAGTTTTTGCCTCCTAATACCACTCCTGCAGCCCATGGACCAGCAGGTCATTTCCAACTTCAAGAAACTGTACACGAAAGCTATCTTTGAAAGGTGCTTTGTAGTGACCTCAGAAACTCAATTGATAAGAGTTTTGGAGAGATCACTTTAGCATCCTCAACTGTGTAAACATTAAAGGTAAGGCTTGGGAGGAAGTGACTAAGAGGACCTTGAACTCTGCTTGGAAGAAACTGTGGCCAAAATGTGTAGACAAAAGGGATTTTGAAGGGTTTGAGGCTAACCCTGGGAATCCTATGCCAGTTGAGGAATCCATTGTGGCATTGGGGAAGTCCTTGGGGTTGGAGGTTAGTGGGGAGGATGTGGAAGAGTTGGTGGAGGAGGACAATGATAAACTAACCACTGATGAGCTGCTGGATCATCTTCAACAGCAAGAGGCCAGACCTGAGGAAACTGCTCCGGAGGAGGGGATAGAGAAACTGAAGTTGTCTACTTCAAAGATTAAAGAAATGTGTGCAATGTGGCTTAAAGTGCAAACCTTTTTTGATGAAAATCAACCTCATACAGCTATTGCAAGCCATGTTGGCAACCTGTACACTGACAATGTTGTGAAACACTTTAGGAATGTCATAAAGGAACGGGAGGTACAGGCCTCTATGGACAGATATGTTGTGCGACAGAGGTCCAGTGACTCTCAAGCTGGTCCTAGTGGCATTAAAAGACGGAAAGTAACCCCGGAAAAGGACTTGCCACCTCAAGTCCTAATGGAAGGGGATTCCCCTTCTAAACATTAACACCATCCACAGTCTCCCCTCCTCCCATCCCATCAATCATCACCAGATCTTCAATAAAGGTAAGTGTCATGTAACTGTGCATGTCTTCTTCAGTTTGTATATTAAAATTAATATTTCATGTTGTAAAAATTTTTTTTTTTGTTCATACTTTGGGGTGTCAGGAACGGATTAATTTGATTTCCATTATTTCTTATGGGGAAAATTAATTCGCCTAACGATAATTTCGCCTAACGTTGAACTCTCAGGAACGGATTAATAGCGTTAGGCGAGGGTCCACTGTACTTCTAAACTGCTGTATTCTGAGCACCTCTGCAAAAACAGTGATTACGTGTGAGTGAGGCGAGTGTTGAATGATGAAAGTATTTTCTTTTTCGGGAGTTTCTTTCTTTTTGGGTCACCCTGCCTCGGTGGGAGACGGCCGACTTAAGAAAAAAAAAAATACGAAAATACACTACAAAGTCACTGTTTTACACAACTGCAGTTTTTTCTCATTATGCACTGCACGCTGCAGGATTTTTTTTACAAAGTGCATACTTACCACAGATCTATTATCTCATATATAGGCCCAAATTTACCAGTCACAGCTTATCTGAGTGTGCTGAGCTCATGGCAACCAACAGTGGCTTCAAAGCCACCTTATCTTTTATGGACAATGTACATTGTATGTACCCTACACAACGAGAAGCATTTCTTTTATTCATTGGAACTATGGCTAGGACTGAAAGTGAGCAGGTTATAACAATAAATGGAGAAAAACAAACTGGAATGACTTATGCAGTAAGTAGCGCTACCAAACAGTAGTGGCAGGTTGGTGTAGTGACCCTGGAAATTTGAAATTATGCTAGCCGAAATTAGCACCAGATTACTGATGGAACCGGATTACTGATTGCCGACCTGTACTATATTACTGAATAAACTACATTCACAGGACCTTGAATACTAATGCTAACAGAGTCCTAAAACTCTTACTGGAGAGCTGTAATAATTACAAGTGAAAAACACAAGGGAAAAACCTTCCTTGATATCCCATAGGTACTTTCATATACAAATTAATTATAACATCAGATACAGCTTTTACTTACAAACCATGGGCACCACCTCGGCATCTTTAACTCTCTTTATCTGTTCACGGTATGTACTTATATCTTCAAATGATTTTGCATTGTTGACGGCAAATACAAGCAGAAACCCTTCCCCTGTCCGCATGTACTGGTCCCGCATTGCACTGAAAATTAGAAAGGGATGGTATAATCGTAAACATCAAATTTTGTCATAATTTAACACTGGCTTTATTTTTTTCCAAGGGAAGGTGGAAAAGAATCCTTCCTCCATAAGCTACATGTGTTGTAAGAGGTGCCTAAAATGCTGGGAGCAGGGGGCCAGTAACCCTTTCACTTCTATATATATTACTAAGTATAATAAAAAATACTTGTCTTCTTTTTTGGGTTGCCCTGCCTCAGAGGGAGAAGGCCAATGTGTTAAAAAAAAAAAAGGGGGGGGGGGCACTTTATGTCTGGGAAAATTATTTAATCAGAGCCAATGCTAAGTACTGTAGAGTAAAATGACACAGAATAATAGACAAACATGGAATGTAATAAATCAACCAAAAATTAAGCCTGTAACACTATGTATATTCAGGAGAAAGAGCTAGACCCATAGGGATTATACAGCACCTGGAGGTAAGCAGGCCTGATCCAAGGAAAAGGTAGCTCCAATCCCTTGGATCAAGAGCCCTTCATGAGCATCATGGAACCCCTTCCTTGAAGGGCAATGCTGCTGTAATTAACTTGTAAAAGAGAAAAAGTAAGTCACATGCAGTATTTAGTAGCAGTAGTAGTGACATTTACAGAACACTATGACCAAGTAGGTCACTCTGTACTCATATCCACTAACACATGAAGTATTTGGAAGACCCTGGAGGATATAAAATGGCAAAGATACAAGAAAGTATGTATTAAAAAACTGCACAAAGAGTAGATACAAAGGTGCACTGTTGAGAGAATTGAAGAAAAGACACAGGTGCAAAGCAAGCTTTTACTTTGACAAGGTTTCACTCAAAGAGATTTTTCAAACCAGTGATTAGATAAAACTTAAATCATTGATTTACTACAACTAAGAGAGAGAGAGAGAGAGAGAGAGAGAGAGAGAGACTGCTTGACAGAGTAGAGAACAGAGCAAGACGTCTCATCTCTCGTCTGGGCCCATCCTGGATAGATCTGTCATTTCAGCAGAGCCTTCAACACAGGAGGGATGTGGGTGGCCTTACTGTTATGTACAAGGCCAATATTGTCAAAGTACCACCCTTGGATCCACTTCGAGGACAGCGTGAAACAAGCTTTTATGCCACAAGATGGGCAGAAAGCAGCAACTTCACTCTGGCTGTACCCTTCTCCAGAACATCACTCCATCTGAGATCATATATACCCAGGATGACTCGAGTATGGAACACATTCGTACAGCATAATGATATCAATGAGATAAAGTCAGCTGATCAAATGAAAATGCTGGCCCACAGATGGCTCCAACTTCATCCTGTTCCCTACTTGTATGTCTCATAACAATAAAAATGCTTTCAAATGAGCTGATGTAGGTAACAGCTCTTAGCTTGCCAATAAAGTCAGGAATCTTTAACCTGTAAATAGCTTGTCAGTAAAGCTAGGGATCCTTAACCTAACCTTGTCAAACCCTGTGTACAAAAAAAAAAAGAGAGAGAGAGAGACAATGTCACAACAAGGGACTGGATTTTTAGAAGATAATGCATGGCAGGATTGCAAGACAAGTGCAAATGTCGTGGAAAAATATTATGACTGGCAAGAATGGTACACTTGTCTCATAACATTGCAATAACAAATAAACATATTAAAAAATACTGTTTTCATTTACCTGTATCTAAATACTGTAAATAAAAATGCTTTCATTTCATATAAATTTTGGAGAAAATTGTACTTGAGCGAAGGTATTTTCTATGAAACCTATACGCAGTATACACAGAGGGGATTTTTCAAGATAAAGAAGTCATCAAAAAAAATATAAGATGAAAAATTTATAATTAGTTTCTTAATTTGTATAATATATAGTCCAAACATCAAGAGATACTAGACTGTCAGGACAACCTGGCAGTTCCCACAGATTACCAATGTATGGAATATTAAGTTCCGGAAGTTGAGTTTTGCTGAAGCAGTCAATGACTCAGCATGTACAGTAACAGATTTAATCAGTCACTACATATAGTAATGAATTAATGCTAGTAGGACAACTTAAAAAAATACTGCATGTACACACACTTCCTTAAAATGAGAATACCATTACTGTATCAGTATCATAAATTCTTGGCTATTTCTTATTAGCTGTACCTGTATTCTTCTTGCCCAGCCGTGTCGAGGATGTCCAACAGACATGTCTCCCCGTCAATGACCACCTGCTTGCGATAAGAATCTTCTATTGTTGGATCGTATTCATCAACAAAGCTGAAGAATAAAATGAATAATATAATCATTATTTTTGTTAAATCACCTTTATATACAATATGCTTTGTAAAATCTACTTTCCACTTACAGCTCACATGAAACCTGCCTGACAGTTCCACTGTAAATTTACGTAAAACAATATAAGCATATACAGTATGTTTAAACCTTTAATCATAAATGACACTTACACAATATGTAATACAAATAACTGGGAAAGTAGGCAAGTGGTTATTAAATCCTCAGCTATCTCATCCCAAAATAAATAATCCAGTGTGAAAAGCACTGTCCCCAAAAGAACAAAACTCATTTGAATACTACTTCTCATCCTTACATACTGAATACTGACAAATTTGTGTTGAATCATTCTTTATGAGAACTCTTAAACTCAAACATTATGCAACATCATTCATACCAAATAACAACAGCCAACTGTAAGAATAACCTAATCAATCAGACTGTTAACTAAGCATGACTAGAGGCTATATATGATAATTGTACTTATGTGTATCTATGCCTAAATAAACTTACTTAGCCTCCTGACCAATAACTTCATGATCAGTGATACAGAGGACTAGGATGCATGTATTCTCTAGTGCTTTGAGAAAGGATACTTTCTACCTGTTGTGGTGATGGGAGTAATACATGTCTCATGGTGTCCTTTAACACATTAATGAAATATGCAAATTTAAAGGATTCCAGAGAACAGGAGACCATGTGAATTTTGAGGCAAAATATTAAAAAAAAAAATAGAGGCTTTGTTTACATTATAATGGTCAAGAGCACTTAGTCAAACACAGCATAGAGAAAATGAATGAACTGACAGGATAGAAAGACAAAACTGAAACAAAACCAGGTAAGGCAGGAAGGAATGGTAGACAAATTTAATAAGGTAAACAAAAATTTGAGTTTGTATTCAGATTTGCATTAATTTATATATTGTATTACAATTGTATGGTGTATAACTTGTAGCACCCTTCAATATTGTAAGCTCATGTGGTGAAAAAAAAATTAAGTATTTTTTATTTAATACAGCAGCCATTACCCACCAAGGCAGGGTGACCCAAAAAAAGAAACACTTCCATCACCACTCACTCCATCACTGTCTTGCCAGAGGCACACTGATAATACAGTTTAAAAACTGCATGACATCTCTGCCCCTATATGCTACTATTTCTGCAAGAAACAGCAAGACATTGTGGACTGACACACAAACATAGTCCTCATCAAATATAATATCCAATAAATTGGAAAATTAATTACCAACATTTCTCCTTCAACATAAATAACTGAAAGAAATACTAAGTAATGCCAGAACTAAAATACTATACTCACTGATTTTGAATAAGCTGAATGGTGAGTGCGCTCTTTCCCACGCCACCAGCTGTTCAGTGATAAACAACTTATCATAAGCGTAAAATCGGAAAATTACAAACTAAAAAAAGTTACATACTGCATGCTAGTAGCTTTCTTTTGTGCCTACCAATATTTTATTACATATAAATTACAGTGCCTGTATACTGCAGAAAAATAAATTTACTATTAATTATTATTATTAATGCAGAGTTTAAGGTCTCTGTTTTAACCAAGTGAATTGAGCAATAGGGACAATCATATTTTATGTATATAGGGAACACCCATCAACTGGCAGAGGAAAAGCAATCCAACCTAACCTAACCTAGATTTAGAGAGGAATTCTAGAACAGGACAGGATTATTTCTGGGTTGCCAAGTATAACAGTCTCCGGTGCATAACCCACTTAAAATCGGGGAATTTATGCAATTAAAAAACTTAAGGGCCCTCGGACTCAACATTAACCCAACACAGTATTATACACAATTCCAAACACATGTAAATTGATAAGCCTGTGTAATCAACTCACGATTAACCATATATCAGTTTGTGGTAAAGAATCTCTCCTCTTTCACTGGAAAGCATGTGAGAGTCTACAAAAATCTTGATATATATACCAAAGTTTCAATTAAGGTTGTGTATACATATTTTTCACACTGGTCTTCATGGGAAGCATAAATCTGCTGGGGTCAAAGCCTTGGAAATGGGATGTAAAATTGATACAAGGAAGGGGAGGGTAGCTCCAATTCCTTGGATCAGGTGCTCTTCACTAGTAACAATGCACATCTGAGGGAGGGTGCTATTAATGCAAAAACAAAAAGTTAATTATATAATCAAAAAATACACTGTTTTTAGTAACTCACTGTTATTATTATTCAAAACTAAGCGCTAAACACACAAGGGTCACTCTCTCTAGTAATTCAAATCCAGAACTGATCCATTCTTCGAGCAGCACAGGACAAGCAATAAATACAAATCTGAACTTATGTCGTTTTAAGTAAAAGATTTTTTCTAATATTCGTGAGGTAGCGCCAAACCCGTAAGGGTCACAGCGTCTAGGGAATGGGAGGTTATCATCATGTTTGACCCAACGAAGGGGAAAAGGGGGCGAGGGTAGCATCAATGCAGTGGATCAAGAGCCCTTCAGCAGCATCAAGGCAAGTCCCTTCAAGGTTGAGGTTAAGTGGATAAGGAGGAAGTGTTGTTGGAGGCGAGTTAACCAAGCCAGTGACAGCTCTGCCAAGCCTTCCTTACCTCCAACCACCACCAGCTTATACTCCGTCATGGTGACTCGCTCTCTCCCACGCTAGGTATACACAGCTGCAGTCTACTCTGCGCTAAGTCTAGTGGTCGGCCGATGGGGGCTACATTAGCCGCATAATAAACAGTTTTATACCGCTGGTGTCGCCACACACACACACATACACAGTCTTCCCCACCCTCCTGCTCTAGACACGTTCCAATAATACACCCTAACCAATATCTCAACCCTTTCTTAACAACCCTCTCACTCCTACACCCTCTCAGAATTACCCACTAATTTCCTATAGTGTTCTTCCAAATCCCGAGTTCTAATGACTGGCTAATTCTTCCCCGGTTGGCAACAAAATTTATTTATTTTATTTTGTGGTGTATATGGATGAGGTGAGGCTGGTGTGAGCACCGTCTGTCCCAGACGGTGCTCACACACCTCTTCTCTTACATCGACTTTTCCTCATTTTTAGCCACAGTTTCGCCTCCGTACTGGTCGATGCAACGCCTTTACGTAGGAAATAATGGCACGATGTTCGTTCTGAGCCAGAGGTGGTGAAGGAAAGGTCGAAGGTGAGGAGTTAAGTGAGAGGTGGAACAAGGGCAGGAGAGCCCAGGGCGTATGGACACACTCTTCACTTTGCTGCCTCAACCACACAAATTTCGCTCTTGAGGCACTCCACTGTCATGCCTTCCCACTTGAAATACACTCAAAATGGCAGCAGTCTTCTATGAGCGGCGTGGAGAAGAGGATAAAGAAAGCGGTAATAATTTAGCGACATATGGCAAGTGAGATGACTCATAACAAAGGCACACAGGTCCTAGCCAAGCTTTTAACTCCCCCCCCCGTCTAGGGACGTTCCTCGATCATACCCATGAGCTCTTGATCCAAGTAATTAGCGCTGCCCTTCCCTTGGTTCAAAGCTAATTACCTCCCGTTCTCCCGGTCGCTTTATAACTCCTACACCTGCGCGTCTTTTGGATTATAACCCCTACGGGGTTAGCGCCTCATGAGCTTAACGGGTTCCTACATCATTGAGATCAATCTCTTGTTTCAGGTTTTCCTTCAAAATTAATCTCGAATGAGAATCGGGCACACATTTCCACATGTTACCACTAACTAGTTCAGTTATCAAAACTTTGGGGCCCAGTTCCTGAGCCCATGATATACATCTGTAATAATTTAACTACCGCCCACAGGATGGGTATGGGGTGCATAATGAAGTGAAACTAAATTCCTCCATCGACACCTGTTTGCAGGTGCACCTGCCGTGGAACAGGTTTAAACCATTTGCCCCATTATAATTACTACCTTGGTTAGTGGGGGTTTAAAACCTGTCGACTACACGAGGGTCGTTAAGGCTTGAATTTTTAACCCCGGAGGGTTAGCCATCCAGGATAACTCGAGAAAATCAGTGTGTCATCTAGGGACTGTCTGTTTCCATTGGGGTCCTCAGTTTTGTCCCCCAGGATACGACCTATACCAATCGACTAACACTCGGGTACCTACTTACTAGCTAGGTGAAGGAGGACAGCAGATGTAAAGAAACGCCCAATGTTTTCACCCATGCCGGGAATCAAACCAAGGGCACTGTGTGTGAGGTGGGAGTGTTGCCTACCACCTTTCCACCACCAGACAATAAATAATACTCTTGATTGAGACACTTATGCAACATATAGGAATCTTTATTGAAGAAACGTTTCGCCACACAGTGCCTTCATCAGTCCAATACAAAGCAGAAAGGGGTAAGGAGAGGAGGAATTTGAGATAATCAGTCCCTCAGCCTGGAATCGATGTGTTCAGTCCATCACTCTTGTAGAAAGTACAGCACAGGTCCAGAGAAGTGGCTTATATACTGTAGACAGGCGAGTGGAAGCAGGAGTTGGAAGGATCACAGTGGAACTATCTACTAGTGTAAGTAGGTCTTCGTCCAAAGGTTGGAGAAGTATTGAAGAATTCCTTGTATCAAGATCCCAGGATGTTGTAGTGTCTGACAGATGTGATAAATGGTTTTGAAAACCGACAAGTTGAAGTGGCTCAGTCCTCAACTCGTCAGTTTTCAAAACTATTTATCACAATAATACTTTAGCCAACTAAAGCAGGTAAAGTAAGCTGAGCATATATACGCTGCGAGAAATACACTTATCTGTATATATACCTTGTTATTTATAACTGGTGATAGGCTCTTTATCCAAGGCCATCCAGGCCATGGAAAACCGGGGTAGCCACAGCCACTCAAGAGGGAGAGGTTTTTTAGTGTTAGTTTAGTTTAATGTGTTTATTATGCACCCCATACCCATCCTGTGGGCGATTACAGAGGTACATAATTGGTCCAGGGACTGGACTCCAAAGTTTAGATAGCTGAGCAAGTTACAGAAAAAACTGGCAGGAAATGGCGGAAATCGTACGCCAAATCCAGTCATTTCTGGAGTGGAACCACAGTCGATGGCTTCCACTCCAAACCAACAGATACAGATACCAGTGCCGGAAAAAAAAGTCCCCCTCCCCCAGTACCAACAATACCACCAGTCCGATGACATTCTTCTTTGATCTAAATCCAGCAACGAACAACAAAATACCTTTCATCCGTGGACTGCTTGCAGAGGCAAATGCAATATTTGCGGCTTTCACAGAGACCCACATAAAGGATCACATGGACAACGAAATATGGATCCCAGGCTACAACCTATACAGATGTGACAGAGTGAACAGGTAAAAGAATGGGGGTTGGCCTGTATATAGCAGAGTCACTTGTTTGCACAGAACTGCTTAATGCCTAAAATGATGTAGTGGAAGTTTTAGCAGTAAAGATCGAGAACCAAAACCTAGTCATCGTGGTAGTCTACAAGCCTCCGGATGCAATGTCCCAGCAATTCCAGGAACAGCTGTCAAAAATTGACCACTGTCTGGAAAATCTGCCAGCTCCTGCCCCCAACATCTTGCTCCTGGGGGATTTCAACTTAAGGCACCTAAAATGGAGGAATATAGCAAATAATGTTGTTGCAGTGATAACACCAGGAGGCAGCTCTGACGAAAACTCTCACACACACGAGCTTTTAAATCTCTGCACAAAATTCAACTTAAACCAGCAAATAATAGAGCCTACTAGACTGGAGCATACACTAGACCTCATCTTCACTAACAATGATGATCTGATACGAAATGTCACCGTATCAAAAACAATATACTCAGATCACAACATAATCGAGGTTCAGACATGTATGCGCGGAGCCCCAGACCGACAAAATGAGATTAGTCACGAGGGAACCTTCTCCAAATTCAACTTTAATAACAAGAACATAAAGTGGGACCAAGTAAATCAAGTCCTAAACGATATAAACTGGGAAGATAGACTAAGCAACACAAACCCCAACTTATGCCTAGAACAAATTAACTCGGTGGCACTCGATGTATGCTCAAGGCTTATTCCTTTAAGAAAAATGAGGAGTAGATGTAAAATAGAAAGAGAGAGGCGCTCCCTTTACAGGCGAAGGAAAAGAATAACAGAGGGGCTAAAAGAGGCCAACATATCTGAAATGCTATATAAATAGCAAACATCGAACTTAAGCTAAAGGATTCTTATAGGAGTAAGGAATCGCGGGAAGAACTAAGAGCCCTAAATGAAATCGAAAGACACCCAAAGTATTTCTTTTCTTATGCCAAATCAAAGTCGAGAACAACATTCAGTATTGGGCCCCTACTTAAACAAGATAGGTCCTACACAGATGACAGCAAGGAAATGAGTGAGCTACTCAAGTCCCAATATGACTCGGTTTTTAGCAAGCCGCTAACCAGACTGAGAGTCGAAGATCAAAATGAATTTTTATGAGAGAGCCACAGAATTTGGTTAACACAAGCCTATCTGATATTATCCTGACACCAAATGACTTCGAACAGGCGTTAAATGACATGCCCATGCACTCTGCCCAAGGGCTAGACTCATGGAACTCCGTGTTCATCAAGAACTGCAAGAAGCCCCTATCACGAGCTTTTACCATCCTATGGAGAGGGAGCATGGACACGGGGGTCGTCCCACAGTTACTAAAAGTAACAGACATAGCCCCACTCCACAAAGGGGGCAGTAAAGCAACAGCAAAGAACTACAGACCGATAGCACTAACATCCCATATCATAAAAATCTTTGAAAGGGTCCTAAGAAGCAAGATCACCACCCATCTAGAAACCCATCAGTTACACAACCCAGGGCAACATGGGTTTAGAACAGGTCGCTCCTGTCTGTCTCAACTATTGGACCACTACGACAAGGTCCTAAATGCACTAGAAGATAAAAAGAATGCAGATGTAATATATACAGACTTTGCAAAAGCCATCGACAAGTGTGACCATGGCGTAATAGCGCACAAAATGCGTGCTAAAGGGATAACAGGAAAAGTCGGTCGATGGATCTATAATTTCCTCACTAACAGAACACAGAGAGTAGTCGTCAACAGAGTAAAGTCCGAGGCAGCTACGGTGAAAAGCTCTGTTCCACAAGGCACAGTACTCGCTCCCATCTTGTTCCTCATCCTCGTATCCGACATAGACAAGGATGTCAGCCACAGCACCGTGTCTTCCTTTGCAGATGACACCCGAATCTGCATGACAGTGTCTTCCATTGCAGACACTGCAAGGCTCCAGGCGGACATCAACCGAATCTTTCAGTGGGCTGCAGAAAACAATATGAAGTTCAACGATGAGAAATTTCAATTACTCAGATATGGTAAACACGAGGAAATTAAATCTTCATCAGAGTACAAAACAAATTCTGGCCACAAAATAGAGCGAAACACCAACGTCAAAGACCTGGGAGTGATCATGTCGGAGGATCTCACCTTCAAGGACCATAACATTGTATCAATCGCATCTGCTAGAAAAATGACAGGATGGATAATGAGAACCTTCAAAACTAGGGAGGCCAAGCCCATGACGACACTCTTCAGGTCACTTGTTCTATCTAGGCTGGAATATTGCTGCACACTAACAGCACCTTTCAAGGCAGGTGAAATTGCTGACCTAGAAAATGTACAGAGAACCTTCACGGCGTGCATAACGGAGATAAAACACCTCAATTACTGGGAGCGCTTGAGGTTCCTGAACCTGTATTCCCTGGAATGCAGGCGGGAGAGATACATGATTATATACACCTGGAAAATCCTAGAGGGACTAGTACCGAACTTGCACACGACTTGGCAGACGATGCATCATCCCCCCAATGAAAAGCAGGGGTGTCACTAGCACGTTAAGAGACCATACAATAAGTGTCAGGGGCCCGAGACTGTTCAACTGCCTCCCAGCATACATAAGGGGGATTACCAACAGACCCCTGGCAGTCTTCAAGCTGGCACTGGACAAGCACCTAAAGTCGGTTCCTGACCAGCCGGGCTGTGGCTCGTACGTTGGTTTGCGTGCAGCCAGCAGCAACAGCCTGGTTGATCAGGCTCTGATCCACCAGGAGGCCTGGTCACAGACCGGGCCGCGGGGGCGTTGACCCCCGGAACTCTCTCCAGGTAAACTCCAGGTAAAACACGTGAACTGTAGATATTAATCCATGTGTACACCTGTTAACCCTTTTGGGGCCTAGTTCCTAGGCATTTTGTGTATCCATATACTCTTGCGCTACCTTCCACAGGATGGATATTGGGTGCACAATAAACTAGCCACTTCGGTGGCAAAATCTAAAATCTAATGATGGAACAAGCATAAAGGCAGCGCCTCCAGAACACCATCCAGGTAGGGAGATACCACTAATATCATAATGAAGGTGCTAATAATTCTGCATATGATATGTTTGATTTTTTAAAGGTATGTCTAATACTGCACTACACAAATAACCCGGACATAGGAGACTGTAACTTATGACGGAGCATAACTAGTCACAAGCGTGGAGGGAAGGAAGCCAGAATATCTCTGAGAGGAGGGCAGGGATTGGAGTAACGAGAGGAGGGAATAGTATAAAGTAGTAGTAATGGTGGTGGTGGAGGCATCAGTAGTAGCAAAAAAAGTAGTGCAACACTGTTGCACTACTTTTTCTATTACCACTACCACCACTGCTATTAGCACTTGATGCTGTTCCCTCCTTTCGTTACTCCCATCTCCGTCCCCCTTTTCATATACATTCTTTCCGCCTTCACGCTTGTGTATGACTAGTTAATGGTCCAAGTCAGACCGAAAACTCGTTTTAAGTTTCAGTCTCATATGTGTGGGTTATGTGTGTATTTTTCCAGTCACGGTATTGTGTTTTCTTATTCTTTATGTCTAATACATTCCGTGAAAGTTTCCATATTAGCTGTCCCCATCCTCTGTATTTAACACAGTGGCAATGTGCAGTACAGTAATATCTGTGAGACTGATGTTCTTACCTGAATGATAAATAGTGAAAGAAAGTTATAGACTGCGCAAATACCAGTTATAGATAAAGTGAAATGTACTGACAATTTAAGAACTTTGTCCTTTATTTGATGGAAGATAAATGCTGAGAGGCGTATTTAAAGGTAATTTGTGAACTAACTCTGGGGTAATCTACGACACAACTCTGGGGTAATCTACGACACAACTCTGGGGTAATCTACGACACAACTCTGGGGTAATCTACGACACAACTCTGGGGTAATCTACGACACAACTCTGGTGTAATTGACGACACAACTCTGGGACAATTTGCAACACAACTTTGGAAAAATTTACCCCACAACTCTGGGGTAAATTCCAACACAACTCTGGGGTAATTTGCAACACACCTCTAGGGTAATTTACAACACATTTCTGGGGCAATTTGCGACGTAGCTTTTGGGGTAATTTGTGATGCAACTCTGGAATTTACCTGAAGAGAGTTCCGGGGGTCAACGCCCCCGCGGCCCGGTCTGTGACCAGGCATCATGGTGGATCAGGGCCTGATCAACCAGGCTGTTACTGCTGGCTGGACGCAATCCAACGTACGAACCACAGCCCGGCTGGTCAGGTACCGACTTTAGGTGCTTGTCCAGTGCCTGCTTGAAGACAGCCAGGGATCTATTGGTAATCCCCCTTATGTATGCTGGGAGGAAGTTGAACAGTCTTGGGCCCCTGACACTTATTGTGTTGTCTCTTAACGTACCACCCAGGATAACCCAAGAAAGTCAGTGCGTCATCGAGGACTGTCTAACTTATTTCCATTGGGGTCCTTAACCCCTCCACTCAACCATTCCTAGGACGACCCCCTACCCTTCTTTCCTTACACCCCAGATTTGTGCACCCTTTAGGTCATTCTATCTTCTCTAAATGTCCAAACCACCTCAACGATCTCTTCTCAGCCTTCTGGTAACTCACACTGCTCCAGCTTCTACACTTTGAAATTTCTAAACAAGATTCGCACCACACATTGCTCTCCAACGTAACACTTCCACAATCTTCATCCTTTTTCTTGAGTTTGATGTGTCCATTTCCATTTATTTTTTACCTCTACCCCTGTTTTGTGTACTGAAACCAGTAACTGTTAATGCGCTCATTACCCTAGGCTTCCTGACATTCCCTCCTCAATCTGCTTAGACATCTTTAAATCGTTTGCTCAGCACCTCGCAAATTTCGTTGTCGTTTTGAGTTTTTCCATATAAAACAAAAATATATAATGTAATACCTATGTAATGCCATGGAAAATAAACTTAATGCTTTCCCTGATATTCCTACCTGCTCCTCTAGTTTTTGCCCCAGTCTTTTTGTGAGGTACTGTATCAAATGCGTTCTTACAGTCCATAAATGTACAGTCCACCCACCCCTCTTTCTCCTGCCTAATTTTCGTTACCTTCTCAAAGAACTAATAAAATATTACAAGGGCCCCCAATGAAAATTAGTCTGTTTTTTGGAGGGATTATCCTACGTAATTTACACACATTTTACCATGTAAGGCAATTGTAATTTCCCAAAACTTGTTTAATTGTACTTATGTGTAATTGTACCTAAAAAGCTTACTTAATCGTACTGGCTTTTTTTTTTATGAATTTGCTCCTTTCCAGGCGCTTCATAACCTTGCATACTGTGCATGTCAGTGACACTGACCTATAATTTAATGCCACCTGTCTGTCTCCCCCCCCCTCTTTTTTAAATATTGAGACTATGTTCACTATTTTCCAGACATCAAGCAGCTGCCTAGTATCAGCTGACTTATTAAAGGTCGCTGCTGAGGTTCCCACAGTTCTTCTCTCCCTTAGAAGAGATGGCTGGTCCCATTGTCTTTGAGGTGGCTAGTTCAATCAGTAGTTTCTTCACCTCACCTCCCGTTGTGCGTTGTATCCAGTAGTGGTTAGTGCACTTTCTATCTTTGACTCTGGTAGTGTTGCTGATTCCACTGAGAATACCTCTCTAATTTTTTTCTTCGGCTCCTCTCAGACTTCTTGATATTACCTGGTCCTTCACTGGTGTTGTCTTACTGATGTGGCTGTGTATATCAAGTTTGACTCAGATTTGGCTTTCAGTGCTGTGATTCTCAAACTGTTGTTCACCTGTCTTTTTACGTATGTGTATTTATCTCTGGTACTCCTGCTTCCTTCCCTGTTTTCAGATGTAATTTATTTTATATATTCTTGCAATCTCTTGTATTTTTAGCTTTTGCCTTCCTATACCACTGCGAACCATGGACTTATTCTTTTCTTGTATGTATTTTTTTCTGATTCTGGGTGTAAATTTCTCATCTCTCAGCACTTTCCAGCTGCATATCCCATCATTTCATTCACTACTTTTCCATTTAGCTCCCTTTTCAAGGCACTATTTATACTCTGCATTTCTCTCCACGTTCACCTCGATAAGCAAATCGAAACTTAGTACTCCGTAGTAGCTACCACGGAGGTGCCTCGCACACTCCGTGTCCTCATGCATCAGTAACTTAGGGCAAACACAAGGTTCAGCCTCGCTGGTTTTTTCCCCTCCTCTTTCCCCTGGCTGTTTTCCTAACATGCTGACTCGTGAAGTTTTCTATCGCCACCTTCAACAACTTAGTTTTCCATGTATCCAGTCCCCAGTGTAGTCCAGACTTTCCCTTATGGGTGAAGTCTTCCATGATTAACAGTTGTGCATTACCCATGTAGGCTCTTCTAGCCACCATCGGCCTGATATTGTCATCATATTCCTGTCTTAGACTCCTGCTGTTTAGTGGCGGATTGTACATCAATTCTGTTACTAGCTTGGATGCGTTTTTATGTGCGCTCCTGGTGCCAGCGTCTCCTTACTTTATGTTCTGCATACTTTTCCACTAATATATGACTATTACAGATAAAAAGTTTTCTCTGTAACAGGTGTGTGCGTGCGTGCGTGTAAAACACATTTATTACAGTATTATATACTACCCATGTTTCAGTATCACTCTAAACATAAAATAAATAAAGTAATAAATAAATAAAAACACTACATTTCTACATGATACAATACACAGTTTTAAACAACTGGACGACATTTAGTGGAAAGACCCTGGTTACCTGGAGTTTACCTGGAGAGAGTTCCGGGGGTCAACGCCCTCGCGGCCCGGTCTGTGACCAGGCCTCATGGTGGATCAGAGCCTGATCAACCAGGCTGTTACTGCTGGCTGCACGCAATCCAACGTACGAGCCACAGCCCGGCTGGTCACGTACCCCCGACTTTAGGTGCTTGTCCAGTGCCTGCTTGAAGACAGCCAGGGGTCTGTTGGTAATCCCCCTTATGTGTGCTGGGAGGTTATGCAGAACATTTTGGGTAACATAGGAACATACTTATTGAACCTGAAACTCTCTCTCAACCTATGCTAGTGTGAGGGAGAAAGAGTGGTGTGTGTGAGAGAGAGTTTTGGGGGAGAGGACGTGAATGCGTGAGGAAGAGGGAGTTATGAGGGACGGATTGAGATACGGCGAGGAAGATGGAGTGTGAGTGAGAGATGGAGTGTTAGGAAGAGGTAATGTGAGCGAGATGGAATGTTAAGGAGGTAGTGTTAAGGTGGTAGAGGGAATGGAAGTAAGGAAGTGTTAGTGAGGGTAGAGGGAATGGGAGGGAGGGAGGTAGAGGGACTAGGAGTGAGAGAGAGTTAGGGGTGTAGAGAGAATGAGAGGGAGGGAGGTGGAGAGAGTGTTAGGGAGGTAGAGGGAATGGGAGTGAGAGAGGGAGGGTTAGCGGGGTAGAGGGAATGAGAGGGAGGGAGGTAGAGGGAATGGGATGAAGCAAATAATATTCAAATTCAAATTCAATTCAAAGTTTATTCTCTATAAGGATTACAATGCTGAGTTTACAGAAATTTGGTTATTGTGTGGTTTACATGTAGTAAAATAGTGATTACAGAGTGTACCACTAGAACGCTTAGCATGGCTAGGCATTTCGGGCAGACTTAGTTTTATTCTTAATTGTAAAATATTACAAATTATGAGGTAAGTTGGTATTATGGCTAAGTGACTAAATACTAGTTTGTGAGTTTAGCAATGTAAATGCTTTTGTTTTGGCACAATACATAGTTTCAGTATTGGAGTATCACAGGATTCATTATTTTAAGATTGAGATTAATATTTCTGTTTATGGTCAAGTGAGTCAGTGAGTGTAAGTGTGAACCACCAGGTGGTATTCGTGTAGTTAGTTGACAGGGTGTATCAGGGAGATAAGATGTTTTCTAATGGTAGTTTTGAAGGTGATGAATGTGTCTGCAGTTCTAGAGTTCTCAGGTAGGGTATTCCAGATTTTAGGGCCTTTGACATACATTGAATTTTTGTAAAGGTTTAGTCGGACACGGGGAATGTCGTAGAGATGTTTGTGTCTGGTGTTATGCCTGTGGGTTCTGTCACAACTATCAAGAAAGCGTTTTAGGTCAAGGTTGATATTAGAGTTTAAGGCCTTGTAGATGTAGATTGCACAGTAGTAAGTGTGGATGTACTGAACAGGGAGTAAGTTTAGGTCTATGAAGAGTGGGGGGGGGTGTTGCCAGGGATGGGATTTAGTGATTATTCTTACTGCAGCTTTTTGTTGGGTTATTATTGGCTTTAGGTGTGTTGCTGCAGTTGATCTCCAAGCACAAATAGCATAGGTGAGGTATGGATAAATAAGTGAGTGGTATAGTGTGAGAAGGGCATTTTGCGGCACGTAGTATCGTATCTTGGAGAGGATCCCAACCGTTTTGGATACTTTTTTGGTTATATGCTGGATATGGGTGCTGAAATTCAGGTTGTTGTCAAGGTATAAGCCTAGGAATTTGCCCCCATTATTTCTGGTAATTAGAGTGTTTTCGATCTTAATGTTAATTTGTGCATCTCCTGCTCTGCCATCAAACATAATATAGTAGGTTTTGTCAGTGTTAAGTGTAAGTTTATTGGCTGTCATCCAAGTCGATATTTTGATCAGCTCCTCATTCACAGTGGTGTTGAGGGTGGCAAGATTAGGGTGAGAGATGACATACGTCGTGTCGTCAGCAAAGAGAATGGGTTTCAGGTGTTGGGATACGTTTGGAAGGTCATTGATGTATATGAGGAAGAGCAGGGGACCAAGGACACTTTCCTGCGGAACTCCAGTATCAAGTGGCCGTGTTGCTGATGCTGTGTCTTTAATGGTGACATACTGATACCTATTAGTAATGTAAGATTTGAAATAAGCAAGCGCATGGCCTCTTATACCGTAATGATCAAGTTTGTGGAGTAGGATGTCGTGGTCTACTGTGTCAAAAGCTTTTCTTAGGTCAATAAAAATTCCTAGTGGATATTCCTTATTTTCCAATGCTGTGTAAAGCAGATCTAGCATTTTTATGATTGCATCATTAGTACTTTTATTTTTCCTGAATCCAAATTGGCAGGGGTTGAGTATGTTTTGAGCCGTTATAAATGAATACAGTCTCCTGTGCACGAGTTTCTCAAAGATTTTGGATAGCAATGGTAAGTTAGATATTGGCCTATAGTTGTTTAAGTCTGTAGGGTCACCGCCTTTATGTATTGGTGTAACCCTTGTCATCTTGAGTAGTTTCGGGAAGGTGCTAGTCTCTAGTGACTTGTTAAAGAGTAATGAAATAGCATGCGAAAGGACATGGGCCGCTCGCTTGTACAGTAATGGTGGGACATGAGACAGATTCCCCGAGTTATTTTTAAGTGACTTTATAATCTCGGTGACTTCAGTGGGCTCAGTTGGTGCAAGATAGAAGGAATTAGGGAAATTCCCATCTAGGTAGTCCCCGGCATGGGCATTGGTATGTGGGATTTTACTGGCGAGATTAGATCCTATGGTTGAGAAGAAGTCATTTATCTTGTTAGCTGTGTCAGTGGGATGTAGTGGTGTTTCATTAGGTTTAGTTAGGACAATATTCTTGGTTTTTCTCAGTTTGTGGGTCCCTAGAATCTGAGAGAGTGTTTTCCAGGTCTTTTTTATATCTCCTCTAGTGTCTGTGAATCTACTGGAGTAGTATAGTTGTTTGGCTTTCTTTATTACTTTGGTGAGAGCTGATGAATAGTGTTTAAGAATATCTTTGTGTATTAAGCCTTGTCTATATTGCTTTTCATATTGGTGTTTCTTGTCAATGGATTTCAGAATGGTGCTGGTTAGCCATGGGCAACCAAGCCGTTTGTTGTATAGTCTAAGTAATTTGTTAAGAAAAATGTCTGTCCAGTCATCAATACCATTGGCCTTGGAGAATTCTGTAGGCCAGTCAACAGTCTCTAGGTCAGCTGTGAACTTCCTTACTGAGGCCTCGTCATGGAGTCTAAATGAGACTTTGTTGTATTCAAGTGGTGGTTTACTAATGTTTGTCAGGAGGAAGGTAGGGTAGTGGTCTGTAGTGCTATCTGTGATTATCCCTGATTTAAGGGGGGCTAGTATATTGGTCAATATGTGGTCTATTATGGTTGCACTTGTCTCAGTGAGCCTGGTTGGTTTAGTTATTGTTGGTATGAGAAGTGTGTTGTTCATATTGTTGATGAAATCAGTTACAGGCTGATCATCTAGTAAGCCAAGGTTGATGTTGAAGTCTCCAGCTAAGAGAAGGTGGTGCTTATTCATTTGTCTGTTTGTTATTAGTGACTTTAATTTCTCACTGAAATTTGGGATGTTTGTGTGAGGTATCAGGTAAATGGCACCGATTGTTATAGGTGTCTTAAGGTTTTTTACAGTAAAATTAGCAAAAATGTATTCCCCATATTCATCACTAAAGCAAGTGGTGCTAATACAAGATAATTGGTTAGAGTAATAGATTGCAATACCACCCCCAACTTGGTTTGGTCTGCAGTTGTGAATTGCTGTGTATCCTGGTAGAGGGTAGATATCTATTGTGTCATGCTTAAGCCAGGTCTCAGTAAGAATAATGCAGGAGAAGGGTGTCTTTAGTGATTCAAGGAGTGCTAGGAGGTCATCATAGTGTTTGCTTAAGGACTTGATGTTGTAGTTAAGTACTGATAGACTTTTAGCATTGTTTAGGATAGTGCTGGCTTGTGATGCTGTGTAATAAAGGCAGTTACTTTCCAATAGGTTTTGATTGGGTGTCAGATTATGGAGGTTTAGATCAGGGTCAACGTGATCAATCATCTTCTAGGTTTAAATTATGGTTATTTATATCCTGAGTTGTGTGTTGAGTTCTAGTACTGATATCTGTAGTGGTGGGAAGTTTGGACAAGTATATAGCTAGAGTATTTTGGTCATGTAGGGTATAGTCACTACTACACATAATGAAGTTGATGTTGTCTGTGTGTTGTGCTGGAATGAACTAAAGTACAACTAGGTATAAACTAGTAATATAAAAATACAAATTAAAAATAGAACAAGACTCTCACTTGTAATTGCACTAAGGTCTAATAATGACTTTTGTGGAGTCTATGTTTTGAGCTAGAATGAGCTATAGTACAATAGGTTTAATCTAATAATATAAAAATACAAATTAAAAATAGCACTAGTCTCTCACTAGTAATTGCACTGTGGTCTAATATAGTGAATTTGGTATTGACTATGTATTGAGTTAGAATGAGCTATGGTACAACTGAATTTAATCTAATAATATAAAAATACAAATTAAAAATAGCACCGGTCTCTCACTAGTAATTGCAATATGGTCTAATATAGTGAATTTGGTACTGACTATGTATTGAGCTAGAAAGAGCGATAGTACAACTAGGTTTAGTCTAATAATATAAAAATACAAATTACAAATAGCACAATAGGGAGGTAGAGGGAATGGGAGGGAGATAGAGGGAATGGGAGGGAGGGAGGGAGTGTTAGAGAGGTAGAGGGAATGGGAGGGAGGTAGAGGGAATGGGAGTGAAGGAGGGAGTGTTAGGGAGGTAGAAAGAATGGGAGGGAGGGAGTGTTAGGGAGGTAGAGGGAATGGGAGGGAGCGAGTTTTAGGGAGGTAGAGGGAATGGGAGGGAGAGAGTGTTAGGGAGGTAGAGGGAATGGGAGGGAGGGAGTGTTAGGGAGGTAGAGGGAATGGGAGGGAGGGAGGGAGTGTTAGGGAGGTAGAGGGAATGGGAGGGAGGGAGGTAGAGGGAATGGGAGGGAGGGAGTGTTAGGGAGGTAGAGGGAATGGGAGGGAGGGAGGTAGAGGGAATGGGAGGGAGGGAGGTAGAGGGAGGTAGAGGGAATGGGAGGGAGGGAGTGTTAGGGAGGTAGAGGGAATGGGAGGGAGGGAGTGTTAGGAAGGTAGAGGGAATGGGAGTGAGGGAGGGAGTGTTTGGGTGGTTGAGGGAATGGGTGGGTGGGAGTGTTAGGGAGGTAGAGGGAATGGGAGGGAGGGAGTGTTAGGGAGGTAGAGGGAATGGGAGGGAGGGAGGGAGTGTTAGGGAGGTAGAGGGAATGGGAGGGAGGGAGTGTAAGGGAGGTAGAGGGAATGGGAGGGAGGGAGTGTTAGGAAGGTAGAGGGAATGGGAGGGAGGGAGGGAGTGGGAGGGAGGTAGAGGGAAGGGGAGGGAGGGAGTGTTAGGGAGGTAGAGGGAATGGGAGGGAGGGAGGGAGTGTTAGGGAGGTAGAGGGAATGGGAGGGAGGGAGTGTTAGGGAGGTAGAGGGAATGGGAGGGAGGGAGTGTTAGGGAGGTAGAGGGAATGGGAGGGAGGGAGTGTTAGGGAGGTAGAGGGAATGGGAGGGAGGGAGTGTTAGGGAGGTAGAGGGAATGGGAGGGAGGGAGTGTAAGGGAGGTAGAGGGAATGGGAGGGAGGGAGTGTTAGGAAGGTAGAGGGAATGGGAGGGAGGGAGGGAGTGTTTGGGTGGTAGAGGGAAGGGGAGGGAGGGAGTGTTAGGGAGGTAGAGGGAATGGGAGGGAGGGAGGGAGTGTTTGGGAGGTAGAGGGAATGGGAGGGAGGGAGGGAGTGTTAGGGAGGTAGAGGGAATGGGAGGGAGGGAGGGAGTGTTAGGGAGGTAGAGGGAATGGGAGGGAGGGAGTGTTAGGGAGGTAGAGGGAATGGGAGGGAGGGAGTGTTAGGGAGGTAGAGGGAATGGGAGGGAGGGAGTGTTAGGGAGGTAGAGGGAATGGGAGGGAGGGAGTGTTAGGGAGGTAGAGGGAATGGGAGGGAGGGAGTGTTAGGGAGGTAGAGGGAATGGGAGGGAGGGAGTGTTAGGGAGGTAGAGGGAATGGGAGGGAGGGAGTGTTAGGGAGGTAGAGGGAATGGGAGGGAGGGAGTGTTAGGGAGGTAGAGGGAATGGGAGGGAGGGAGTGTTAGGGAGGTAGAGGGAATGGGAGGGAGGGAGTGTTAGGGAGGTAGAGGGAATGGGAGGGAGGGAGTGTTAGGGAGGTAGAGGGAATGGGAGGGAGGGAGTGTTAGGGAGGTAGAGGGAATGGGAGGGAGGGAGTGTTAGGGAGGTAGAGGGAATGGGAGGGAGGGAGTGTTAGGGAGGTAGAGGGAATGGGAGGGAGGGAGTGTTAGGGAGGTAGAGGGAATGGGAGGGAGGGAGTGTTAGGGAGGAATAGAGGGAATGGGAGAGGGAGGGTGTGTTAGGGATGTAGAGGGAATGGGAGGGAGGGAGTGTTAGGGAGGTAGAGGGATTGGGAGGGAGGGAGTGTTAGGGAGGTAGAGGGAATGGGAGGGAGGGAGTGTTAGGGAGGTAGAGGGAATGGGAGGGAGGGATTGTTAGGGAGGTAGAGGGAATGGGAGGGAGGGAGTGTTAGGGAGGTAGAGGGAATGGGAGGGAGGGATTGTTAGGGAGGTAGAGGGAATGGGAGGGAGGGAGTGTTAGGGAGGTAGAGGGAATGGGAGGGAGGGAGTGTTAGGGAGGTAGAGGGAATGGGAGGGAGGGAGTGTTAGGGAGGTAGAGGGAATGGGAGGGAGGGAGTGTTAGGGAGGTAGAGGGAATGGGAGGGAGGGAGTGCGCATTCAAGCATCAGTGTTCCCACCGGTAAGGTGTAGGTTTGTGCACTTCCAAAATTCAACAAAAATCTCCATGTAACTCCACTTCAGGTGCCAGACCTCTAAAAGTTTTGAACTCAGGTAACCTTGAACATCATTACTACATCATAACACTGAACCTCACATAATAAATAGGCGAAAAAAACTCTAAAATTTTGAAATAACACTGCAGGCTTTCCCTAAGTGATTGTTGCACAATGTTATTGCACATGACTTGTGTGTTTTTTGTATGTATAAATTGTAAATTAAGCATTTCTGAGTCATGAGAATTGTTTAATTGTTAATAAGGGTGGATTTTGTAAATGTCACGTGACTTTTTTTTTGGGGGGAAGGGGCAGGTTTTTGTAGTGTGCTTCGTGTGCACTTTTTTTTTTTGTTTTCAAAAATTTTGGTATGGTTAAGTAAGTGAATTAATTAGTCAGTTACTTATATAGGCATACAGTGGTGACCCCAGTGGAATTGTGTCAAGTTGTTGTGTTAGCCTAGGTTAAGTCTTCATAATAATCTAAGTGAATTTATTCGGATTAATAACCAGCAGGTTTAATAATAGTTTGATGAAGCTACTCAAGTCTCATTATTTCCAGTGTGGTCCTGGGGTCTTCCCCAGGTTGTGTCCAACAACTAACAAGGACCCCAGTGGAAACAAGTCACTGACTTTTTTTTTTTTTGGAGTTATCCGAAGTAATTCACTCATGTTACTATGATTATTTTACATATTATTTTTACACATGTGAACCTGTACCTAAATAAACTTAGAACCAGGTACCTTATTTACTGTTATGTGAACAGAGGCAACAGGTGTAAGGAAGGACCCCAGAGGAAATAAGTCACTAATTTTTTTGAGTTATCCTAGGTAATTTACTCATATGTTACTATGTATGATAATTGTACTTCTGTATACCTGACCCCCCTCAAGGAAGGTTCCTTGATGTTGGTGAGGGGCTCTTGATTTAGGGAATTGGATCTGTGCTCCAGTTCCCCGAATTAAGCCTGAATGCCTTCCACATCCCCCCCCAGGTGCTGTATAATCCTCCGGGTTTAGCGCTACCCCCTTGATTATTATGTATACCTGACCTAAATGTGCCGAGGAGCAGTCATCTACCGTTAAATTATTTCCCAAATCGGGTTTATATTATTTTAACCTAGCCCAACAAAATTAAATGATAGCATCCTCTAGGACAGCATTACTGTACGACTTTCAAGCAATGGCGGCTTGTCCATAGGAGCTGCAGAGCTGCAGTCCCCCCAGATGCTCACTGCCAGACGTATGACTTCGTCAACCTTACGCTAAAATAATCTGCAGTTGACAAATATATTACAGGAAAAATCTGTTGTATGTTGTTTTCAATATATTTATAAGCAAAATTAATTTTTTTTTTTGTTGAAATGAGATAAAAAATGATTAAAAATAGAAGTGTGATGCAGTATAATAGTACAGTGGACCCCCGGTTAACGATATTTTTTCACTACAGAAGTATGTTCAGGTGCCAGTACTGACCGAATTTGTTCCCATAAGGAATATTGTGAAGTAGATTAGTCCATTTCAGACCCCCAAACATACACGTACAAACGCACTTACATAAATACACTTACATAATTGGTCGCATTCGGAGGTGATCGTTATGCGGGGGTCCACTGTATAGGTATTACTGGCATTACGAGCTGCCACTGCTTTTAAGGATTTATTGCTCCTTCCACGAATGTAATAATTTACAACAGTTGCAACTTGCTAAATATAAGAGATTTGGAGCTAGAAGTCTGAGTGTAGATATTGGCCAAGGTCCCAGTTCATATTTTTTTCATCCTTGGTCGATTGGAAACAAAGTTGCTAAAGTAAGTTTTATTCATCAAGGCTTTGTAGTCACTTTTTTTATAACGGCCTAGAGGGCACAGATTAGATTTTGCCACCGAAGTGGCTAGTGTATTGTACACCCCATATCCATCCTGTGGATGGTAGCACAAGTGCATATGGATACACAAAAGGCCTAGGAACTAGGCCCCAAAAGGGTTAACAGGTGTACATTTGGATTTATTTCTACAAATCTACAGTTCACTTATCTGTTACAAGCAAATTTAGGAAATTTGCTTAGTATATCTGGTATCTTATTTTCATTAATAAGATATCGTGACATGTCACATAGGTTATTATACTGTCTATCAATATATTCCTCAATAAGTGGACTATTAAACACACATTGTTCAAGACAGTGACCATATGCTTGACTACATAATTTGCATTTAGTTCGATCATTATCTGTGTGTCTGCCAAACTGCCAGAAGTACTTGTAACCAAGCCTAAGCCTGGCCACTACAACATCAGTCAGTCTGTTCACATTGCAAGTTACTTCATAAATATACTTATCTACATTCATGTTATCATAGTGGGTTATAGATCTACTCAGACTTCTAACTGCATTCTTATAACATTCATTTTCATTATTTACTTCTCTCCTAATATTATTCCTAATGATAGATACAGATATACCAAAGTTATATTCTACATTCTCCTTCAAGGTACTCTTCTTGGCTAACATCAAATTTATCATGAAGGAGTAATCCAATGTGTAATGGGATCCATAGCAATTATACGTTAATTCCTTTTTCCCGGATTTTTGAGTATCTATACCTGGCTTCTCCAATGAGCATGTTGTTGGAGTCATTATATGAGTCAAGAGCCTTCAGTAATGACATAAAATCAGCAATGATAATAGGGTCAAGCTCAGTGTCATAAGTTAGCTTAGTGGCATTAGGATTGCAAACAATTCAGTTTGCAGTATTGATGTCCAGTTGTTAATTCTTATGCCTAGTTCAACAAATTTATTATTGTTCTTAACTAGGGAAGTGGCAACAAGAGCAGATGCAGCCCTGCCAGAAGACTCCTGTTTATATCCATCAGTGTAAATACAGTGGAATCCCGCCTTACGATATTAATCCGTTCCTGAGAGCTCATCGTAAGCCGAAATTATCGTTAGACGAATTAATTTTCCCCATAAGAAATAATGGAAATCAAATTAATCCTTTCCCGACACCCCGAAGTATGAAAAAAAAATTTTTTTTTACCACATGAAATATTAATTTTAATACACACAAACTGAAGAAGACATGCACAATTACTACTCTACTAAGAATAAAATACATGACACTTACCTTTATTGAGGATCTGGTGATAATTGATGGGATAGGAGGAGGGGAGTGTGTGGAAGTTATTGTTTAGAAGGGGAATCCCCTTCCATTAGGACTTGAGGTAGCAAGTCCTTTTCTGGTGTTACTTCCCTTCTTCTTTTAATGCCACTAGGACCAGCTTGAGAGTCACTGGACCTCTGTCGCACAACAAATCTGTCTATAGAGCTCTGTACCTCCCGTTCCTTTAAGACTTTCCTAAAATGGGCCATAACATTGTCATTGTACAGGTTGCCAACACGGCTCGCAGTAGCTGTGTCAGGGTGATTTTCATCCGTAAAGGTTTTCCAGTTCAACCCACTTTGCACACATTTCCTTAATCTCTCTTTTCAACTCCATACTAATTCTCGCCCTTTTTACCACAGGAATGGCACTAGAAGCTTTCTTGGGGTCCATGGTGACTTATTTTGCAGTTACAAGCACATATAATTGAGTGTTTTCACAATCCATTTAGATCTGTGTATTTACTTACAGACATTTAGTAAAATTCATAGTGACAGTGTCTGGTTCAGTTCTTAACATTCTAATACCGAGTACAGTGTTAATCTCAATAATCCTGTCACTGATACTAGAAATACGTACCAAGCTCCTTCCTCATATTAGGAACCTTTGTAGATTTGGGACAGCCAAGAATAATTCTGAGAGCTTCATTTTGCATAACTCCAAGGGTTGCAGAGAACTTTAGTTAATATCAACATGGGAGCAACATAATTAACCCTTTGATTGTTTATGCCGTATAAGTACGTCTTACGCGCCACTGTTTCTGACATAAATATACTCATAAATTCTAGTGGCTTCAAATCAAGCAGGAGAAACCTGGTAGGCCCACATGTGAGAGAATGGGTCTGCGTGGTCAGTGTGCACCACATAAAAAAAATCCTGCAGCACACAGTGCGTAATGAGAAAAAAAAAACTGACCGTTTTTTTTTGGATTAAAATGCCGACTTTGAGGTGTATTTTTGTATAGTATTTATCATTGTATTCTCGTTTTCATGGTCTTAGGTGATAAAATGGAAAACATATTACAGAAATAGAGATGATTTTCATTACTTTCATGATGAAAACGGCCTTGAAACTGAGCTCAAAAGTAGCGGAAATGTTCGATTTTTACCAATGTTCACGAGTAAGCAAATCACACCACACGTCCAATACACGTCAACTGGGGAATCTAATATTCTTTCTCTAGTGCACTGATATTATTTATACCATTTTTAAAATAATGCAGTAGTCTGCATACCAGTAAATTTTGTATTTTTTTGTATGAATAAAAAATCAAAATAGAAAGCAATAGTAATATAAGAGGGGCCTAGAGATGTGACTAATGAACAGAGGATATGTTATTTTAGTGCCAAGAATGTCTACCTTGTTTATTCTGGACCCTATTTTGAAATTGGCATCTTTTTTGATTTGCGTGAAATTGACCAAATTGCCAATTTCTGACCACTTTATTGGGCAGTTCAAATTGGTAAATGGGCAGTTTCCTGTACTCAACTGATAGATAAAATGGAGTTCTAAAGAAATAGCTATGAGTTTGGTCAACTGGAACAACGGAATTGGCTAAAAACAGGGCTCAAAGTCGGCAAAATCGCCGATACATATATGTCGCCGAGACCGCTAACTTCGCGGTAGCGTAATTCCGTGAGTTTTCGACCAAATTTCGAACTTTTGGTGTCATTACCACCGGGAAAAGATTCTCTGTCATTTCATAAGAAAAAATAGTTTTTTTTTTTTTTCAAAAATTTTGCGACATAGAATGACAGTTTCAGAAAGGGGCCTGCGACAGTCAAAGGGTTAAGGATCTACCATAGGCTACGTACATCATTCTCACGATTCTCACATTAGCACCATAGTTCACTGTATAACCCTTGCAGTTTAGCACTTCTTTTGATTATAATAATAAGCACCATAGTTGGGGTTGTAACCAGCAACAGCTTTGATAGCATTTAGCCTATCATTGCATTTCTTATTTAGTTGTGGTATAGTGGATTTACTAACCCTTAAACTGTCCAAACATAGATCTAAGTTTACTTGTGTAGTGCTCCAACCTTTATTTTCTCCATTTGAAAGCATGTGAAAAAAATGTAGATCTACGTTCGGAGCGCTACGCACGTGAACGTAGATCTACGTTTGGACAGTTTAACCCTTTCAGGGTCCAGAGGCCAAATTTCAAAGTGTGCACCAGTGTCCAAGAATTTTCAAACAATAATTTAATTTTTTCCTATGAAATGGTAGAGAACCTTTTTCTGAAGGTAATAAAGCAAAAGTATGAAATTTTATGGAAAATTGATGAAATTATGCTCTCACGAATTTTGATGTGTCAAGTGATATTTATGCTTTGGCGATTATGCCGACTTTGACTTCCATTTTAGGCCAATTACATTATTCCAGTTGACCAAATTCTTAGCTATTTCACTTCTATTCTATCGATTGAGCACAAGAATTCGCCAAGTCAACTGTTTCAACTACAAAATAAAGTGATCAGAAATCGGTAATTTGGCCAATTTTATGCAGAATTCAAAATACTCCAATTTCAAAATAGGGTCCAGAATAAACAATGTAGGCATTCCTGGCACTAAACTAACATTTCTTCTGTTCATTAGTTACATTTTCAGGCTTTGCTAATGAATTCCATTTGATTTTTTATTCACATAATTAATTTTTATTCAAACCCAAAAATAGAAGATTTAATGTTATGCAGTATTGTAATAATTGTATAAATAATATCACCACATTTGTGAATGTATATTAGACCCACCAGCTGGCGTGTATTAGACGTGTGAGGTCATTTGTTTACTCTTGAACATCGGCAAAAATTTAACATTTCCGCTACTTTGCGCTCAGCTTCAAGCCATTTTCAGTACTAAAACCAATCAAAATCATCTCTATTTCTGTAATATATCCTTCATTTTATCAAATGAGACCAAGAAATCGCAAATACAGCTATAAAAAAAAACATGAAAAAACACTGCAAAGTCACTGTTTTAATCGAAAATTACGGTCTCAGTTTGTTTTCTCTCATTATGCACTATGTGCTGCAGGATTTGTTTTATGTGGTGCACACATACCACATAGATGTATTCTCTCATATCTAGGCCAAAATTTACCGCTTATAGCTTATCAGAGTGAGCTGAGCTCATGATGTAGATCTGCGGTTTGGACCCTCAATGTAAAGCCGTAGATCTATGGCACAGACCCTCAAAAGGTTAAGGGTTAAAGGGTACATCTACACCAAGGTATCTGTAAGTTTCAACGTAGCTAATGTTCTCACTCTGCAAATAGATGGGTCGGGGATGTCGTTTGCTTGTTAATATCTTTGTTTTAGAGGAAGTTATTTTGAGGCCTAGTCGATTACAAATTACAGTGGGCCCTCGACCAACGATATAAATCTGTTCCTGAGAGCTCATCGTTAGTCAAAATTATCGTTAGTCGAGTTAATTTTCCCCATAAGAAATAATGGAAATCAAATTAATCCGTGCAAGATGCCCCAAAGTATTTAAAAAACAAAATTTTACCACATGAAATATTAATTTTAATACACACAAACTGAAGAAGACATGTACAATTACATGACACTTAACCTTATTGAAGATCTGGTGATGATTGATGGGATGGGAGGAGGGGAGAGTGTGGATGGTGTTAGTGTTTAGAAGGGGAATCCCCTTCCATTAGGACTTGAGGTGTCAAGTCCTTTTCCAGGGTTACTTCCCTTCTTCTTTTAATGCCACTAGGACCAGCTTGAGAGTCACTGGACCTCTGTTGCACAACATATCTGTCCATAGAGACCTGTACCTCCCGTTCCTTTATGATTTGTCTAAAGTGGTTCACAACATTATCATTGTAATAGTCACCAGCACGGCTTGCAATAGCTGTGTAAGGGTGATTTTCATCCATAAAGGTTTGCACTTCAACCCACATTGCACACATTTCCTTAATCTCTTTCTTCATATCCATAGTAATTCTCACCCTTTTTGCTGTAGGGTTGGCACTAGAAGCTTTCTTGGGGCCCATTGTGACTTATTTTGCAGGTGCAATCACTAAAAACGCTGTGATAATATGAAATGTTCCAATTGTATGTTTGGATGGGACCGCGGTGGCTGGCTGGCTTGTGAACACTGGCACCCACGGGACAAGTGAGGCGCGCTCAGGCAAAAAGTGGACGCGTCTCGAACGGAACGAATCGTGTTGGTTGAGTTTTTTAGCGCTAGTCGAGGCAAAATTTTTGTGTTAAAATGTATCGCTAGTCGGATTTAATGTTAGACGATGCCATCGTTGGCCGAGGGCCCACTGTACTTGAACTTCATTAAGAATGGTACTCATTTTCTTATGCCCTGTTGTATTGATCATGATGTCATCAGCATAGCTTGCAGCTATACATGTATGTTTAGGTGAGGCAGGTAGAGCATTTAGGAGAGCATTAATCAGAACATTAAATAGCATGGGACTGAGAACTCCTCCTGGCAGTGTACCTAGGGACATTTCTTTAGACTCACTTTTAAAGCCTTGGTAGAGGACAGAGGATACTCTATTTGACAGGTATCCTATTATCCAGCAGAGTAGGCTACCACCAATATTCATTTTGGCTAGTTCGTGTAGTATAATAGTTTGCAATATCAAGTGCAGATTTTAGATCAAAAATGTGGTAAAACTAGTAGAGGTGTGTGTAGTGAGAAAGGTGGAAATACAGAGTGCACAGACATGCTATGGACACAAAAAAAATACATTATGCAGATTGTACCTAGGACAGTGTAACCTACATATTTCCATTGCCCAAGATGCCAAGTAAAATAAGGTCTTTGTAAAATACTGTGTGCATTATGCCTACATTGCTACCCTATATATTACTGTTGTAACTTTTTTGCTAAAAATATCTAAATCTGAATTCAGGTCCTCATGTTTTGTATCTTATTTAGGCATATGTTTAACTGTATATGATTTCAGTTACTATTTTTGCCAACTATAGTTGAAGCTGTTAACAGTTTGAGATTATTTGTGCACTCAGTTAAATGCCTCAAGACAAAAGCTCAGTTGTGTTGGCAGCACACACGCCTCATATTGAGTATCTGTGGTTCAGTCCCCAGTGCGGGTGGAAATGTTGGGCATGTTTCCTTACACTTGCTGTTCCTGACTCAAGAAATCATAATGACACGATTGCAGAAAAATCATGGTACGGGCGGGGATTGAACTCCAAACCGTTGTGTTAGCCACTGGGCCAGCTGGATAACGCGTCGGTCTGGAGTTTTACGACTCGGTCACCACGAGTTCAATCCCCGCTTGTACCGTGGTTTGCTTACCTGCTGTTCCTGTTTGCCTAGTAGTAAGTAGGTCCTGGGTATTAGCCGACTGTTGTGGGTTGCATCCTGAGGGACAAGACTTAAGGACAGATATGAGATAAGATTTTGTTCGGATTTTTTACCCTGGAGTGTTAGCCTCGAGGATAACCCAAAAAAGGCAGTGCGTCTTCGAGGGGCTGTCTGTCTTATTTCCAATGGGTCCTCAGTCTTGTTCCCCAGGATGTGACCCACACTAGTCAACTAACACCCAGGTACAGTACCTACTTGCTTGCTAGGCGACTGGATAATGAAATACGTCCAACTTTTCCACCCTTGCCGGGGATCAAACCAAAGATATTCAGCATGTGAAGCGAAAGCATTGCCTACTAGGTCACAGAACACGTCATTGGAAATAAGAGACGTGGATGATGCTCTGACTTCATTGGGTTATCCTGTGTGGATAAAATTTTGGGCTAAAATGGGTTAATAATCCAAACAAATCTTATGTTAACATTACATAAATTAATTTTATAATTGGCATGATTGCAGTATCTGGAGTGGAAGGAAAGAATTACGTATTAAAATTTTGACCAAAGACTGGTATTCAATCCTGGGGCAAGTGAGACTTATTGGCATGTCCTCTAAAATGTGTTGTCTCTGTTCATTTAACAGTATGTACAGTAGTTACTTGGGTGTTAATCATTGGCTGTGGGTCCTATCTTGGGGAAAAGAACCAACGGACCCCGATGGAAATTAGTTACACAGCTTAGCTGTTTTGAGTTATCCTGGGTTAATAGACTTCAAAATCGTTGTCTTTTAAGTGAATTCATGTAAATATTCTAGGTTTTAACCGTTAACCCGTAAACGGTCCAAGCAGATCTACGTTCACATGTGTAGTGCTACAAAAGTAGATCTACGTTTTTTTTTACATATTTTCAAATACACTGTATAACAAAAAAAAAAAAGTAGATCAAAGTTTCTTTACACATTTTCAAATGTAAAAAAACAAAAAGAAGATTACTTTTTTTATATACTTTCAAATGTTGAAAAAACGTATATATACGTTTGGACCGTTTACGGGTTAAATGTTTAGTATAATCCCTCATGACCGAGTGTTGTTTCCAAATTTGATATTTACTGAATCAGTAACTGGGTGGCCATGTTATCAGAATAAAAGAATGAGCATGCAGTATTTTTTATGTACTGCTATACAGTACTGCACAGTATAGTAGTTAAAAAATATCTTTTGTGAGTGTACAAAATTATCACTAATAGAGGAAATCTACTATGTATGAAGTTGCAGTGTACAAAACTGTCATCCTTAACTTCAAATTAAATAACAGATATTTTTTTGTGATGAATGGTTTGAAAAACCGACAAGTTGAAGATTGAGACACTTATGCAGCATATGGGAATCTTTATTCAGGAAACGTTTCGCCACACAGTGGCTTCATCAGTCCAATACAAAGAGGAAGGCGTAAGGAGAGGAGGAGAATGAGGTAATCAGTCCCTCAACCTGGAGTCGATGTGTTCAGTCCATCAATCTTGATGGACTGAACACATCGACTCCAGGTTGAGGGACTGATTACCTCATTCTCCTCCTCTCCTTACGCCTTCCTCTTTGTATTGGACTGATGAAGCCACTGTGTGGCGAAACGTTTCCTGAATAAAGATTCCCATATGCTGCATAAGTGTCTCAATCTTCAGATATTTTTTTATTTATGGTTAAGGTAGGTTTTCCAAGCCAGAAGAAAACCAACAGTGCTTCTGTACGAATTTTTATTTAATTTTACTTAACTAAACGACAAGAAACTGAATGACTGCAGTATTTCCACGGTATTAAATGTGCTGCAAAATATTATAACCCTCCTTTTAATGATTCATGATGTTTTAAAACATTAAATTTGTGTTTCTGTATCATATGAAGAAAATACTTCAGAGAGAATGAAGTGCTATCCCAGGTGCAGTTTCTCTAAGGGTTTTGTTTTATTTCATTAAGTCAACATCATGCAAAAGTTTTACTGTGTATACAAGTCCTCTACCTTGCATTCATGTTTGAATCATACAACTAAAAAGGATTTATTTCCATTGGGGTCCCTATGTTGAGTATCACATTAACCCTTAAACTGTCCAAACGTAGTTCTACGTTTTTTCAACATTTGAAAGTATGTAAAAAAAATGTAGATCTTTTTTTTACATTTGAAAACGTGTAAAAAAACTTTTGAAGTTTTTTTTTTTGTTGTTGTTGTTGTATTTGAAAATATGTAAAAAAAAGTAGATCTACTTTTGGAGCACTACGCATGTGAACGTAGATCTGTTTGGACAGTTTAAGGGTTAAAAAAAATGCTTGGTAAATTTTTTTTTAGTTTCTTATCAGATAATAGACCCCAATGAAAATACAGTGGAACCTTGGTAGCCAAACAGCTTCCTACTCGAACAGTTCGGTATTCAGTTTTGTATAAAAAATCGCTCTGTAGTCAACCGTTTACTCAGCACTCGACCAAACAAACACAACCTGCCAGAACTTTGCTGTAAACTGTTTCTTGTTTCTTTGCATTTTTTGGTGTTTTTTTTTTTTTGTATTGTATAAACAAGTTACCATGGGGCCTGCGAAGATTAGTGATAACAGCCAACCAAAAAGGAAATTGGTTGAGAAAAGTTTGTTCAGTACTTGAACAGATCATGACTCGAACAGCATTCTGGAATGAATTAAGCTTGTGTACCAAGGTTTAAAAACTGTAGTGTAAAGCACCCTTCTGGCAAGACAGTGATGGAGTGAATGATGGTGAAAGTTTTTCTTTTTCGGGCCACCCTGCCTTGGTGGGAATCGGCCGGTGTGATAATAAAATAAGAATAAAACCAAGGTTCCACTGTAAGTATGTCCCCAGTGGCAATAAATCAAGATAAGAAGATACAAAACATCCAAACCATGGGAAAACCTGGGTAACCACAGCCACTCCAGAGAGAGGTCTTTTAGCACCAGGAAGGAAAAAGGCTGGCAGGAAATGGCAGAAATCATACACCAACTCTGATCATTTCTGGAGTGGAATCACAGTTGATGGCCTCCACTCCAAAACAACAGATATTAGTGCCAGGTAAAAAGACCTCCCCCCCCCCATACCACCAATCTGATGACATTCATCTTTGCAAATATGCAGGGTTGGAAAGAGGGGGTAAAGGAGGTTTTGTGGGCGAGGGGCTTGGACTTCCAGCAAGCGTGCATGAGCGTGTTAGATAGGAGTGAATGGAGACGAATGATACTTGGGACCTGACAATCTGTTGGAGTGTGAGCAGGGTAATATTTAGTGAAGGGATTCAGGGAAACCGGTTATTTTCTTATAGTCGGACTTGAGTCCTGGAAATGGGAAGTACAATGCCTGCACTTTAAAGGAGGGGTTTGGGATATTGGCAGTTTGGAGGGATATGTTGTGTATCTTTATACGTATATGCTTCTAAACTGTTGTATTCTGAACACCTCTGCAAAAGCAGTGATAATGTGTGAGTGTGGTGAAAGTGTTGAATGATGAAAGTATTTTCTTTTTGGGGATTTTCTTTCTTTTTTGGGTCACCCTGCCTCGGTGGGAGACGACCAACTTGTTGAAAAAAAAAAAAAAAAAAAAAAATATGCAGGGTCTAAAGCCAGCAGCGAACAACAAAATACCTTTCATCTGTGAAATGCTTACAGAGTTGAACGCAATGTTTGCATTTTTCACAGAGATTCGCATAAAGGATCACTTGGACAATGAAATATGGGTCCTGGGTTACAACCTATTCAGATGCGACAGAGTGAACAGGCAAAAATGGGGGTGGGGGGAGGGGTTGGCCTGTATATCAGTAACTTGTATGCTTGGACCTACTAAATGCTTCAAATGATGTGGTTGAAGTTTTAACAGTAAGGATCGAGAACCAAAATCTGGTCATTGTGGTTGTATGCAATTGTGCCTCTGGGTGCAACATCCCAACAATTCCAGGAGCAGCTTTTGAAAATGGATCACTGTCTGGAAAATCTTGCAGCTTCTGCCCCCAGCATCTTGCTCCTGGAGGATTTCAACCTAAGGCACCTAAAATGGAGGAATATAGCAAATAATGTTGCAGCAGAGATAACACCAGGGGGCAGCTCAGATGAAAACGCACACACACATAAGCTTTTAACAATTAAACTATCCAAATGTAGATCTATGTTTACGTGTGTAGTGCTCCAACCTTGATTTTCTCCATTAGAAAGCATGTAAAAAAGCCATAGCTCTACGTTCGGAGTGCTACGCGAGCGAACGTAAATGTACGTTTGAACAGTTTAAGGGTTAAATCTCTGCACCAAATTCACCTTAAACCAGCAAATAATAGAGCCAACAAAATTGAAGAATGCACTGGATCTCATCTTCACTAACGATGATCTGATACAAAATGTCACCATATAATCAAAAACAATATACGTACTCAGATCACAACATAATAGAGGTTCAGACATGTATGCGTGGGGCCCCAAACCGACTAAATGTGATCAGTCACGAGGGAGCCTTCACCAAATTCAACTTCAGTAACAAAAACATTAGGTGGGACCAAGTAAACCAAGTCTTAAATGTTATAAACTGGGAAGATAGCCTAAGCAACATGGATCCCAACCTATGTCTAGAACAAATTAACTCTGTGGCACTCGAGGTATGCTCAAGGCATGGAAAAGGAGGAAAAGATGTAAACTAGAAAGAGAAAGGTGCTCTCTATACAGGCAAAGGCAAAGAATAACAGAGCAGCTAAAAGAAGCCAATATATCTGCAATACTTAGGGAGACACTGGTCAGAGAAATAGCAAACATCGAACTAAAGCTAAAGGAATCTTACCGAGTCAAGAAACGCGGGAAGAACTAAAAGCCATAAATGAAATTGAAAGAAACCCAAAGTATTTCTTATGTCAAATCCAAGTCAAGAACAACATTTAGTATTGGGCCCCCTACTTAAACGGGATGGGTCCTACACAGATGACAGCAAGGGAATGAGAGAGCTGCTCAAGTCCCAATATGACTCAGTTTTTAGCGAGCTGCTAACCAGACTGAGAGTCGAAGACCTAAATGAACTTCATGTGAGAGAGAGAGAGAGAATTTGGTAGACACACACCTATCTGATATTATCCTGATGCCAAATGACTTTGAAAAGGTAATAAATGACATGCCCATGCACTCTGCCCCAGGCCCAGACTCATGGAACTCCGTGTTCATCAAGAACTGCAGGAAGCCCTTATCACGTGCTTTAATCCTTTCAGGGTTTCCGACGTACTAGTACGGCTTATGCACCAGAGTTATTGACTTACTAGAACACCTAAATTCTAGTGCCTTCAAATCTAGCGAGAGAAAGCTGGTAGGCCTACATATGAAAGAATGGGTCTATGTGGTCAGTGTGCGCAGTATAAGAAAAATTCTGCAGCACACAGTGCGTAATGAGGAAAAAAACGTGTTTTTGGATTGATACAACGACTTTGCACTGTATTTTCGTATGGCATTTATGGTTGTATTCTAGTTTTCCTGGTCTCATTTTATAGAATGGAAGACATATTACAGAAACTGACATGATTTTGATTGGTTTCACAATGAAAAGTACCTTGAAATTGAGCTCAAAGTAGCAGAAATGTTCGATTTTTACCAAAGTTCAAAAGTAAATAAATCATGCCAAGCATCCAATACACATCAACTGGTGAGTCTAATATTCTTTCACAAGTGCACCCATATTATTTATACCATTTCTACACTAATGCAGTAGTCTGTATAACAGTAAATCTTCTATTTTTGTGAGAATGAAAATTCAAACTGGAAAACAAAAGAAATGTAAGATGGGCCTGGGGATGTGACTAACAAACAGAGAACTTGTTATTTTAGTGCCAGGAATGTCAGTCTTGTTTATTTTGGACCCTATTTGGAAATTGGCATCTTCTGAAATTTGTGTGAAATTGGCAAAATTGCCAATTTCTAACCACTTTATTGGATAGTTGAAATTGGTAAATGGGTGGTTTCTTGTACTCATTCGATAGAAAAAATGGAGTTGTAGCGAAATAAATATGATTTTTTATCGACTAGTACACAGGAATTGGCCGAAAATAGGGCTCAAAGTGGGCGAAATCGCCAATGTGTAAACATCGTCGAGACCGCTAACTTCGCGAGAGCATATTTCCGTAAGTTTTCCATCAAATTTCATAGTTTTGGTGTCGTTATGATCGGGAAAAGATTCTCTATCATTTCATAAGAATTTTTTTTTTTTTTTTTTTCCGAAAAATTTTCGACCCTGGGAACGAGTTTAGAAGAGGGCCTCTTGACCCTGAAAGGATTAAGCATCCTATGGAAAGGGGGCATGGGCACGGGTCATCCCACAACTTCTAAAAATGACAGACATAGCCCCACTCCACAAAGGGGGCAGTAAAGCAGTAGCAAAGAACTACAGACCAATAGTGCTAACGTCCCATATAATAAAAATATTTGAAAGGGTTCTAAGAAGCAAGATCGCCACCTGTCTAGTTACCTATCAGTTACACAACCCAGGGGAGCATGGGTTTAGAGCAGGTTGCTCCTGTCTGTCCCAACTACTGGACCACTATGACAAGGTCCTGGATACTCTAGAAGACAAACAGAATGCAAATGTAATATACACAGACTTTGTAAAAGTCTTTGACAAATGTGACCATGGTGTAATAGCGCACAAAATGTGTGATAAAGGAATAACAGGAAAAGTTGGTAGATAGATCTATAATTTCCTAACAAATAGAACACAGAGTAGTAGTAAACGGAGTAAAGTCTGAGGCGGCTACGGTGAAAAGCTCTGTTCCACAAAGCACAGTACTTGCTCCCATCTTGTTCCTTATCCTCATATCTGACATAGACGGATATAAGCCACAACACTGTGTCTTCCTTTGCAGATGACACTTGAATTTGCATGACAGTGTCCTCCATTGAAGACGCTGCAAGACTCCAGGCGGACATCAACCAAATTTTTAAATGGGCAGCAGAAAACAATGTGAAGTTCAGTGATGAGAAATTTCAATTATGTACTCCGATGTGGAAAACGTGAGGAAATTAAAACTACATCAGAGTATAAAACAAATTCCAACCACAAAATAGGGCAAAAAACTAATGTAAAAGACCTGGGAGTGATCATGTCAGAGGATCTCACCTTCAAAGACCATAACATTGTATCAGTCGCATCTGCTAGAAAAAGACAAGATGGATAATGAGAACCTTCAAAACTAGGGATGCCAAGCCCATGATGACATTACATTCAGGTCGCTTGTTCTGTTTAGGCTGGAATATTGCTGCACACTATCAGCACCTTTCAAGACAGGTGAAATTGCTGACCTAGAAAATGTACATCGAACCTTCATGGCACACATAACTGCAAAAAAACACCTCAGTTACTGGGAACGCTTGAAGTTCCTAAACCTGTACTCCCTAGAATGCAAGCGGGAGAGATACATGCTTATATACACTTCGAAAATTCTAGCGGGATTACTGCTCCAGGTATACTTTGACATTTTTGGGTTATCCTAGGTAATTTACACATGTTCCTATGTATGATAAAATGATAATTGTACCTATGTGGACCTGTACCTAAATAAACTTACTTTTGATGATATAGCACTTTTTTTAATACTGTATAATTATTTTCATAATTTAATAAGAGAAAGAGGGAAGTTTTAAAGCTTTTTTTTTAATGTGTATGAATGTAATATAGATAAAGAAATGATTGTTAATGTTATGAATGAAAAGGTTATGTATTTGGATGGAAAAGAGAGATCTTGAGCTACAGAAGGAGCAGTATTGAAAGAAAGCAGGTGTATCCCACTGAGGGAGGGGGGAATGTATGACCTAAAAAGGAAAATGAAAGTTTCTCTTTTTAAATTCAGTAATTTATACAGGAGACGGGGTTACTAGCCCCTTGCTCCCGGCATTTTAATCACCTCTTATGACATACATGGCTTATGGAGGAAGAATTCTGTTCCACTTCCCCATGGAGATAAGAGGAAATAAACAAGAACAAGACTAGTAAAGAAACAGAAGAAAACCCAGAGGTATGTGTTTATATATGCTTGTACATGCATGTGCAGTGTGATCTAAGTGTTAGTAGAAGTAGCAAGACGTACCTGAAATTTCGCATGTTTGAGACAGAAAAGACACCAACAATCCTACCATAATGTAAAACAATTACAGGTTTCCATTTTACACTCACTTGGCAGAATGGTAGTTCCTTCCTGGGCGGTTGCTGTCTACCAACCTACTACCTAGAAATTTTAAGAATTCTTTCTTTCAACACACCGGCTATATCCCACCGAGGCAGGGTGGCCCAAAAGGAAAAACGAAAGTTTCTCCTTTTACATTTAGTATTATATACAGGAGAAGAGGTTACTAGCCCCTTGCTCCCGGCATTTTAGTCACCTCTTACAACACGCATGGCTTACAGGAGGAAGAATTCTGTTCCACTTCCCCATGGAGGTAAGAGAAAATAAACAAGAACAAGAACTAGTAAGAAAATAGAAGAAAACCCAGAGGGGTGTGTATATATATGCTTGTACATGTATGTGTGGTGTGACCTAAGTGTGAGTAGGAGTAGCAAGAAGTACGTGAAACCTTGCATATTTATGAGACAGAAAAATGGACACCAGCAATCCTATCATGTAAAACAATTACAGGCTTTTGTTTTACACTCACTTGGCAGGACGGTAGTACCTCCCTAGGCGGTTGCTGTCTACCAACCTACTACCTAGAAATTTTAAGAATTATGGGATTAAAATGAACTACTGTATATCAAGTCTTAAAACATTTATTTTGAACTATAAGAGTATTGTAGGATCAGAAACAAATACATGTGTATGTATTAGTAAAATATAAGTTTTAGTATACTAATTGCTTTGAAAATGATTAGGATATGTTTTGTCTCTGGGACTTAAAATAGCCTTTCTTTGGAACAGGATGGATGCTGCAGGTTACAAAGATAGTGCAACTATGCTCCAGGCTCTTGTGAAGACTACTGAACAAGGACAGACAATGTAAGAACATAGAATGGTCTCTAGTGTTATTTTATAGTTTTATTTTTAACCATACATTATATATTTACCTTTTTTGGTGTGTGTGTGTGTGTGTGTGTGTGTGTGTGTGTGTACTCACCTATTTGTACTCACCTATTTGTGGTTGCAGGGGTCGAGTCATAGCTCCTGGCCCTGCCTCTTCACTGATTGCTACTAGGTCCTCTCTCTCCCTGCCCCATGAGCTTTATCATACCTCGCCTTAAAACTATGTATGGTTCCCGCCTCCACTACGTCACTTTCTAGGCTATTCCACGGCCTGACTACTCTATGACTGAAGAAATACTTCCTAACATCCCTTTGATTCATCTGAGTCTTCAACTTCCAATTGTGACCTCTTGTGTCTGTGTCCCATCTCTGGAACATCCCGTCTTTGTCCACCTTGTCTATTCCGCGCAGTATTTTATGTTGTTATCATGTCTCCCCTGACCCTCCTGTCCTCCAGTGTCGTCAGGCCGATTTCCCTCAACCTTTCTTCGTAGGACAATCCCCGTAGCTCTGGGACTAGTCTTGTTGCAAACCTTTGCACCTTCTCTAATTTCTTGACGTGCTTGACTAGGTGTGAATTCCAAACTGGTGCTGCATACTCCAGTATGGGCCTGACGTAAATGGTACACAGAGTCTTGAACGAATCCTTGCTGAGGTATCGGAACGCTATCCATAGGTTTGCCAGGCGCCCGTATGCTGCAGCAGTTATCTGATTGATGTGCGCCTCAGGAGATATGCTCGGTGTTATACTCACCCCCAGATCTTTTTCCTTGAGTGAGGTTTGCAGTCTTTGGCCATCTAAACTATATTGTGTCTGCGGTCTTCTTTGTGTGTGTGTGTGTGTGTGTGTGTGTGTGTGTACTCACCTATTTGTGGTTGCAGGGTTTGACACATAGCTCCTGGCCCCACCTCTTCACTGATCACTACTAGGTCCTTTCCCTGCTCTATGAGCTTTATCATACCTCGTCTTAAAACTATGTATGATTCCTGCCTTCACTACATCACTTGCCAGACTTTTCCACTTCCTGACAACTATGTGACTAAAGAAATACTTCCTAACATCTGTCTGACTCATTTGAGTCTTCATCTTCCAATTGTGACCCCTTGTTTCTGTGTCCCATCTCTGGAACATCCTGTCTCTGTCCACCTTGCCAATTCCTTGTAGTATTTTGTATGTCGTTATCATGTCTTCCCTAACCCTCCTGTCCTCCAGTGTCGTCAGGCTGATTTACCTTAGCCTATCTTTATAGGACATTTCATTTAGCTCTGGAACTAGCCTTGTTGCAAACCTTTGCACTTCATCTAATTTCTTGACATGCTTGACCAGGTGTGGGTTGCAAACTGGTGCTGCATACTCCAGTATGGGCCTAATGTACACAGTGTACAGAGTCTTGAACTATTCCTTACTGAGGTACCGGAACACTATTCTCAGGTTTGCCAGGTGCCCATATGCTGCAGCAGTTATTTGGTTGATGTGTGCCTCAGGAGATGTGCTTGGTATTATACTCACCCCATGATCCTTTTTCCTTGAGTGGGGTTTGCAGTCTTTGGCCACCTAGCCTATACAGTGGACCCTCGACCAACGATATTAATCTGTTCCTGAGAGCTCTTCGTTAATTGAAATTATCGTTAGTCGAGTTAATTTTCCCCATTAGAAATAATGGAAATCAAATTAATCCGTGCAAGACACCCAAAAGTATTGAAAAAAAAAATTTTACCACATGAAATATTAATTTTAATACACACAAACTGAAGAAGACGTGTACAATTGCATGACACTTACCTTTATTGAAGATCTGGTGATGATTGATGGGATGGGAGGAGGGGAGACTGTGGATGGTGTTAGTGTTTAGAAGGGGAATCCCCTTCCATTAGGACTTGAGGTGTCAAGGCCTTTTCTGGGGTTACTTCCCTTCTTCTTTTAATGCCACTAGGACCAGCTTGAGAGTCACTGGACCTCTGTCGCACAACATATCTGTCCATAGAGGCCTGTACCTCCCGTTCCTTTATGACATTCCTAAAGCATTTCATAACATTGTCAGTGTCACAATTAAACACTTGTTCAGGTTTTAATTCTTCACTGTCTGTGTACTCCTTGAATTCCTGCACATATTTTTCAGCTGCTTTTTGGTCCAAACTGGCAGCCTCACCATGCTTTATTACACTATGCCACTACGATTCTTAAATCTCTCAAACCAACCTTTGCTGGCCTTAAATTCACTCACATCACCACTAGTTGCAGGCATTTTTCTAATTAAATCCTATTGCAACTTCCTAGCCTTTTCACATATGATCGCTTGAGAGATGCTATCTCCTGCGATCTGTTTTTCGTTTATCCACACCAATAACAGTCTCTCAGTATCTTCTATCACTTACAATCTCAGTTTCAAAAACATAGTTGCACCTTTGGCAAGAACAGCTTCCTTGATTGCCGTTTTCTTGGCCACAATAGTAGCGATGGTTGATTGGGGTTTTGTGTACAACCTGGCCAGCTCGGAGACACACGCTCCACTTTCATACTTAGCAATGATCTCTTTCTTCATGTCCATAGTAATTCTCACCCTTTTTACTGTAGGGTTGTCACTAGAAGCTTTCTTGGGGCCCATGGTGACTTCTTTTGCAGGTGCAATCACTAAAAACGCTGTGATAATATGAAATGTTCCAATTGTGTGTTTGGATGGGACCGCGGTGGCTGGCTGGCTTGTAAACACTGGCCACAAGTGGACGCGTCTCAGACGGAACGAATCGTGTTGGTCGAGTTGTTTAGCACTACTCGAGGCAAATTTTTTGCGCTAAAATGTATCGCTAGTCGGATTTAACGTTAGACGATGCCATCATTGGTTGAGGGTCCACTGTACTCTGTCTGTGGTCTTCTTTGCCCTTCCCTGACCTTCATGACTACAAAGAGACCTGGACAAGCTTCCAGCATGTCCAGG
>NC_091359.1:15130047-15272547 GCF_038502225.1 Cherax quadricarinatus | reverse complement strand
TGGAATGAGAAATGGGTTTGGGTTAAAATCTTTAATTCTTTCTTGGAAAATGGGAATGATAGTTGCTTGATGTGGTTGTTACGAGTTTTTGGTTCTTTCCAAGTAGTAGTATTGCAAATCTTACTGTGCCTTTATGATGCATTACTGTAGTGTGCTATAGTCTTTGAATTTTTATATTAATACACTGTACAGAGTTAGGAATGATATATCAAAAAGCTAATTACCCCTTTGACTGTTTTGGTCGTATATATACATCTTATGAGCCGGTGAGTTTGATGTATATATACTACTCAAAAATTCTAGCGGCTTCAAATCAAGCAGGAGAAAGCTGGTAGGCCCACATGTGAGAGAATGGGTCAGTGTGCACAGTATAAAATAAATCCTGCAGCACAGTGTATAATGAGAAAAAAAAACTTGTACCATGTGTTTGGATTAAAACGCCCACTTTGAGGTGTATTTTCGTATGATATTTATGGTTGTATTCTTGTTTTCTTGGTCTCATCTGATAGAATGGAAAACATATTATAGAAATAGAAGTGATTTTGATTGGTTTTACTATGAAAAGGATCTTGAAAGGGAGCTCAAAGTGGCAGAAATGTTTGATTTTTGCCAATGTTCAAGAGTAAACAAATGACATCATTGTCCAATAAATGTCCAACTAACCATTCTGATATGCAGTCAGGAATGGGTTGACGTTATTTATACATTTACAGTGTATTACAATATTGCAGTAGTCTGCATAACACTAAATCTTTTATTTTTTGTGTGAATAAAAATTCAAAATAGAAAGCAAGAGGATTATTACAGGAGCCTGGAGATGTGACTGAGGAACAGAGAAAATGTTATTTTAGTGCCAGGAATGTCTGCATTGTTCATTCTGGACCCTATTTTGATATTGACGTATTTTTTATTTTGCATGAAATTGGGCAAATTGCCAATTTCTGACCACTTTATTGGGTAGTTGAAATCGGTAAATGGGCGGTTTCTTGTATTCACTCGATAGAACAAATGGAGTTCTAAAGAAATAGCTGTGAGTTTGGTGGAGTGGAACAATGGAATTGACTGAAAATAGGGCTCAAAGTGGGCGAAATCGCCGATGTGTAAATGTCACCGAGGTCACTAACTTCGTGTAAGTTTTCCATCAAATTTCATACTTTTGGTATCATTACCATCGGGGAAAGATTCTCTATCATTTCGTAAGAATTTTTTTTTTTCCAAATATTTTGCGACATCAGGAGACACCTCAGGATTTGGGGATGCGACAGTCAAAGGGTTAATTTTGCCAGTGTTAAGGTTCATAATTATTTCATTTTTGTTATTAGGAGTGAGGCCTTAAAATAGAAACTTAAGCTTATGAAAAAGTTATAATATGAGGAAAAATCTTTTTAGCATTTACTGAATTTTTTAATATTGAATACCAGATTTCATTGTATAGTTTTATACTCGGTGGATTAATTACGTGTTCATATTTTTCTTAGTTCTTTCCGAGGGAATGAAGAACAGTGCAGCAGTGCACTGTTTAGCTCCGAGGTGAAGGTTGAGGTTGGCTTGACCAATCACACTTCTGGGTCATCAGCAATCACAACACGAAACATTACCAATTATCCTTGGGATCATCACTATGTTGCTGGCAGCTTGGTGGCTCAGCACTGCTCAGGAGACTATATAGCCTATGCTATTAAAGGTTAGTAAATATTTATGGAATCTTTGAATTTTCAGATTTGTTTAAGAGCATTGCTGTTTTTGTTAAAGAAACATAGCTAAGGAAGTGTGATGATGGTGGTGGCAGCTCTGACTTAGTGAAGAAGGCTAAGTATAGTACATACAGTGGAACCCGGGTTTTCATCTTTAACCCTTAAACTGTCCAAACAAATTTATGTTCACATGCATAATGCTCCAAAAGTAGATCTACGTTTTTTACACGTTTTCAAATGTAAAAAATAAAAAGAAGCTCTACGTTTTTTTACTTTCAAATGTTTAAAAAACGTAGATCTACGTTTGGACAGTTTAAGGGTTAATCCATTCCAGAAGGTCAGCCGAAAACCGATTTGTACGAAAACTGAAGTAATACGTATTTCCCATAAGAAATAATGCAAATACAATTAATCCCTTCCAGACACCCAAAAATATTAACAAAAATACATTTTATAGAGAATAACTATAGTGTTGCAGCTCTTCAGTGCTTAGCTCTTCCCTGTGGTCATCCACCAACTCTTCCACATCCTGGCCACTCACATCCAACCCCATGGACTTCCCAAAGCCACAATAGATTCCACAACAGGCATAGGGTTGTCATGTTTACACTAACTTATATTAAGTTAGTAATAGAACCAGGCATTAAAAAACATAATAAAAAGTAAAATACATACACGGTACATTCATTACTTACCTTAAAATATTTGTAGTCTTAATGTAGGGCAAGAGGTGAGTAATACTTGTAGAAATCAGGTGTAGGTAGCCGGTAGATATAGGTATGTAGTCCGCAAGTATGCTATGGAGGTGTGGTAATTGAGTGGGGGGAAAACATTACATTTTCTCTGGTCTAGCACCAGAGAAAATGTGTATGAATCTGCATTGGCCCAGTCACCTCCCTTAATACATGACGCTTTTGTTTACAATTCTCGGTACGAATTATTCATTACTTCTCCCTTTGTTTATGATGGCATCTAAAGGTAGCTGATAGGAATGATTAAACTCAGCGACCATGGTATGTCAATGGTAATAATATGGCTCTGGGCCACATTAAATATCGTGTAGCTATGTAGGTAGGTGTAGGTATGTAGCCCAGGCGGACTACGTACCTATATCTACCGGCTACCTGCACCTGACTTCTACAAGTAAGTACTACTCACCTCTTGCCCTACATTAAGACTACAAATATAGCATATAAACATTGCATGTTTATGTGCTATATAACGTGTTTCTTATATAATTTTGAAGACAATATAGATTAATGAAAATGTCTATATTAATGTAAAATAAGACATTTAATGTGCCCAAGAATGATTATTATAATGTATGTATTAGTATTATTACTATGGTGTTAAGACTAGAGGGACACTCATAGTGAACGAGTAACAAAGCCAGACTGAGTCACGAACATATGAGTGGCCGCGTCCTGTGGGCAGGTGGATGTGTGTGATATGGATGATTTCTGAGCAGAAAACGGGGAAAATTTCGCCAAAAAAAGTGGTTGAAAACTGAATTGTACGATAACTGGACCGGATGAAAACCAGGGTTCCACTGTACTGTGTGAATAATAGTACCAGTAGTGTTAATAATAAATAGAAATGGGAAGTACAGTGCCTGAACTTTAAAGGAGGACTTTGGGATATTGGCAGTTTGGAGGGACATCTAAATTGTCGTATCTGAGTGCCTCTGCAAAGACACTGATTATATATGAGTGATGGTGAAAGTGTTGAATGATGATAAAAGTTTTTTCTTTCTTTTTGGGTCACTGCCCTGGCATTGTCCTGACACCTTCTGTTTCCCATCCTTATAGCAGACATAGATAAAAACACCCGGCACACTTTTGTATCATCATTTGCAGATGACACTAAAATAAGCATGAAAGTCACTACAGTAGAGGACACTGAAAAATTACAGGAAGATATAAGCAGTTTTTCAGTGGGCAGTGGAGAACAACATGATGTTCAGTGGTGATGAGCTCCAGCTGCTTAGGTATGGGAAGAATGAAGAACTCTAAAGGAACACTATATACAAAACTCTAGAGGGTCTCCAAGTAGAACGTAAGGAACACACAAAAAACCTGGGAATAATTATATCAGCTGACCTTTCTGTTAAAGGCCATAATAAGACAAAGATCATGACAGCCAGGAAGATGATGGGGTGGGTATTGAGAACTTTAAAAACAAGGGAAATAATGTCGATGGTGCCACTCTTCAAATCACTAGTGGTCCCCCACTTACAATATTGCTCAGTGCTGACGGCCCTGTTCAAAGCAGGAGAAATATCAGAGCTGGAACAAATGCAAAGATTGTTTATGGCTCACATTGAGCCAGTAAAGCACCTAAACTACTAGGAATGCCTTCAAGTCTTGAACATGTACTCATTGGAGTGACCAAAAAAGGCATAATACCATGGCTGGAACGATACACAAATGACCCGCACATAGAAGAGAGGAGCTTATGGCGACGTTTCAGACCGAAACGTCATAAGAACATAAGAAAGGAGGAACACTGCAGGAGGCCTGCTGGCCCATACTAGGCAGGTCCTTTACAATTCATCCCACTAACAAAACATTTGCCCAATTTTCAATGCCACCCAAGAAATAAGCTCTGATGTGAAAGTCCCACTCAAATCCAACCCCTCCCACTCATGTACTTATCTAACCTAGATTTGAAACTACCCAAAGTCCCAGCCTCAATAACCCAACTAGGTAGACTGTTCCACTCATCAACTACCCTATTTCCAAACCAATACTTTCCTATGTCCTTTCTAAATCTAAACTTATCTAATTTAAATCCATTACTGCGGGTTCTCTCTTGGAGAGACATCCTCAAGACCTTATTAATATCCCCTTTATTAATACCTATCTTCCACTTATACACTTCGATCAGGTCTCCCCTCATTCTTCGTCTAACAAGTGAATGTAACTTAAGAGTCTTCAATCTTTCTTCATAAGGAAGATTTCTAATGCTATGTATTAATTTAGTCATCCTACGCTGAATGTTTTCTAACGAATTTATGTCCATTTTGTAATACGGAGACCAGAACTGAGCTGCATAATCTAGGTGAGGCCTTACTAATGATGTATAAAGCTGCAGTATGACCTCTGGACTTCTGTTGCTTACACTTCTTGATATAAATCCCAGTAATCTATTTGCCTTATTACGTACGCTTAGGCATTGCTGTCTTGGTTTAAGGTTGCTGCTCACCATAACCCCCAAGTCCTTTTTGCAATCTGTATGGCTAAGTTCTACATCATTTAACTTATAAGTACTAGGGTTATGGGCACTCCCAAGCTTCAGAACCTTGCATTTATCTACATTGAACTGCATCTGCCACTTTTCTGACCAAGAATAGAGTTTGTTTAAATCCTCCTGAAGTTCCATAACATCTACGTTTGAATCAATTATCCTACCTATCTTTGTGTCATCGGCGAATTTGCTCATATCACTAGTAATTCCCTCATCAAGATCATTGATATATATTATAAACAACAACGGGCCCAAGACTGATCCCTGTGGAACGCCACTTGTTACAGATCCCCACTCGGATTTAACCCCATTTATGGACACACACTGCTTCCTGTCAGTGAGCCATGACTCGATCCACGAGAGCACTTTTCCCCCAATGCCATGAGCTGCCACTTTGTTTAACAGTCTATGGTGCGGAACTCTATCAAAAGCCTTACTAAAATCTAAGTAAATAATATCAAATTCTTTATTGTGGTCAACAGCCTCAAAAGCTTTACTGAAGAAAGTTAATAAATTAGTTAGACAAGACCAGCCTCTTGTGAATCCATGCTGAGTATCATTAATCAAGCCATGCTTATCGAGATGGCTTCTTATAATCTCAGCTATAATTGACTCTAGTAATTTGCCTACAATTGAGGTCAGGCTTATTGGGCGGTAATTTGACGGTAACGACTTGTCCCCTGTTTTAAAAATAGGAGTTACATTAGCCATCTTCCACATATCAGACACTACACCTGTTTGAAGAGATAAATTAAAAATATTAGTTAATGGTTCACAGAGTTCCATTTTGCATTCCTTAAGAACCCTTGAAAAAACCTCATCAGGACCCGGCGACTTATTTTGCTTCAGTCTGTCTATCTGCTTCACAACCATCTCACTAGTGACTGTGATGTTACATAATTTATCTTCTTCTAGCCCACTGTAAAAATTAATTACTGGAATATTGTTAGTATCTTCCTGTGTAAAAACTGAGAGAAAATAATTATTTAAAATCAAGCACATTTCATTCTCTTTGTCAGTAAGGTGCCCATAGTTATTTTTAAGGGGACCTATCTTATCTCTAACTTTTGTTCTATAGACCTGGAAAAAACTTTTTGGGTTAGTTTTAGAATCCCTAGCAACTTTAATTTCATAGTCCCTTTTAGCTTTTCTTATCCCCTTTTTAATGTCCCTCTTAATGTCAATATACTGATTCATAAGATGACCCTCACCTCTTTTGATGCGCCTATAAATTCCTTTCTTATGTCCTAGTAGATATTTGAGCCTATTATTCATCCATTTTGGGTCATTTCTATTTGATCTAATTTCTTTATATGGGATAAACGCTCCTTGAGCAGCATGTATAGTGTTCAGAAAACTGTCATATTGATAGCTCTCTTCGTTACCCCAGTCAACAGATGATAAGTGTTCTCTAAGCCCATCGTAATCTGCTAAGTGAAAATCTGGGACTGTTACTGAGTTATCGCTACTATCGTACTTCCATTCAATGCTAAATGTAATTGATTTGTGGTCGCTAGCACCCAGTTCCTCTGAAATTTCTAAATTATTAACAAGGGATTCATTGTTTGCCATAACTAAGTCAAGCAGGTTATTTCCCCTTGTAGGTTCTGTCACAAACTGCTTCAAAAAATAATCCTGAAATACTTTTAAGAAGTCGTATGATTCAAAATTCCCAGTCAAGAAATTCCAATCAACATGACTAAAGTTAAAGTCTCCTAGAATTACTACATTATCGTGCCTTGTGGCCTTAACAATTTCCTCCCATAGTAGTTTCCCTTGGTCCCTATCTAAGTTTGGGGGACGGTATATCACTCCTAAAATCAGTTTTTCATGCCCCTCTGAAAATTCTATCCAAACAGACTCTGTATGTGTTACTTCAGACTTAATACCCGTTTTTATGCAACAGTTCAAGCGATCTCGGAAATACAATGCCACCCCACCCCTGCCAATACTTCTATCTTCTTGGAACAATTTAAAACCCTGAATATGACATTCCGCAGGCATGTCCCGACTTTTTGAATTAAACCACGTCTCAGTTAAGGCAAATACATCAATGTTACCTACACTAGCAACTAATCTCAACTCGTCCATCTTATTCCTAGCACTACGGCAATTAGCATAATAAACATTGAAAGACTCTCCTTTCTCTTTACCCTTCCTGCTCATTTCTATTTTTCTACTAAACCTATTACTGTCCTTATCACCCAAGGTCCCTGGCTTTTCAATATCTATCTCGTTCTTATTATTACTAGTTTCCCTAAAACTCGTAATATTACTACACTGGGACTTCACTGTTTTCCTGCCAAAACCCATACCACTAGCTATTCCTAGTTTAAAGTCCTAACTGCTCCCTCCACTGCAGTTGCCAGTGCTCCCACCCCACACCTAGATAAGTGAACCCCATCCCTAGCATACAAGTCATTTCTGCCATAGAAGAGGTCCTAGTTGTCAATGAATGTTACCGCATTTTCCTTACAGTATTTGTCCAGCAATTGACACCAATTGCCCTGGACAACCATTCATTTCCAACTCCCCTCCTTGGCAAAATACCACATATGAGAGGGTTCCCACCCTTACTTCTAATTATTTCTATTGCTGACCTATACCTGCTAATCAGGTCCTCACTCCTACGTCTGCCAACATCGTTGCCTCCAGCACTGAGACAGATAATAGGATTGCTCCCATTACCTCTCATGATGTTATCCAGATGGCTAACAATATCCTCCATCCCAGCCCCAGGAAAGCAAACTCTCTGTCTCCTACTCCTGTCCTTCAAGCAGAATGCTCTATCCATATACCTAACTTGGCTATCCCCAACAACAACAATATTCTTACCTTCCTTAATGTCTTTCGTCGTGACGTTCCCAGTAGTCGACTCACATTCGTCGGGTAGCACTGAGAATGTATTGGATGTTTCCACAACAGTTTCCACGGCAGTCTCTTTCTTCTTCATCGTTTCTACCTTTCCATTCGTCTTCTTGATCGTCAACTTCTTTCCCTGCTGTCCAGCCACTGACCAGTTTCCCTTCTTGACCTGAGGACTCAAAACAGGAGGACTACTCCGAATCTTTTTGTTTTCCTCGGTCAGTCGCCGAATTTCCTTATTCGCCAACCTCAATTTTCCTTAAGCTGTTGGTAAAGTTGCTCGATGGAGGGCATCTTGCTTCAATTCTAGAGAGCGCGCAAACAGGTCTTCACAGAGCCAAGTACACGTCAACACTAACATTGTAAGCTCCTCTCTTTGTGCGGGTTATTTGTGTATCATTGGAGTGGAGGAGAGAGAGATGCATGATAATATATACCTGGAAAATACACAAGGGCCTGGTCTCAAATCTGCACACTGCCATAACAACATACTGGAGTGAGAGAGATGGGAGGAAGTGTAAAATAAACCCAGTGAGGAGCAGGGTTGCAGTGGGGACAATAAGGGAACACCGTATCAACATCTGGGGTCCCAGACTATTCAACATCTTACCAGAAGATATCAGAAACACAGCTGGAACAAGTGTAGAAGCCTTCAAGAGGAAACTGGACTAGTATCTTCACCAGGTGCCTGATCAACCAAGCTGTGATGGATATGTGGGGCAGCAGGCCTCCAGCAGCAACAGCCTGGTTGACCAGGCAAGCACCAGATGAGTCTGGCCATAGGCCAGGCTCAGAGAGTAGAGAAACTCTCAAAACTTTTCAAAGGTATATCACCCTGCCTTGGTGGGAAACAGTCGACTTGTTAAAAAAAAAAAAAATAATATGGGGTACATTACACACAGTCAAAAATACAAAGCACAATAATACTAATCCTAAAAAATACATCTAAATAACAGTAGAATGCACTTAAACCTGATAATAAAAACAGGGAATGATAAGCTTGAATAATTTGAATTGAAGGTCATCATAAGTTTATCTAAGGAATAAAAGCTAACCTCTTTTTTCCTCAGATTAAACTTGATTATCTCCTATTATCTAGACACTGCATGAACCCTAGTGGTTCATACAGTGAATATTATAATATAATTGTGTGTGTGTGTGTGTGTACTCACCTAGTTGAGGTTGCAGGGGTCGATTCCAAGCTCCTGGCCCGGCCTCTTCACTGGTCGCTACTAGGTCACTCTCCCCGAACCGTGAGCTTTATCATACCTCTGCTTAAAGCTATGTATGGATCCTGCCTCCACTACATCGCTTCCCAAACTATTCCACTTCCTGACTACTCTGTGGCTGAAGAAATACTTCCTAACATCCCTGTGATTCATCTGTGTCTTCAACTTCCAACTGTGTCTCCTTGTTGCTGTGTCCCATCTCTGGAACATCCTGTCTTTGTTTACCTTGTCAATTCCTCTCAGTATTTTGTATGGCGTTATCATGTCCTCCCCTATCTCTCCTGTCCTCCAGTGTCGTCAGGTTGATTTCCCTTAACCTCTCCTCATAGGACATACCTCTTAGCTCTGGGACTAGGCTTGTTGCAAACCTTTGCACTTTCTCTAGTTTCTTTACGTGCTTGGCTAGGTGTGGGTTCCAAACTGGTGCTGCATACTCCAATATAGGCCTGACGTGTGTGGGGGGAGAGGGAGGCAGTAGGTGTGTGTGGGGGTGTGGTTGGTTGTAGGTGTTTGTGGGGACATGATTTTTAGGTGTGTGTGTGTGTGGGGGTGTGGTTGGTTGGTGTGTAGGGATGTGGTTGGTGGGTGTGTGGGGGTGTGTGTGGGGGGTTGTGTGTGTGTGTGTGTGTATGGGGGGGTTGTGTGTGTGTGTATGGGGGGGGTTGTGTGTGTGTGTGTGTGTGTGTGTGTGTGTGAGAGAGAGAGAGAGACCCCCATTCTTTCATAAATTGTCTTAAACCCTCCACTGTAATGCACTGTCTTTATGTACCTGTACATGTATCTCTTGTAACATATTCTAGCTCCCCAAAAGTCCAGTGGAATGGTGCGTATCATTCACTCTAAATCTGGAAGCAGAGGACTGGTGAAGAATATCAGAGGAATGTTACGTGACATAGCATTTGCTCATCTAAGCAACAGAGTTATCGTGGCATTTACGGATCAATTTGGAACGTTATATGTCTGTGAAGTTACTGACTCCACAACAGAAGACATGCTAAAGTTAGTTCTATGGACTTTGAGTATATTTTTTGCTATAAGATGTTTAAAATACTGAAGTGAATTGAAATGAATATTCCAGGAAAATGCAATAAGGAGCAGTATTATTTAAAATGTAGTACTGTATACAGTCATGGCAGTTGTTGATTTCTGTATTATATGGAATCTGCACTTCTCTCCTGGAAAGGAGGAACAGGATCAGCTAACTTTATGCAATTTTTATGCCTTTTCAGCACAGAAATGCTGCTGGAAGTGAGTAGTGGAACAGATCAGGTGAGTGACCACCACCGTGTCATCTGGTGTCCCTACATCCCAGATGAGCAGGGAGGTACTGATGATGGCGATGATCCAGCTTTTCTCTTGGTGCTAACACATGGGCCTTGTGTAAGTAATTTTGGAACTAACTAACAAATAGAAGATTAAATTTAGAAAATATTTTGGTCAGTTGTGGATCATTATACAATGGACTGAAAAGTTGTCCAAGTATTTTAGAAGGGGACTTGATGTGCAGTATACAGCTTTTACAAAGAATTTTAGTACGAGTTTCTTAAGTGCTTGTAGTTTAAGTAGTATTAAAGTCTGCAACATAATATTGTGTTCTCTTGACAACCTCAGTTAAGTTAACCCTGAGGCCTCTAAATGAAGCATTTCACTTGGTTAAACAATCTAAAGGGGTCACTTTTTTATTATTATTACAGTGGACCCTCGAATTTCATCATCCCTTTTCTGTATGTAAAACTATAGTTCTTCTTCTTCTTTCAACAAACTGGCCGTATCCCACCAAGGCAGGGTGGCCCAAAAAGAAAAACAAAGGTTTCTATTTTTAAATTTAGTAATTTATACAGGAGAAGGGGTTACTAGGCCCTTGCTCTGGCATTTTAGTCGTCTCTTACAACACGCATGGCTTACGGAGGAAGAATTCTGTTCCTTTTCCCCATGGAGATAAGAGGAAATAAACAAGAACAAGAACTAGAAAGAAAATAGCAGAAAACCCAGAGGGGTGTGTATATATATATGCTTGTACATGTATGTGTAGTGTGACCTAAGTGTAAGTAGAAGTAGCAAGACGTACCTGAAATCTTGCATGTTTATGAGACAAAAAAGGACACCAGCAATCCTACCATCATGTAAAACAATTACAGGCTTTCGTTTTACACGCATTTGGCAGGATGGTAGTACCTCCCTGGGCAGTTGCTGTCTACCAACCTACTACCTAGAAAACTATAGTTGTTCTCTATAAAATGTATTTTTTGTTAATATTTCCCATAAGAAATAATGTAAATCCAATTAATCCATTTCAGACACCCAAAAATATTAACAAAAAATACATTTTATAGACAAAAGGGATGCTGAAATTCGATGGTCCACTGTATTATTATTATTATTATTATTATTATTATTATTATTATTACTATTATTATTATTATTATTATTATTATTATTATTATTATTATTATTATTATTATTATTATTATTATTATTATTATTATTATTATTACTTATTATTACTTATTATTATTATTATTATTACTACTACCAAAATTTCTAAATAACATGTAAATACACTTCATTACATTATGGCTCTAGTACAACAATAAAATTGTAAAATATAGTACAGGTCCACATCCCTTTATCCAAAATTCTGAAATTCGAAAAGTTCCAAAAAACTGAAGTTTTTTTTCATGGAGTGTGGAGCATCAGTCATCTCTACATAACTCCAACTGTGCTACATAGCGGCGTGACCCAGCACTGATAGTCAGAGTGGTAGGCGTCAGTTGTGTCTCAGCGATTGTAGTGTTCACACGTGCGTCTGCTGTTCGCTGATAGTATTTTGTTTTTGCTTTTTATTTTGTGACTGTTTAATTTCTTTATGAAAATGTCAAAATGAGCTGTAGATATCACTATGGGTAAAAGTGAGAAAAAGAAAAGGAAGCATTTGGCGTTATCAATAATGCAGAAAGTAGAGTTACTGCAGAAGCTTGATCGTGGTGTGTCAGTACAGCATCTTACTGAAGAATATGGTGTTGGAATTACCACTGTTTATGATTTAAAGAAGCAAAAAGACAAGTTACTGAGGTATTATAGTGACAGTGATGACCAAAAACTAATGAAAAATAGGAAAACACTGCATAGGGCAAAAAACGAAGACCTTGACTTTGTGCTAATGGAGTGGTTTTGACAACAAAGAAGTGAACGTATGCCACTGACTGGTTTGTTGGTCATGAAACAAGCTAGAATATACCATGAAGAACTGAACATTGAAGGCGAGTGTCAATATTCAGATGGTTGGCTGCAGAAATTTAAGAAGCGTAATATTGTAAAATGTCTGAAAAATCTGTGGTGAAAAAGCTTCTGCTGACCATGAAGCAGCTGAAAATTATATAGACAAATTTGCAAAGATAATATCTGATGAAAACCTTAGTCCTGAACAAATTTACAATGCTAATGAAACACCTCTCTACTGGTGCTATGTTCCTAGAAAGACATTAACAATGGCTAATGAGAGAGCACCAACAGGTTTTAAGGATGCTAAGGACAGGTTAACTATTCTTGGGTGTGCTAGTGCTGCAGGCACACACAAGGTGAGGTTGACAGTGATTGGAAAAAGCAAACATCCGAGATGTCTGAAAGGTGTACACAATTTACCTGTGCATTATTGGAAAAAGCAAACATCCGAGATGTCTGAAAGGTGTACGCAATTTACCTGTGCATTATTATGCTGACAAGAAAGCATGGGTAACCTGAGAGATTGCTTAGACAGAAACCTTTGTTAATAAGACAGATGACATTTGAAGTCTTTAAAAATGCCGTCTGTCAGTTGTCTTGAGAATCATGTTCCTGGTCTATAATTATCCCATTATTTCATTTATCAGTACATACTCAATAAATAGACTGTAGTAGTATTTGTAGTCTTTATTTATCCCACTTAGTGTGAGTATTCATACTTTTTGCTGCAGTGTTAATGTTTGATTATGGGGTGCTGCCCTAGACCCCACCTTCATTCTGAAATTTGAAACACTACTGGCCCCAAGGGTTTCAGATAAAGGGATATGGACCTGTATATACCATACTTTATAACATTAAAAAAGACCCTTAAAAATGTCTTAATTGATTTGTAACCAAAATAATATGAGAGAGTACCACACATTCACCAGATGATCTCATACACAAAACTAATGCAGAAATGAGTGATAGTATTACAGTAATCTCTGATTTCAGGCAGAAATCTGGAATGTGAATGTTGTTCTGCAAGAATACAGTGGAGGGCAGCTCCAACGAGACCAAGTAGTTCATGGTTACCAGCAGATGGAACAACACTCGGCACCAATCACCGATGCTGCTTTCAGTCCAGATGGCACTGCTCTAGCCACGGCTGCTCTTGATGGCTTTGTTAAATTTTTCCAGGTACGTATTTTCATGTTGATCTCAACTCACAAAATCACAAAACGATTGCAAACAAGCCACGGAACGGGTGAGGATATTGAGCTAACGGCGGGAGATTCATTTGTAAAAACTTGCATTTGTGGTCACAGTGGGGCCCATGCTAACTTCCCTGTGTTGTATAGGTATATACCTAGTTGGATGAACTTTATTGTAGCCAGCTGGCCCAGTGGCATACACACTGCCTGGAGTTTTAAGACACACTTGCCATGGGTTGAATCCCCACCCGTTCTGTGGTTTATCTTGTATATCATTGAAATGTAACTTGTATATAGAATACAATTTTGGATTTTTTTTTTTTATTATCACACTGGCCGATTCCCACCAAGGCAGGGTGGCCCGAAAAAGAAAAGCTTTCACCATCATTCACTCCATCACTGTCTTGCCAGAAGGGTGCTTTACACTACAGTTTTTAAACTGCAACATTTACACCCCTCCTTCAGAGTGCAGGCACTGTACTTCCCATCTCCAGGACTCAAGTCCGGCCTGCCGGTTTCCCTGAACCCCTTCATAAATGTTACTTTGCTCACACTCCAACAGCACGTCAAGTATTAAAAACCATTTGTCTCCATTCACTCCTATCAAACACGCTCACGCATGCCTGCTGGAAGTCCAAGCCCCTCGCACACAAAACCTCCTTTACCCCCTCCCTCCAACCTTTCCTAGGCCGACCCCTACCCCGCCTTCCTTCCACTACAGACTGATACACTCTTGAAGTCACACTGTTTCGCTCCATTCTCTCTACATGTCCGAACCACCTCAACAACCCTTCCTCAGCCCTCTGGACAACAGTTTTGGTAATCCCGCACCTCCTCCTAACTTCCAAACTACGAATTTTCTGCATTATATTCACACCACACATTGCCCTCAGACATGACATCTCCACTGCCTCCAGCCTTCTCCTCGCTGCAACATTCATCACCCATGCTTCACACCCATATGAGAGCGTTGATAAAACTATACTCTCATACATTCCCCTCTTTGCCTCCAAGGACAAAGTTCTTTGTCTCCACAGACTCCTAAGTGCACCACTCACCCTTTTCCCCTCATCAATTCTATGATTCACTTCATCTTTCATAGACCCATCCGCTGACACGTCCACTCCCAAATATCTGAATACATTCACCTCCTCCATACTCTCTCCCTCCAATCTGATATCCAATCTTTCATCACCTAATCTTTTTGTTATCCTCATAACCTTACTCTTTCCTGTATTCACCTTTAATTTTCTTCTTTTGCACACCCTACCAAATTCATCCACCAATCTCTGCAACTTCTCTTCAGAATCTCCCAAGAGCACAGTGTCATCAGCAAAGAGCAACTGTGACAACTCCCACTTTGTGTGTGATTCTTTATCTTTTAACTCCACGCCTCTTGCCAAGACCCTCGCATTCACTTCTCTTACAACCCCATCTATAAATATATTAAACAACCACGGTGACATCACACATCCTTGTCTAAGGCCTACTTTTACTGGGAAATAATTTCCCTCTTTCCTACATACTCTAACTTGAGCCTCACTATCCTCATAAAAACTCTTCACTGCTTTCAGTAACCTACCTCCTACACCATACACCTGCAACATCTGCCACATTGCCCCCCTATCCACCCTGTCATATGCCTTTTCCAAATCCATAAATGCCACAAAGACCTCTTTAGCCTTATCTAAATACTGTTCACTTATATGTTTCACTGTAAACACCTGGTCCACACACCCCCTACCTTTCCTAAAGCCTCCTTGTTCATCTGCTATCCTATTCTCCGTCTTACTCTTAATTCTTTCAATAATAACTCTACCATACACTTTACCAGGTATACTCAACAGACTTATCCCCCTATAATTTTTGCACTCTCTTTTATCCCCTTTGCCTTTATACAAAGGAACTATGCATGCTCTCTGCCAATCCCTAGGTACCTTACCCTCTTCCATACATTTATTAAATAATTGCACCAACCACTCCAAAACTATATCCCCACCTGCTTTTAACATTTCTATCTTTATCCCATCAATCCCGGCTGCCTTACCCCCTTTCATTTTACCTACTGCCTCACGAACTTCCTCCACACTCACAACTGGCTCTTCCTCACTCCTGCAAGATGTTATTCCTCCTTGCCCTATACACGAAATCACAGCTTCCCTATCTTCATCAACATTTAACAATTCCTCAAAATATTCCCTCCATCTTCCCAATACCTCTAACTCTCCATTTAATAACTCTCCTCTCCTATTTTTAACTGACAGATCCATTTGTTCTCTAGGCTTCCTTAACTTGTTAATATCACTCCAAAACTTTTTCTTATTTTCAACAAAATTTGTTGATAACATCTCACCCACTCTCTCATTTGCTCTCTTTTTACATTGCTTCACCACTCTCTTAACACCTCTCTTTTTCTCCATATACTCTTCCCTCCTTGCATCACTTCTACTTTGTAAAAACTTCTCATATGCTAACTTTTTCTCCCTTACTACTCTCTTTACATCATCATTCCACCAATCGCTCCTCTTCCTTCCCGCACCCACTTTCCTGTAACCACAAACTTCTGCTGAACACTCTAACACTACATTTTTAAACCTACCCCATACCTCTTCGACCCCATTGCCTATGCTCTCATTTGCCCATCTGTCCTCCAATAGCTGTTTATATCTTACCCTAACTGCCTCCTCTTTTAGTTTATAAACCTTCACCTCTCTCTTCCCTGATGCTTCTATTCTCCTTGTATCCCATCTACCTTTTACTCTCAGTGTAGCTACAACTAGAAAGTGATCTGATATATCTGTGGCCCCTCTATAAACATGTACATCCTGAAGTCTACTCAACAGTCTTTTATCTACCAATACATAATCCAACAAACTACTGTCATTTTGCCCTACATCATATCTTGTATACTTATTTATCCTTATTTATACTTATTTTGGATTTATCCATAATTATTTGATTTTCTTGGCAATGCAAAATTAAAAAAAATATTTGCCCTATACATGTCAATGATTAATTGTAGTTTGTGGTATACCTGTGACCTGTGATTGGTTTTGAGAGTTTTTCTACCATTGCAGCCCAGTCTGGGGTCAGGCTTTTCTCTTGATTGCCTGTTCAACCAGGCTGTTGCTGTTGGTTGGTATTTTGCAGATTTGTTTCAAATGCTGTTACTCCCACTAAATTATAGAATATAAACTTAATTTCTTTGCCTGGTTTTGTACTCATACTTAAAGTGGGTTGTATGGTGGATCTAAAATGTTTATGTATATATATATAATTACTTGCTGTATGTATGTACTTACTAGCTGTAGGTATGTGTGTTATTATATGCTTTATGTAGTGTATGTAATTGCTTGCTGTATCTTAATTGATGGGTGTAAATTCTCATTGGTCCACTGTTATACATTCACTTGTCTCATATGGAGTCAGCTACTATCATTTTGTAACCTGTTTCACAACTTAACTTACTCTTCAGTGGGGTTGTCTGGACCTAGTGAAGTGCTCTTGAGCCAAGTAATTTGAGCTACCCTTCCCTTGGGTCAAATCTGATCACATCTCATTTCCAATGCATTGTATGTTCCCCAACACATTTAATCTTGTCCCCATGAATATCATAACAATTTACTTGTCTTACAATAGAGAAGCATTTCCTGATGCCTGTGGTTTAGTTGCATGTGTAGTTATTGTCCATGTTTCCTTGTAGATTCTTCCCTGCTAAAGAGCCTGTCTTGGTCTGTCTTGTATAGACTTCACAATATTTTGTAGTGATTGATCATATTACATTGCATTTCTACTCTGATACAATTTATGTATTATTACCTGTTTCACTTGCAGGAGCAGAACTATGCCAGTGGTGTGTATGTGTCTTGCATTTAGCATACCATATAACTTTTAATTTTCATTAGTTGTAGTGCACATACTCTCTCATTCCTGCTGTCTACCCTCCCCTAACACTCCACATTTTCTAGTGTCCTTTCTGTGTCATTCTTTTTTCTAACTTGAAGTTATGGCCTCTTGTTCTCCTGAGTCCAAGAATGTTACTTATTTTCTTGTATTTTTGGGGGAATGTATGTTTATCACATAGCCACTTTTCTCTGTCAGTAAAGACTTCTCTAGTTCCCTCACTCTTTGTTCATGATTCATGTCTCTAGTATCCATTTTGCTGTATGTATTCGAACTGTTCTATTTCATCTGTGTTTTTCAGGTATGGACACCATACCACGGCTGCATATTCCAATTTTGATCTAAAGTATGTTGCAAATAATAATTTGTTTCAGCATTTCACCGTCCATATGTTTGAAAGCTATTTTGAAGGGAGGCAGTATAGCATGTTTCACTACTTCATTTATGTTGAATTTTAGTGCTATGTTATGTATAAAAAGCTCCCTAGATATTTTCTTGTCTGATGCTTTCAAAATTGTATCTCACAGTCTCTAATGTTAAAGGGAACTGTCGTCACTTTCATCCACTTCAGTTATGTGGTACATTATTTCCTTTATGTCATCATCCATTTTGAGCTTTTATGTACTCATTATATTTAATTCTTCTTGCAGTGTTTATCTTTTTGACTTTTGCTTCTACTAACTTAATTCAGATTTTGTCTTTTGCATAAGATTGTAAAGTTATTAACTTAGTTATCGGATTCATCTATTTTTTCATTGATTGGTTACAATTGAAACATTTGTCATAAAAAAATTATTGGTTACTATTGAAACATCATTGAAACTGATTTGAACATAATTGCACGAAGCAGTTACTTTGAAATCTCTTTGGTGATGCCACACAGCTTCGGAGAGCCTTGACATTGGTACATGTTCACTGAGCTATAAAATTTATTTAAAGGTTACAGATATAAACTATTTATATTTTTAGCTATTCAAAAATTAATGTTGCAGTTTAAAAACTGTAGTGTAAAGCACCCTTCTGGCAAGACAGTGATGGAGTGAATGATGGTGAAAGTTTTTCTTTTTCGGGCCACCCTGCCTTGGTGGGAATCGGCCAGTGTGATAATAATAATAATAATAATAATATATCAGCCGTTTCCCGCCAAGGCAGAGTGACCCAAAAAAGAAGAAATGCTTTCATCATCATTCACTCCATCACTGTCTTGCTAGAAGCATGCCTACACTACAGTTAAAAAACTACAATATATTGACACCCCTTCTTTAGAGTGCAGGCACTGTACTTCCCATCTCCAGGACTTAAGTCCGGCTAACTGGTTTCCCTGAATCCCTTCATAAGTGTTACTTTGCTGACACTCCAACAGCACATCAAATCATAAAACCCATTTGTCTCCACTCATTCCTATCTAGTATGCTCATGCATGCTTGCTGGAAGTCCAAGACCCTTGCACACACAACCTCCTTTACCTCCTCCCTCCAACCTTTCCTAGGACAACCCCTACCCTGTCTTCCTTCCACTACAGTCTTATGTGCTCTCCAGGTCATTCTGTTTTTTTATCATCCTCTCTAAATGTCCAAATGCTTCTGCTGCCCTCTGGTTAATACTTTTAGAAACCCTGCACTTCCTCCTAATGTCCAGGTTATGGATTCTTTGCATTATATTCACACCACACATTGCCCTCAGACACGACATCTTGTTGCAACATTCATCACCCATGCTTCACACCCACATAAGAGCATTGGTACCACTATACTCTCATACATTCCCCTCTTTGCTTCCATGAATAACATTCTTTGTCTCCACAGACTTCTCAGTGCTCCACTCACATTTTTCCCTTCATCAGTTCTATGATTCACCTCGCCTTTCATAGATCCATCTGCTGATAAGTCCACTCCCAAATATCTGAATGCATTCACTTCCTCCATACTCCCTCCCTCTTTCCAATCTAATATTCAGTCTTTCATTACCTAAATTTTTTGTTATCCTCATCACCTTATTCTTTCTTACATTCACTTTTAACTTCCTTCTTTTACATACCCTTCCAAACTAATTCACCAACCTCTGCAACTTCTCTTCAGAATCTCCCAAAAACAGTGTCATCAGCAAATACAGGTACATTTATTATTTGCATGCACCAAGGTATATTCAGTAGTGTAGCATCAGCTGACTCGACATAACCGTCTTGGATTTATACACTCATGATATATAACCCAGAGCCTGTTTCTTTTGTTTTGATCCAAGTTAATTTTCACTTACGTTTTGTGCTAATGTTATTACAAAAATTGCAAATTTGACGTACAGTAATTTAGGTGCAGCACAACACCATCTCACGGATGGTGTCGTGTTGTGACTTAATAAATATTTTTGAGGCAACACTTTGTAAATTATGTGGAGTGAGGTCCAAGGCACCACTCTTGGTACATACATTTTAGTGTGCTCAGTAATAACCCACATAGAGATAGAAACACAGGAGGTTGATTGATTTCTATATTTTGACCTCCTCCTAGGATCCTCTTCAGCAGAAGAGGATCCCAGAAGGGGGTTGAAATATACAGATCAGTCAACCTTCTGTGTTTCTGTCTCCATGTGGGTTATTATTGAGGTTATTCATATTTTAGTGTGTATAAACGTAAATTCAGAGACTGCAGACTATTGACACTGACCCTTCTCTACATATATAAAGCATTTGGCATCATTTTAATGAAAATTCATCAACAATGGTAAAGACTTATCAGGTAGCATTTATGCTAATATTTTAAACATTATTGTACTATATGACTAGCATTTTTTCTGTTTGTCATCTGTTTCTTGCCAAGATACTATAGTGTATTGTAAGCTTTATTATAAAGTGAAGGTATGAAAATTCTAAGACAGTGCAGCTCATAAATGAGAAGACCATAGTGCTTGAATTTGTGTATTATACTTGTTCCAAATTTAGTTTTGTGCTGCAGCACATCTTGCGAGTTCATGTATTATGCGTTAAAAATTAAAAAAAAAGACAAGTAACCTAACATTTCAGTAAACTAAATCATATTAACAAGTTTGAGATTGAATAAAATATGAAGATATACAAGTCAGTAATCATATTGCAACAATTTTCTGTAATTTTTGGCTAAGTATTGTTTATTCAGTATCTCAGTCATAAACTCCGGGTATATTCTGGTACAATTGCTGTTGGAAAAAACTTTTAGAATTATTGCCATTAGTAGTATTTTTTTTGTTTCTTAATGCACCTGCAGTCTCCCACTGAGGCAGGATGACCTGAAAAGAAAAACTGAAGTTTTTCTTTTTACATTTAGTAGTTTATACAGGAGAAGGGGTTACTAGCCCCTTGCTCCTGGCATTTTAGTTGCTTCTTACAACACACATGGCTTACAGAGGGGGGGATTTTTCCACTTCCCCTATCAGTTTAGAAGCTATTTTTAGTGCTACAAAAACTAATTGAGTAAAGAAATATAAACTTTTGAGTACTTCAATAGATTTTTTAATTGTGGCTGCATTTCTCCTCCTTGGCTATATATATTTGAATTGTTAAGACAGTACAGTATCAGCAATACTCATCTTAATATCTTGAGAATCTTCCAACTTAGTTATAAGATTTATTTTTTCATTCAGTATCAAAGTGCTTATTGTATATTTTGAAGATGCTATAAGCTATAATATGTAACTTGTCATGGTTACCCATAGAAAACTAGAGTAGGAGTAGCCCCCAATCTCTTCCAGCAAACAAAAGCAAAACAGTCACCATTATTCATTCAATATCTGTCTTGCCAAAAGTGTGCAGATATTAAAATTCAAATGACCCTCTGAATTGCAGCATCCTCACCCCTTATGGAATCAACTGTCTCCAACATCCTCCTTGTTGTAACATTAAAGCCCATGCCCTACACCCATATGGGTCTTTTTTTTTTTTTATACCATAGAATGTACAGGGTAAGAGCTGTTAAATTTCAGCTTATCTAATGTTGTAGTACCTATTTATTGCTAGTCAAACAGGAGCAAGTGTAAAGAAAGCTGTCCAGTATCTCCACCTGCCTCAGGATCAAATCTGGGTCCTTCAGTTGTGAGCCAAAGGCCCTACCTTTGAGTTACTTTCTATGATTTGGTTGCACACAGTACTGAATGACCCAAGGCATGCCCCATGCTCTCGCTTAATTATTTATATTAGAGCCATGCTGTTTATTTAAAAACTTTATGGTAAAAAGTAAATTTTTAACTTTGAAACATAAAAAAATAAGTTGTTGAAAAGGTAGTAGCAGTGTGTTTGTGATAGTCAGTTTTAAATTACAGTACATGTATCAAAAACAACCCATTGGATATTTTTTAGACATTGATCTCATTTTGCAAGTTTTTTCAGGTGTATATGGCCGATGAAGAGAAATCCCCCCGCTGCTTACACCAGTGGAACCCCCATGATGGCAAGCCCCTCTCTGCTCTCTTCTTCCTTGACAACCATAAGCATCATAGCCCAGAGTAAGATGAAAAGTGTTTTAAACATTTTTTCTTCACGTAAATACAGTTATAATATTGGTGATACACGAGGTGGTATCAAGAAGTTCCTGAAAATAATCTCCCTTGAACTACTCTACACTGCTCCCAGCATCTCTGCTACTTCTCAGGACATTTCTGAAATTTATCTTTCTTAACCCTCTCACTGTTGGTCCCGTAATATTACAGCTTGGAAGCCAGTGTCCGTCCCATAATACTACGCCAAAATTCTAGCGGCTTCAGATCTAGCGGAAGAAAGCTGGTAGACCTACATGTGAGAGAATGGGTCTGAGTAGTCAGTGTGCGCAGTATAAAAAAAATTGGGAGGCTGCAGTGAATTGTGGGAGTGCTAATTCAGTACGCCTTGTTCACTCATGCCTAGCGGTAAGGATTACCTCACTCCTGGTGAATTGGGACTCTTCCCTTCCCAAGTGATAGTTCTAACACAGATTGAAGTATTAGTGAAGATGAATCTCATGGTTTTGAGGAATTTGTGACCAAAAGTAATGCCCAGGATACCAGAAATAGTGCTGAAAACCCAGACAACCATCAACCTACCACTTTTGGTGGTGGACCATCTCATTTATGTTCACTTGTACCACAGCGAAAGAGGAAACTCATATTTTCCCATGTCTCAAAGAATAAGTAAGTAAGTTTATTCAGGTGTATACACAAATACAGTTACATAGATTATCATACGTAGCAGCATGTGTAGAGAACCTAGGATAGCCCAGAAAAGTGGGGAAGACAGTGTGGGTGTGGGGAAGGCAGCATGGGTGTGGGGAAGACAGTGTGAGTGGTGGGAAAATTATGCTACATGAAATCAGGTTATAAGGGGGTTTGTATTAGTAAATGGTTAAAAACTTGCACAAAAATCATTCACTTCTTAATTACAGTAGGGCTCCACTTATACGGCAGGTTAGGTTCCAGGCTACTGCCGGAAAGCAGACATCACCGGAAAGCAGAACTCCATTTTTTCCACTTATAAATGCATATAGATGCCACATAACAAGTTTACACGAACATATATTAAGTTAGCATTAAAAACAATAAAACGTATAATACACACACAGTACACCCATTACTTACTGTAAAATATTTGTAATCTTAATGTAGGATGGGAGGTGAGTTTTATTTGTAGGAAGTCAGGTCTGGAAGGTATGGTAGCCAGCTAGGTCATCCCACCCCACCCTACCCCACCCACATGTAATATACTGCGACATATAATTAAAGCGCCTCAGAGCGATAAAATACATGTACAGTACAGTGGACCCTCGGGTAACGATTTTAACCCGTTCCAGAGAGCTTGTCCTTAACCGGTTTTATCGTCATCCGATTTAATTTTCCTCATAAGAAATAATGGAAATCCAATTAATCTGTTCCAGACACCCAAAAGTATTAGAAATTTTTTTTTTCATTTGAAATATACATTTTCCTACACAGAAAACAATGAGACATGAAGAATAAATGACACTTAATCTTTATTGAAGATTTATTGATAAGTGATGAGATGGGAGGAGGGGAGATGATGGACATGTATTATTGTTTGGAAGGGCAGTCCCCTTCCATAAGGACTTTAGGTAGCAAGTCCTTTTTTTCCTCCTGAGTAATGTAGGTCCTGTTTGGCATTTTCTTCCAAAACAGGCCTGTTTTGTCACAATTGAACACTTGTTGGGGTTTTAATTTTTCAGTCTCTATGTACCCCTTAAAGTCCTGCACATATTTTTCAGCTGCTTTTTTGTCAGAACTGGCAGCCTCACCATGCCTTATCACACTGTGTATGCCACTACGATTGTTAAATCTCTCAAACCAACCTTTGCTGGCCTTAAATTCACTAACATCAGTACTAATTCCAGGCATTTTCTTAATGAGATCCGCATGTAACTGCCTTGCCTTTTCACATGTGATTGACTGTGAAACACGGTCTCCTCACATGCTCCTACGAAATATTTCATAATATTCCATTGATTTTAGTGCTTGCAAGTGCTAAATAAGCTACCATGGCTCCAAATAAAGCTTCTAGTACCAGCCCTTTGGTAAAGAATGTGAGAAACGCATAATTTATGAAAAAGTTTGTAGAAAAATACAAAGATGGTGGTGGTAGAGTGGAAGCAGTTGTTGATGAACATAAGAAAGGAGGATCACTGCAGCAGGCCTGTTGGCCCATGCTCGGCAGGTCCTTTACAATTCATCCCACTAACGAAACATTTTCCCAACCCAGTCCTCAATGCTACCCAAGAAATAAGCTCTGATAACTCTATCCACTCATTTACAAGTCCCAAATGAGTGGATAGAGTTATCAGAGCTTATTTCTTGGGTAGCATTGAGGACTGGGTTGGGAAAATGTTTCGTTAGTGGGATGAATTGTAAAGGACCTGCCGAGCATGGGCCAACAGGCCTGCTGCAGTGATCCTCCTTTCTTATGTTCTTATGTTCATCAACCACTATCACAACTGCTTCCACTCTACCACCACCACCATCTTTGTATTTTTCTACAAACTTTTTCATAAATTATGTGTTTCTCACATTCTTTACCAAAGGGCTGGCACTAGAAGCTTTCGTTGGTGGTAGAAGGTAGTAGTGATGGTAGTAACAGTTGTAATAGTGGTAGAAGGTTGTAGTGATAGTGGTAGAGGGTTCCTTCTTTAGTGATTCAGCGATTCTACCAACTCCTCCAATGTTGTTGGAGTTATATAGGGCTACAAAAACCACCGCCGCCTCACCACCATTATGGACGGCTTACACTCAGTGGCCCTTATATATCCAACAACAACACAACACAACACCTCTCGTGACATACGTAATGACTTATTTTATTCATTCTACAGTATATTCCATGTTTCTATGTTATTAATATTGTTTATTATGTCATATTAGTTGAATTGTGATAGATAAATAAGCCATAGAGTTGATATTAGTGTCATATTCTCCAACAATAAACTTGCCATCCCTCCCTCACACAAATAGCCTATAAGAACATAACAATGGAAGAACACTGCAGGTCCACTGGCCCATACAAGGCAGGTCCTTATCAAAATGACCTCTACCCAAGAATTTACTCCCGTACCCAATGACACAAATCAAACTCAGCTCCTCCAACTCGTATATTTGTCCAATCTCTTCTTGAAGCTACCCAAGGTCCTAGCCTCGATCACCCTACTGGTAAGTGTGATGTTAAATAAGAACTTAAGAAAGTAGGAACACTGGAACAGGCCTGCTGGCCCATACTAGGCCGGTCCTTCACAAATCCAACCCACTAACAGAACAAATGCTACCCATGCAATAAACTCAGGTGCAAGTCCGACTCAGATCCAACCCCTTTCACTCGTGTATTTATCCAACCTAAATTTGAAACTACCCAAGCCATAGAACATTGGAAAGGAGGAACACTGCAATAAGCCTGTTGGCCCATACTAGGCCAGTCCTTCACAAATCCAACCCACTAACAGAACAGATGCTACCCGAGCAATAAGCTCAGGTGCAAGTCCGACTCAAATCCAACCCCTCTCACTCGTGTTTTTATCCAGCCTAAATTTGAAACTACCCAATGTTTTAGCTTCAATCACCCTACTGGGCAGACAGTTCCACTCATCAACTACCCCTATTACCAATGTTCATTTATACATTTTATTAGTGCCCTAGAGTCCTTATGGAGGGGGATTCCCCTTCCAAATAACCTCTCTTCCCTCTCTCCTCCTCCCTGTCTTCCATTCATCAACAACAGCCTTCAATAAAGGTAACTGTCATGTTGAATGTTCATTCTTTTGTGCATGTAAATCTATCTTTTAGGTAAAAAAAAAAAATTGTTGATACTTCTGGGTGTCTGGAATGAATTAATTGGATTTACATTATTTCTTATGGGGAAAATTGATTCGAAAATCATCCATTTCGATAATAGTCCCACTTCCAGGAACGGATTATGGACGATTATTGAGGGACCACTGTATATGCTTCTAAACTGTTGTGTTCTGAGCACCTCTGCAAAAACAGTGATTATGTGTGAGTGAGGTTAAAGTGTTGAATGATGATGAAAGTATTTTCTTTTTGGGATTTTCTTTCTTTTTGGGTCACCCTGCCTCGGTGGGAGACGGCCGACTTTAAAAAAAAAAAAAAAATTGATTGTTATTTACGATTGTTAATTTGCCATGGGATCATGTGATGTGCTGCATTGATATAGGATTCTTTAACCTACTTTTAATTGTGACAGGTGCTTCAGAAATTTTTCCATATGTATTTGCTCTTATGTTGTACGTATTATACATCTTTAGAGGTATGTAGCCCCTTGCCATTACTTTGGAAACTAATTGTGTTTAATTTATATAGAAAAATATATGGTAAATACTTTATTTCTAAAATATTTATTATTCAAAAAGGCTACACATTGTAACCTACTGGTAGCTTGGAGTATTTACATTTATTTATGGGGGTTAGCATAATTTCAGGAAATTTTCTGAAGATTTATAATAGTGTGATAAGGGATGTGGGTGCTTTTCTTGGTTGTTGTAATGCTGCATTTTTTTTTCTTTTTGTATTGGATCAAATGCTGTGTTATTAGTCATGATTACTGAGACATAATGGTCAAAAAGAACTACTCATTTATATTATTCATCCCATTTTCAGTGTACAGTTTTGGAAGTATGCAGTAACTGGTGCATGTAACAATTCAGAACTTCGTGTTTGGTCATGTGAATCCTGGCAATGTCATCAGACTCTGCGGTTTGTCCCCGACCCACAACACCCTCTGCCAAACCCCCTTACATTTAAGGCAGCTATGGACCCCTCGGCAAATTTCCTCTTGCTTGCTGATATACACAGACGGGTATGTTTCTTACTGTAACAGAGAATAAAAGGTATATGTATTTGTAAAGATTATAACTGCAAAGTTTTCCCCCATTTCCTAAGTATTTTTTGACATTCTTTAAAGAAAAGTGAGAGATAAAAACCATAAACATAATCTGTTTCCATTGCAGTATGATAAACAAGCTTTTTTTTCATTCTAGTGCATAAATTTGTTAAATATACATAGTAGGTTGGTAGACAGCAACCACCCAGGGGAGTACTACCGTCCTGTCAAGTGAGTGTGAAACGAAAGCCTGTAATTGTTTTGCATGATGGTAGGATTGCTGGTGTCTTTTGTCCGTCTCATAAATGTGCAAGATTACAGGTACGTCTTGCTACTTCTACTTACACTTAGGTCACACTACACATACATGTACATGTTTATTTATACACACTAATCTGAGTTTTCTTTGATTTTATCTTAATAGTTCTTGGTCTTATTACTTTTCCTTTTATATCCATGGGGAAGTGGAATAAGAATCTTTCCTCCATAAGCCATGCGTCTTGTAAAAGTCAACTAAAATGCCGGGAACAATGGGCTAGTAACCCCTTTTCCTGTAATAATTACTAAAAAGTAGAAGAAGAAAATTGTCAAAGTGGGAAGTCTGAATGTGCGTGGATGTTGTGCAAATGATAAGAAATAGATGATTGTGGATGTTATGAATGAGAAGAAGCTGGATGTCCTGGCTTTAAGTGAAACAGAGCTGAAGGGGGTAGGAGAGTTTCAGTGGAGAGGAATAAATGGGATTAGGTCAGGGGTTTCAAATAGAGTTAGAGCTAAAGGAGTAGCAATAATGTTGAAGGATAAGTTATGGCAGGAAAAGAGGGACTACAAATGTATTAATTCAAGGATTATGTGGAGTTAAATAAAGGTTGGATGTGAAAAGTGGGTTATAGTTAGCGTATATGCACTGGAGAAGAGAGAAGTGTAGAGGAGAGAGAGAGATTTTGGGAAATGTTGAGCAATTGCATGGGGAGTTTTGAACCAAGTGTGAGAGTACTTGTGGTTGGGGATTTTAATGCTAAAGTGGGAAAAAATATTGTAGAGGGAGTAGTAGGTAAATTTGGGTGCCAGGGGTAAGTGAAAATGGGAAGCCTTTAATTGAGCTATGTGTAGAAAGAGGTTTGGTAATAAGTAATACATATTTTATGAAGAAGAGGATAAATAAATATACAAGGTATGATGTAGCACGTAATGAAAGTAGTTTGTTAGATTATGCATTGGTGGATAAAAGGTTGATGGGTAGGCTCCAGGATGTACACGTTTTTATAGAGGTCAACTTATATATCGGATCATTATTTAGTTGTAGCTACAGTTAGAGTAAGAGGTAGGTGGGAAAAAAGGAAAATGGCAACAACAAGCAAGAAGGAGGTGAAAGTGTATAAACTAAGGGAGGAGGAAGTTCGGGTGAAATATAAACAATTATTGGCAGAAACGTGGGCTCGTGCAAGTATGAGTAGTGGGGGGGGTTGAAGAGGGTTGGAATAGTTTTAAAAATGCAGTATTAGAATGTGGGGCAGAAGTTTGCGGTTATAGGAGAGTGGGTGCAGGAGGAATGAGGAGTGATAGGTGGAATGATGAAGTAAAGGGTGTGATAAAAGAGAAAAAGTTTGCAAGAGAGGTTTTTTCATAGTAGAAGTGTTGTAAGAAGAGTAGAGTATATGGAGCATAAAAGAAAGGTGAAGAGAGAGGTGAGAGAGTGCAAAAGGAGAGCAGATGATAGAGTGGGAGAGGCACTGTCAAGGAATTTTAATGAAAATAAGAAAAAATTTTGGAGTGAGTTAAACAAGTTAAAAAAGCCTAGAGAACGAATGGATTTGTCAGTTAAAAACAGAGTAGGGGAGTTAGTAGATGGGGAGAGGGAGGTATTAGGTAGATGGCGAGAATATTTTGAGGAACTTTTAAATGTAGACGAAGAAAGGGAAGCGGTAATTTCATGCACTGGACAGGGAGATACACCATCTTTAGGAGTGAAGAAGAACAGGATGTGAGTGTGGGGGAGGTGCGTGAGTCATTACGTAGAATGAAAGAGGGTAAAGCAGCTGGAACTGATGGGATCATGACAGAAATGTTAAAAGCAGGGGGGGGGGGGGATATAGTGTTGGAGTGATTGGTATTTTTGTTTAATAAATGTATGAAAGAGGGGAAGGTACCTAGGGATTGGCAGCGAGCATGTATAGTTCTTTTCCTTTTATATAAAGAGAAGGGGGACAAAAGAGATTGTAAAAATTATAGAGGAATAAGTTTACTGAGTCCTAGGTAGTAGGTTGGTAGACAGCAACCGCCCAGGGAGGTACTACCGTCCTGCCAAGTGAGTGTAAAACGAAAGCCTGTAATTGTTTTACATGATGATAGGATTGCCGGCCGGTGTCCTTTTTTCTGTCTCGTTAACATGCAAGATTTCAGGCGCGTCTTGCTACTTACACTTAGGTCACACTACATATACATGTACAAGCATATATATACACACCCCTCTGGGTTTTCTTCTAATGTAGGATTGCAGATGAGCAAGAAGGTTTCATCATCATCATTCAACATTTTCACCTAACTCACACATAATCACTGTTTTTGCAGAGGTGCTCAGAACACAACAGTTTAGAAGCATATACGTATAAAGATACACAACATATCCCTCCAAACTGCTAATATCCTGAACCCCTCCTTTAGAGTGTAGGCATTGTACTTCCCATTTCCAGGACTCAAGTCCGGCTATATAAAAATAACCGGTTTCCCTGAATCCCTTCACTAAATATTACCCTGCTCACACTCCAACAGATCGTCAGGTCCCAAATACCATTTGTCTCCATTCACTCCTATCGAACACGCTCATGCACGCCTGTTGGAAGTCCAAGCCCCTTGCCCACAAAACCTCCCTTACCCCTTCCTTCCAACCTTTTCAAGGACGACCCCCTACCCCGCCTTCCTTACCCTACAGATTTAAATGCTCTCCATGCCATTCTACTTTGATCCATTCTCTCTAAATGACCAAACCACCTCAACAACCCCTCTTCACCCCTCTGACTAATACTCTTATTAACTCCACACCTCCTAATTTCCACACTCTGAATTTTTTGCATAATACATACACCACACATTGCCCTTAGACAGGACATCTCCACTGCCTCCAACCGCCTCCTTGCTGCTGCATTTAGGACCCAAGCTTCACACCCATATAAATATAAGAGTGTTGGTACTACTATACTTTCATACATTCCCTTCTTTGCCTCCATAGATAACGTTTTTTGACTCCACATATACCTCAACACACCACTCACCTTTTTTCCCTCATCAATTCTGTGATTTAACTTCATCCTTCATAAATCCATTTGCCGACACATCAACTCCCAAGTATCTGAAAACATTCACTTCTTCCATACTCCTCCTCCCCAATTTGATATCCAATTTTTCTTTATCTAAACCACCCAGGGAGGTACTACCGTCCTGCCAAGTGAGTGTAAAACGAAAGCCTGTAATTGTTTTACATGATGGTAGGATTGCTGGTGTCTTTTGTCTGTCTCATAAATATGCAAGATTACAGGTACGTCTTGCTACTTCTACTTACAATTAGGTCACACTACACATACATGTACATGTTTATTTATACACACTCATCTGAGTTTTCTTGGATTTTATCTTAATAGTTCTTGGTCTTATTACTTTTCCTTTTATATCCATGGGGAAGTGGAATAAGAATCTTTCCTCCGTAAGCCATGCGTGTTGTAAAAGTCAACTAAAATGCCGGGAACAATGGGCTAGTAACCCCTTTTCCTGTAAAGATTACTAAAAAGAATAAGAAGAAGAAAATTGTCAAAGTGGGAAGTCTGAATGTGCGTGGATGTTGTGCAAATGATAAGAAAGAGATGATTGTGGATGTTATGAATGAGAAGAAACTGGATGTCCTGGCTTTAAGTGAAACAAAGCTGAAGGGGGTGGGAGAGTTTCAATGGAGAGGAATAAATGGGATTAGGTCAGGGGTTTCAAATAGAGTTAGAGCTAAAGAAGGAGTAGCAATAATGTTGAAGGATAAGCTATGGCAGGAAAAGAGGGACTACAAATGTATAAATTCAAGGATTATGTGGAGTAAAATAAAGATTGGATGTGAAAAGTGGGTTATAGTAAGCGTGTATGCACCTGGAGAAGAGAGAAGTGTAGAGGAGAGAAAGAGATTCTGGGAAATGTTGAGTGAATGCGTGGGGAGTTTTGAATCGAGTGTGAGAGTAATGGTGGTTGGGGATTTCAATGCTAAAGTGGGTAAAAATGTTATGGAGGGAGTAGTAGGTAATTTTGGGGTGCCAGGGGTAAATGTAAATAGGGAGCCTTTAATTGAGCTATGTGTAGAAAGAAATTTGGTAATAAGTAATACATATTTTATGAAAAAGAGGATAAATAAATATACAAGGTATGATGTAGCACGTAATGAAAGTAGTTTGTTAGATTATGTATTGGTGGATAAAAGGTTGATGGGTAGGCTCCAGGATGTACATGTTTATAGAGGGGCAACTGATATATCGGATCATTATTTAGTTGTAGCTACAGTTAGAGTAAGAGGTAGATGGGAAAAGAGGAAGGTGGCAACAACAAGTAAGAGGGAGGTGAAAGTGTATAAACTAAGGGAGGAGGAAGTTCGGGCGAGATATAAGCGACTATTGGCAGAAAGGTGGGCTAGTGCAAAGATGAGTAGTGGGGGGGGTTGAAGAGGGTTGGAATAGTTTTAAAAATGCAGTATTAGAATGTGGGGCAGAAGTTTGTGGTTATAGGAGGGTGGGGGCAGGAGGAAAGAGGAGTGATTGGTGGAATGATGAAGTAAAGGGTGTGATAAAAGAGAAAAAGGTAGCTTACGAGAGGTTTTTACAAAGCAGAAGTGTTATAAGAAGAGCAGAGTATATGGAGAGTAAAAGAAAGGTGAAGAGAGTGGTGAGAGAGTGCAAAAGGAGAGCAGATGAAAGAGTGGGAGAGGCACTGTCAAGAAATTTTAATGAAAATAAGAAAAAATTTTGGAGTGAGTTAAACAAGTTAAGAAAGCCTAGGGAAAGTATGGATTTGTCAGTTAAAAACAGAGTAGGGGAGTTAGTAGATGGGGAGAGGGAGGTATTAGGTAGATGGCGAGAATATTTTGAGGAACTTTTAAATGTTAAGGAAGAAAGGGAGGCGGTAATTTCATGCATTGGCCAGGGAGGTATACCATCTTTTAGGAGTGAAGAAGAGCAGAATGTAAGTGTGGTGGAGGTACGTGAGGCATTACGTAGAATGAAAGGGGGTAAAGCAGCTGGAACTGATGGGATCATGACAGAAATGTTAAAAGCAGGGGGGGATATAGTGTTGGAGTGGTTGGTACTTTTGTTTAATAAATGTATGAAAGAGGGGAAGGTACCTAGGGATTGGCGGAGAGCATGTATAGTCCCTTTATATAAAGGGAAAGGGGACAAAAGAGATTGTAAAAATTATAGAGGAATAAGTTTACTGAGTATACCAGGAAAAGTATACGGTAGGGTTATAATTGAAAGAATTAGAGGTAAGACAGAATGTAGAATTGCGGACGAGCAAGGAGGCTTCAGAGTGGGTAGGGGATGTGTAGATCAAGTGTTTACATTGAAGCATATATGTGAACAGTATTTAGATAAAGGTAGGGAAGTTTTTATTGCATTTATGGATTTAGAAAAGGCGTATGATAGAGTGGATAGAGGAGCAATGTGGCAGATGTTGCAAGTATATGGAATAGGTGGTAAGTTACTAAATGCTGTAAAGAGCTTTTATGAGGATAGTGAGGCTCAGGTTAGGGTGTGTAGAAGAGAGGGAGAATACTTCCCGGTAAAAGTAGGTCTTAGACAGGGATGTGTAATGTCACCATGGTTGTTTAATATATTTATAGATGGGGTTGTAAAAGAAGTAAATGCTAGGGTGTTCGGGAGAGGGGTGGGATTAAATTATGGGGAATCAAATTCAAAATGGGAATTGACACAGTTACTTTTTGCTGATGATACTGTGCTTATGGGAGATTCTAAAGAAAAATTACAAAGGTTAGTGGATGAGTTTGAGAATGTGTGTAAAGGTAGAAAGTTGAAAGTGAACATAGAAAAGAGTAAGGTGATGAGGGTATCAAATGATTTAGATAAAGAAAAATTGGATATCAAATTGGGGAGGAGGAGTATGGAAGAAGTGAATGTTTTCAGATACTTGGGAGTTGACGTGTCGGCGGATGGATTTATGAAGGATGAGGTTAATCATAGAATTGATGAGGGAAAAAAGGTGAGTGGTGCGTTGAGGTATATGTGGAGTCAAAAAACGTTATCTATGGAGGCAAAGAAGGGAATGTATGAAAGTATAGTAGTACCAACACTCTTATATGGATGTGAAGCTTGGGTGGTAAATGCAGCAGCGAGGAGACGGTTGGAGGCAGTGGAGATGTCCTGTCTAAGGGCAATGTGTGGTGTAAATATTATGCAGAAAATTCGGAGTGTGGAAATTAGGAGAAGGTGTGGAGTTAATAAAAGCATTAGTCAGAGGGCAGAAGAGGGGTTGTTGAGGTGGTTTGGTCATTTAGAGAGAATGGATCAAAGTAGAATGACATGGAAAGCATATAAATCTATAGGGGAAGGAAAGAGGGGTAGGGGTCGTCCTCGAAAGGGTTGGAAAGAGGGGGTAAAGGAGGTTTTGTGGGTGAGGGGCTTGGACTTCCAGCAAGCGTGCATGAGCGTGTTAGATAGGAGTGAATGGAGACGAATGATACTTGGGACCTGACGATCTGTTGGAGTGTGAGCAGGGTAATATTTAGTGAAGGGATTCAGGGAAACCGGTTATTTTCATATAGTCGGACTTGAGTCCTGGAAATGGGAAGTACAATGCCTGCACTTTAAAGGAGGGGTTTGGGATATTGGCAGTTTGGAGGGATATGTTGTGTATCTCTATACGTATATGCTTCTAAACTGTTGTATTCTGAGCACCTCTGCAAAAGCAGTGATAATGTGTGAGTGTGGTGAAAGTGTTGAATGATGATGAAAGTATTTTCTTTTTGGGGATTTTCTTTCTTTTTTTTGGGTCACCCTGCCTCGGTGGGAGACGGCCGACTTGTTGAAAAAAAAAAAAAAAAAAAAAAATCACCTTACTCTTATCTATGTTCACTTTCAACTTTCTACCTTTACACACACTCCCAAACTCATCCACTAACCTTTGCAATTTTTCTTTAGAATCTCCCATGAGCACAGTATCATCAGCAAAAAGCAACTGTGTCAATTCCCATTTTGTATTTGATTCCCCATAATTTAATCCCACCCCTCTCCCAAACACCCTAAGCATTTACTTCTTTTACAACCTCTTTTATACATTTATTAAACAAAAATACCAACCACTCCGACACTATATCCTCCCCTGCTTTTAACATTTCTGTCATGATCCCGTCAGTTCCAGCTGCTTTACCCCCTTTCATTCTACGTAATGCCTCATGCACCTCCCCCACACTCACATCCTGTTCTTCTTGGCTCCTAAATGATCGTATACCTCCCTGGCCAGTGCATGAAATTACCGCTTCCCTTTCTTCGTCAACATTTAAAAGTTCCTCAAAATATTCTCGCCATCTACCCAAAACCTCCATCTCCCTATCTACTAACTCCCCTACTCTGTTTTTAACTGACAAATCCATTTGTTCTCTAGGCTTTCTTAACTTGTTTAACTCCAAAATTTTTTCTTATTTTCGTTAAAATTTCTTGACAGTGCCTCTCCCACTCTATCATCTGCTCTCCTTTTGCACTCTCTCTACCTTTCTTTTACTCTCCATATACTCTACTCTTCTTATAATGCTTCTGCTTTGTAAAAACCTCTCAGCTAACTTTTTCTCTTTTATCACACCCTTTCATCATTCCACCAATCACTCCTCTTTCCTCCTGCACCCACCCTCCTATAACCACAAACTTCTGCCCCACATTCTAATACTGCATTTTTTAAAACTATTCCAACCCTCTTCAACCCTCCCCCCCCCTCACTACTCATACTTGCACCAGCCCACCTCTCTGCCAATAGTTACTTATATCTCACCCGAACTTCCTCCTCTCTTAGTTTATACACTTTTACTTCCCTCTTGCTTGTTGTTGCTATTTTTCTCTGTTCCCATCTACCTCTTACTCTAACTGTAGTTACAACTAAATAATGATCCGATATATCAGTTGCCCCTCTATCAACATGTACATTCTGGAGCCTACCCATCAACCTTTTATCCACCAATACATAATCTAGCAAACTACTTTCATTACGTGCTATATCATACCTTGTATATTTATTTATCCTCTTCATAAAATATGTATTACTTTTTACCAAACCTCTTTCTACACATAACTCAATTAAAGGCTCCCCATTTTCATTTACCCCTGGCACCCCTAATTTACCTACTACTCCCTCCACAACATTTTTGCCTACTTTAGTATTGAAATCCCCAGCCACCATTACTCTCACACTTGGTTCAAAACTCCCCACGCATTCACTCAACATTTTCCAAAATCTCTCTCTCTCTCTCTACACTTCTCTCTTCTCCAGGTGCATATATGCTTACTATAACCCACTTTTCACATCCAACCTTTCTTTTACTCTACATAATCCTGTATATGGTCAATAATTTTAAAATAGAAAACAAAGCCTTTTTTTTTTTTTTTTAAATACAGTACTTGTATGGCTCTTGGGTTCCCGACCCTTTGCGATAAGCAGAAATTACCAGTGGGTGGAAAAGTATTTTTTTTTTTTTTACGTTATCAGATGCATCTAAAATGCCTTATAACATGTTTACACTTTTATATATTAAGTGCTTAATATGGTAGCAAGGCATAAAAACAGATAAAGCAAAATAAATACACAGTACATACAATATTTACCTTAAAATATGGTGCTGCTTGACCTTCCCTTATGCAGAAAAGCAGTAAAAGCATTGAACATAATAAGCAATGGTTCAGTTGAAAGCCAACGAAAATGTGGAACACCAGAAAGGTGCTGAATACATGAGGCCCTCCTGTACATACTAAGTTATATCACATTTGTTTCAGGTTATGTATGTAATTGCTGTGTATCAAGATGGTAATACCAGTAGCGGCACTGGAGGTGGCACTAGTGCATTGACTGGCGCAGGAGGAAACTTTGTTGTGAAGAATGGCGGTGGTGGCGGTGGCATCGCTAGACTTGTGTCAGTGTCCGAATTGCCCGTCCAGTACCCCGCTCTGTCCATGTCCATAACAGATGCAGCATGGAAACCTTACAAGCGGTGGAAACATGATCACGCACATGATCATACTCAAAATGCTCATGGTAAGTCTTAAACATTTCTGTTTGCTTTTTTCAGGGTTATATTACAATATTTTCTCTATTGAGAGGTGGAGAAGAATGCTTCCTTCGTAACCCATGTGTATTGTAAGAGGTAACTAAAATGCTGAGAGCAAGGGGCTAGTAACTCCTCCTCCTGTGTAAATTATTAAATGTAAAAAGAAGGAAAACTTTCATTTCTTCTTTTTTGGGTCATACTGCCTTGGTGGGAGATGGCCAGTGTGTTAAAAACAAAAATACAATATTTTGAGCTTCATAATACATATATTAAAACACTTCACGGCAGAATTAGAGAGGTGAGGATGTTGAAGTTTGGAGTTACTTTAATTGTGTTGCTTTCACACTTAGGTCAAGGTTGCTATTGCATGAATGATGGCAAATGTGTTTTTTTTTTCAGTCACCCTGCTTTGGTAGGAGACTGCTGATGTAGTAAAAAAAATATGTACATTGGTACCTCGAGTTTTGAACAGCTCCCAACTCGAACAATTATGTAAGTGTATTTTTGTAAGTGCTTTTGTTAGTGTATTTTTGGGGGTCTGAAAAGGACTAATCTAATTTGCATTATTCCTTATGGGAACAAATTCGTTCGGTATCGGCACTCAAACAGCCTTCTGGAACGAATTAAGTTTGTAACTTGAGGTACCACTGTACATTTATAAATTACTTTCTTAATTTTGTGTTTATATCTCTTTTTTCTTCAACGCATTGGTCATATCCCAGCAAGGCAGGGTGACCTAAAAAGAAAAACTTGTTTTACTTTGTCTTCTTTCTTTCAACAAACAAGCCGTATCCCACCGAAGCAGGGTGGCCCAAAAAGGAAAATGAAAGTTTCTCTTTTTAACTTTAGCAATATTTACATTAGAAGGAGTTACTAGCCCCTTGCTCACGGCATTTAAGTTGCCTCTTATGACACGCATGGCTTACAGAAGAAGAATTCTTTTCTGCTTCCCTATGGAGATAAAAGGAAATAAAGAAGAGCAAGAACTATTAACCTTTTCAGGGTTGGAGCCCATGATCTGAAACTTGCTCTCAAGGACAGAGAATTAAAAAAAAAAAAAAAATCATATGAAATGATAGAGAATGTTTTTCCAAAGATAATGAACCCAAAAGTATGAAATTTGATGGAAAACTTATGGAATTACACTCACAAAGTTTGCAGTCTTAACAATATTTTCGCATCAGAGATTTTGTCCACTTTGAGCCCTATTTTTGGCCATTTCCATTGTTTGTCAACCAAACTCATAGCTATTTCCCTAGTATTCTTTCTATTCTATCGATCGAGTACAAGAAACCACCCATTTACTTATTTCAACTACATACCCAGTAAAGTCATCAGAAATATCATAAAAATTCAGAATTTGCCAATTTCAAAATAGGGTCCAGAGTAAACAATGTAGACATTCCTGGCATTAAAACATTTCCTCTATTTATTAGTCACATCTTCAGGCCTCTCCTATATTTCGCTTCCTTTCCATTTTGAATTTTTATTCACACAAAAAATAGAAGATTTACTGTTATGCAGACTACTGTGTTATTGTAATAATTGTATAAATAATGTCAGCGCATTTGTGGATACGTATTAGACCGATCAGTTGGATGCGTATTAGACGTGTGATCTAGTTTGACTAATTTAATGTCCTTCTTATATAATTTGTGTACTCTGGAATATTGACAAAAATAGAACATTTCCACTGCTTTGAGCTCAGTTTCAAATTACTTTCAGTCCTAAAACCAATCAAAATCATCTCTATTTCACATTCACAGTGTTTTTTCCCATTATGCACTGCTTGCTGCAGGATTTTTTTTATATGGTGCATACTTACCACATAGACCCATTCTCTCATATCTAGGCCCAAATTTACCACTCACAGCTTATCTGAGTGAGCTGAGCTCATGGCATAGAACAATGGGTCTGACCTACACTTCAGAGCTATAGAACAATGGGACCTACCCCAAAAGGATTTAAAAACAAGAAAACCCAAATGGACATGTATATATATATCCATGTACATTCATGTATAATATGACCTAAGTGTAAGCAGAAGTAGCAAGATATACCTGATATCCTGTGTGTTTGTGAGACAAAAAAAAAAAAAAAGACACCAGCAATCCTCCCATCATGTAAAACAATTACAGGTTTCCATTTCACATTCACTTGGCAGGATGGTAGTACCTCCCTGGGTGGTAGTACCTCCCTGGGTGGTAGTACCTCCCTGGGTGGTAGTACTTCCCTGGGTGGTAGTATCTCCCTGGGTGGTAGTACCTCCCTGGGTGGTAGTACCTCCCTGGGTGGTAGTACCTCCCTGGGTGGTAGTACCTCCCTGGGTGGTAGTACCTCCCTGGGTGGTTGCTGTCTACCATCCTACTGCCTAGGGCTGTTCTTGTTTTACTATTAGAAATTTAGAATAAGTCACAATAATATGGTGGAACAATTTACAGCTAACCTGGAATTTGGAGATGACATTTTAGACAATGTTTGTCTGTCCTGGATCATTATCAAGTCAAGAACTGTCATTTATCATTTCCTCTTCAGTGTGTGGGTTAGTTGAAGAATAGGAAATGTGGATGGTCCTTATAAGCCTTGCCAGCACTGTGCTGTGCCATGGCAGCTTTGTGACCAGTGAGACTGAAGGCTTCAAAATTTTTTTCTCCAAGTAAGGTAAAGGTAGTAAAATATTTTGGTAACCTTGCTACTTTAGTACATAATATTTTGAGTGGGAACTACCTGGGCTTTTATAGATTTTACTCTTATAAGTGTTACAGGATTGCTTATTGCATCTATCTTTTTCAATATATATTTCAAGGTTTTCATTTTCATTTCTTTAAGATTTGTACATTTTCAGTTTTGAATGTGCTTTGGCCAGGGAATGTGACCCTTGTGTCCTGTGGGTTATTTATAGCTGTGTAGCTACAGTGGTAGATTGGTAGGCAGCAATTATTCGAGGAGATACTACTGTCTTCTCATATTAGTGTGAAACAAAAGCCTTTTAAGTGGTATGCATTCTGATAGGATTGCTGTTTTTTCTTTCTGTTTCAAGAAATTGTAAGAGCCACTGAGCTGGTGATCTCGGGAGGCATTATTGGACAACAGGTATATATGCTGGAAGCTCATGTCTAGCACACTGAAATCACTACAGATGAATTTGGTGTAATTTAATGTCTTGTGGATCTACTTCTGATTCAACAATTTTGGTGATAAATTTTAATCCCTTATTTTGGTGTTGGCTTTAGTTTATTCTTTATAAATTTATGCAATATAATAGGTTTTTAATACTTGACACGCTGTTGGAGTGTGAGCAAAGTAACATTTATGAAGAGATTCAGGGAAACCGGCAGGCCGGACTTGAGTCTTGGAGATGGGAAGTACAGTGTCTGCACTCTGAAGGAGGGGTGTTAATGTTGCAGTTTTATAAACTGTAGTGTAAAGCATCTCTGGCAAGACAGTGATTGAGTGAATAATGATGAAAGTTTTTCTTTTTTGGGCCACCCTGCTTTGGTGGGAATCAGCCGATGTGTTAATAAAATTATAATAGGTTGAGGTGGTTTGGTCGTTCAGACAGGATGGAGCAAAATGGGATGACTTGGAGGGTGTATAAATCTGTAGTGGAGGGGAGGAGGATGAAGGGAGGAGGTAAAAGAGGTTTTGTGTGCAAGGGGCTTGGACATGCAGCAGGCATGTGTGAACATGTTAGATAGTGAATGGAGACGAATGGTTTTTGAGACCTGACAAGCTGTTGGAGTGTGAGCAGGGTAATGTTTTGTGAAAGAATTCAGGGAAGCCAGTTTGCAGGACTTGAGTCCTGGAGGTGGGATGTACAATTCTTACACTTTAACCCGTAAACGGTCCAAACGTATATATACGTTCTCTCCCGTAGTGCCCCAAATTTTTTTAGAAAAAAAAAAATTGTTTTTTAATAGGAAAAAAGAGCATATGGTACTCAGGCATCCCCATTTATTTTAATATGGCACACAGTGAGTGTGCACACCCATTCTCTCATGTCTAGGCGACTCAGGCTTATCGTGGCAATGTTGAATGTATGACAAATAAAACATATATACAGTAGGACCCCGCTTTAGGGCGTTTCGCCTTACGTCATTCCACTAATACGGCGATGTCAAATTATGACCAAAATTTGCTATATGGCAAGCTGTCTTTCAAATACGGCGCCTCCCACCCGGTTTGTTTACATTCTCCGTGACCACATCTATTATGTCAGGAAACTTTCCAAAATTTCAAGTGTTTCAAAGTTACTGCGTATTTTATATGTACTCTGATAATTATACTTATGTGTACCCGTACCTAAATATACTTAAACACTGTGCTGGTGTGCAGGTACACATTAAAATCACTAAGTCTCTCTCTACTCATGATGTCAATACTATGTAATAATAATCACTCTTGGGCGCACTAAATGTCTTATTTTACATTAATATAGGCATTTTCATTAATCCATCTATGATATTTTCCTCAAAATTATATAAGAAACCCATTACATAGCATATAAACATGATACATACACTCACAGAATAAAAATTGACGTAAATACGAGGTTTTTTACAAAGCTGCTGTGTAGGTAGTGTCGGAAGAATTATGTTTTCTCTAGTCAAACTGGGGGATAACTGTAGAAAAATACTCTTTTCGTATGCCTTTACTCTATATATTCACGACCCTTGTGGGTTTAGTGCTTTTTATAATAATAATAATAATAATAATAATATCTTCATTCACTCTAAAAATGGTGTGTTGCTGTTTGTTTATTCTTTACTAACTTGTACAACTTGTACACAATGTAAGAGTATTTGTATTGTGAGGTAATTATTATTATAAAAAAAAATATTGAGGTAAATGTTTTACAAACTCTTACAAACGTACGTGAATGAACTAAAAGTAGACACACATTAATACGCATTTATTTCACCTGACCAAGTGATCGCCCACTACCTGTTCAGTTTGTGTTCTTACATTGTCTCAACTCTGTATCTCATTCTCTCTCTCGTTTATTCTTTCGTTAACTAGTTGGCTCTCATTGACGATGGCGTCTAAGGTTAGCTGTGATAAAAAGAGGAGTCGTAAGACTCTTGCTTTAAGTGCCAAGTTAGAGGATGATGGTGTGCCATTCTTGATTTTATTCAATAAACACCCTGCCACTCACCTCTCATGCATTAATATTAATATTTTAAGGTAAGTAATAAGTGTACTCTGTGTGTATCTTACCTTTCATTGTGTTTTTAATGCCTATTTCTATTGCTGACTTAAAATAAGTTAGTGTAAACTTGTCTGGCATTTATTACATATTTTATATGTGCTCTGATAATACTTGTGGACCTGTGTGGTAGCCGGGTGGAGGGACAACATTACGTTTTCTCTGCTCAGCCATCAGAGAAAACGTGTATGAATCTGCATTTGGCCCAGCAACTCCCACACTCCGCTTTTGTTTACAATTTTCGGCATGAATTATTCATTACTTTTCCCTTCGTTTATGATGGCATCTAAAGGTAGTTGTTAGAAATGATTAAATTCAGTGAACAAGGTATGTTGATGTTAATAATATGGCTCTGGGCAACAGTGTAGGTAGCCGGTAGGTGTAGCCCAGGCGGGCTACACCTACCGGCTACCTACACTGACTTCCGACAAATAAATACTACTCACCTCTCTTCCTATATTAAAATTACACATATTTTAAGGTAAATAATGAGTGTACTGTATGTGTATTTTACCTCTCTGGGATGTTTTAAATATCATATATTAATCCTTTGACTGTCGCGGCCGTATATATACGTCTTACGAGATACCATGTTTGATGTATATATACTCATAAATTCTAGCGGCTTCAAATCAAGAAGGAGAAAGCTGGTAGGGCCACATGTGAGAGAATGGGTCTGTGTGGTCAGTGTGCACCACATAAAAAAAATCCTGGAGCACGCAGTGCATAATGAGAAAAAAAAAACTCCGACCGTTTTTTTTTTAATTAACCCTTTGACTGTCGCGGCTGTATATATACGTCTTACGAGGTACCGTGTTTGACGTATATATACTCATAAATTCTAGCGGCTTCAAATCAAGCAGGAGAAAGCTGGTAGGCCCACATGTGAGAGAATGGGTCTGTGTGGTCAGTGTGCACCATATAAAAAAAATCCTGGAGCACGCAGTGCGTAATGAGAAAAAAAAAAACTGACCATTTTTTTTTAATTAAAATGCCGACTTTGTGGTCTATTTTCGTATAGTATTTATGGTTGTATTTTCGTTTTCTTGGTCTCATTTGATAGAATGGAAAACATATTATAGAAATAGAGGTGATTTTGATTGGTTTTACTATAAAAAGAACCTGGAAATGGAGCTCAAAGTAGGGGAAATGTTTGATTTTTGCCAATGTTCAAAAGTACACAAATTATGTCATTGTCCAATAAATGTCCAACTAACCATTCTAATATGCAGTCATGAATGGGTTGATGTTATTTATACAATTATTACAGTATTGCAGTAGTCTGCATAATAGTAAGTCTTCTATTTTCTGTTTGAATAAAAATTCAAAATAGAAAGCAAGAGTAATATCAGAGGGGCCTGGAGACATGACTGATGAACAAAGAAAATGTTATTTTAGAGCCAGGAATGTCTGCATTGTTCATTCTGGACCTTATTTTGAAATTGTCTTATTTTTTAATTTTCGTGAAATTGGCCAAATTGCAAATTTCTGACCACATTATTGGGTAGTTGAAATCGGTAAATGGGCAGTTTCTTGTACTCAGTTGATAGAAAAAATGGAGTTCTAAAGAAATAGCTATGAATTTGGTCGAATGGAACAAAGGAATTAGCCGAAAATAGGGCTCAAAGTGGGCGAAATCGCCGTTTTGTAAATATCGCTTAGGTTGCTAAATTCGCGAGAGCATAATTCTGTCAGTTTTCCATCAAATTTCGTTTATTTTAGTGTCATTACAATCGGGAAAAGATTCTCTATCATTTCATAAGAAAAAAATAATTTTTTTTTTTTTAAATTTTGCGACACCAGGAGACACCTCAGGATTGGGGGTTGCGACAGTCAAGGGGTTAAGTATGAGACGGGGAGCCAGCGTTACCTACACCTGGGCTACCTGCACCTGATTTCCTACAAATAAGTACTACTCACCTCTCTCCCTACATTAAGATTACAAATGCTTTAATATAAGTAATGAATGTACTGTGAATGTATTTTACTTTGTGTGTTTTTAATGCCTAGTTCTATTACTAACTTAATATAATTTAGTGTAAACTTGTTGTCTGGCATTTATATACATTTATAAATGGGAAAAAATGGCGTTCGGCCTTCTGGCGATGTCTGCTTTCCGGTTACAGCTTGGAACCTAACCCGCTGTATAAGTGGGGCCCTACTGTATACGTTTGGGGCACTAGCAGTAAAAACGTATATACAGTGGAACCTCAAAAATCGAACTTAATCCGTTCCAGGAGCTAGTTCTAAATTCGAAAAGTCTGAAATTCGAAGCAATATTTCCCATAAGAAATAATGGAAACACAATTAATCCGTTCCAGAAACCCAAAAATATTCACACAAAAAATACATTTTATAGAGATTAATTATAGCTTTACATACAACAAATACTATAGTTTTTAATTATGTATAGTAATACATATAAAATAATATTTTTACTTACCTTTATTGAAGATTGGTGATGGCATCTGGAAGATAGGGAGGAGGAGAGAGTGAGTTGGGGTTAGTGTTTGGAAGGAGAATCCCCCTCCATGAGGACTTCAGGTAAAGCCCTCTCTGGGGTTACTTCCCTTCTCTGTCTTTTAATGCCACTAGGACCAGCTTGAGAGTCACTGGACCCCTGTCTCACAAAATAACTGACCACAGTCCTCTGTTTCTGGCGCCTCTTTAACATTTCCCTAAAATGGGACATGGTTCTGTCACTGAACTTGTTGCAAAGATGGCTTGTTTCAGCTTGCTTAGGGTGGTACTTCTGCACAAACATTTGGACATCATTCCACTTGGCACAAATCTCCTTAATCTTTGAAGAAGGCACCTCATCCACTCCCTCTTCCTCCTCCTCTGAAGCAAGTTCCTCAGCTGTGGTCTGATAGTGCTCCAGATGAAGCTCTTGAAGCTCTTCAGTGGTTAGCTCTTCCCTGTGGTCCTCCACCAACTCTTCCACATCCTCACCACTCACCTCCAACCCCAGGGTGTTCCCCAATGCCTTATGATTAGCTTTCCACAAGACACATAACTTGTTCTTAAAGACATTGTTTTTCTTAAACACACTGGGATTTTCTGAATGATACACAAGTAAAGGCTTCACTTTAAAATCACCACTAGCATTAGCACAGAACAAAAGAGTAAGCCTGTCTTTCATAGGCTTGTGTCCTGGCAGTGCCTTTTCCTCCTGTGTGATGAAGGTCTTTTTTGGCATTTTCTTCCAAAACAAGCCTGTTTCGTCACAATTAAACACTTGTTCAGGTTTCAGTTCTTCACTGTCTATGTACCCCTTAACCCTTAAACGGTCCAAAGAGATTGACGTTCAAATTCGTAGTGCTACAAAAGTAGATCTACTTTTTTTTTTACATATTTTCAAATATAACCAAAAAAATGTAGATAAAAGTTTTTTTTACACGTTTTCAAATGTAAAACAAAAAAGATCTACATTTTTTTTACATACTTTCAGATGTTGAAAAAACGTATATATACGTTTGGACCATTTAAGGGTTAAACTCCTGTACAAACTTCTCAGCTGCCCGTTTGTCTGAACTGACTGCCTCGCCATGTCTTACAACATTGTGTATGCCACTACGCTTCTTAAATCTGTCAAACCAACCTCTGCTGGCCTTTAATTCACTATCAGCACTGGTTCCAGGAGCTTCCTGTACCAGATCGGCATGCAACTTCCTTGCCTTTTCGCAAATAATCGTCTCTGAAACACTATCACTTGCAATCTCTTTATCTTTGATCCACACCAGCAACAACTTCTCAACCTCTTCAACTATTTGTGGTCTTTTTTTGGTTAGCATATTAACACCTTTCGCAACATCAGCTTCCTTGATTTGTTCTTTCTTTGCCAGGATAGAACCGATGGTCGACTTGTTTTTCCCATACATCCTGGCAAGCTCAACAAGTCTCACACCACTCTCATACTTCTGTATTATTTCCTTCTTCACATCTATGGTGTTTCTCACTTTCTTTACCACAGGGGTACCACTAGCAAGTTTCTTTGGGCCCATGGTAGCTTATTTCACAGTCCCACAAGCACTAAACACAATGAAATAATCGTAAAATGCGTGAATGAGAGCGCAGGTTAGTGTTCACTCAAGCATAAACAAAGCTAGACTGCTCATGGCGCCTGCGCAGGGACGTGGACAGAGCGGGCCAGCGGACAGGTCCCGTACCTGGCGGTCTGAAAATAGGGGCGCGTTCGATAATAGGGACACAGTTTGTCCGAAAAAATGGTCCTATTTTCGAAACGTTCAATATGTGATACGTTCGATTTTTGAGGTTCCACTGTATACGTTTAGACCGTTTACGGGTTAAAGAAGGGGTTTGGGATATTGGCTGTTTGGGATGACCTCTAAAGTGTTGTGTCTGGGCATCTCTGGAAAGACAGTGATTGTGTATGAATGATGGGTCACCCTGCCTTGGTGGGAGATGGCCAGTGTGTTAAAAAAAAAAAATAGGTTCTAGCATAATATAGTGTTGTTTTCTTAATTTTTTTTTATCATTCCTGTTTTCAAGTCTTTTTTAAGGTTAGGGTACTTTGTATGTTAATTCAAAGCCCTTTATTTTCCTCTTCACAGCAGTGGATAGCACACACGTCTACTAGTTTGAGAAATGGCTTGTTATGAGTTTGACCCCTCCATTCTGTGACTTGCTTGGTTTTGTTTAGTATAGTTTTTTTTTTTTTTGGGGGGGGGGGGGGGAAACGGCGGACATGTTTGGGTCACCTTTTCTCGGTGGGAAACAGCCAACATGTTAAAAAGAAAAAAATATGATTCTGCAAGTTGTTTATAAAAGGTGTGAAGGAGCTTGAGCTAGAGAACACCACAGTCATGCTGTTGTGAGAAATACTTGTTAAAACTGGAAGCTTATGTGTACTAACCTTCCTGCTTTGTAGGAACACACCTAAGTCGATGGATTTTTTAGGGCTTTAACTCTTAGCTTGCTATGAGTTCAAGTCCTCTGTTAGGTTAATTGTAGACTGTAGTTGCTACCTTATTCTTTTGACTTGCAGACGACGACGATAACGATGATGGAGACAGTGTAGATGTTGTGGATGGTGTTGTAATGCGATGTGTTCTCATTAACACCAAGTCTCTGCAAGAAGCCATCCTAAGGTTCCAGCCTGCCACCCCACTTGCTGGACATCACAATGTGGGCCCTCTAGACCTTAGTGAATCTCAGGACTCGATAGGTAAGGTTTCTTAAATTATAGTTAATACAGTATATTCTGTTCACTATGTTGGGAGATAAACAATAGAGGCATTCCTGATAATGAGGGGAAGGGGAGCTGCTAAACAATCTCTTAAAACAATTTTATGATGCCTAATATGCCTTTACTATCTGTCCTATCTCACTGGCTTAAGTGGCATGAGATGCTTCAATTATTATATACTGTTTGAACCTATACTGAACATAGTGGTTGATTTTTCAATATGTGACTATTCCATTGATATCTGTTAGAGTAAGAATTAAACTAGTTAATATAATTCTATGGCATTTACTGCTCATATATGTTTTAATAATTTGTTAGTTAATAGGAATGTATATTGTTCCCATGTAGCCATAACCAACTTAAAAAAACAGTTCAGTGTCATATTGTAGTAGGAAGATTTTTTGCAACATTAGTCAGTTTACATTGCTGTTATGTACAAGAGACATTTACATATACAGCTTCTCCTCACTTAACAACAGAGTTCTGTTCTTAAGACCACATCGGTAAGCGAATTTGTCACTAAGTACTGTAGTGGGTTTATGTCAACCATCTTTGATATTGTTTTAATGTCACCTTTGAACAATTTATAACATTTTTAGTATATTTTTAAATGTTTATGCAGTAGTGTACTGTATATTGTAATAAACAGAATAAAGGAAATCAGCTCTAGTATACATAGGTATGCATACTGGTCAGAGTCCGTCATGAATATGAGTCGTCAGTAAACGGGTATGTCGCCAAGTGAGGAGAGGCTATAGTAAAATATTCCTGTATTTGTTTTCTAACCAAAAATTTGCTAGGTATGCAGGTATGACTTCCTTTACAAAGAGTATAAATTTTAGTGTCATGTATTTCACCTCAATAATACGCTTCTGTTGTATTATAAAGTATTTTGTTGCAGTGGTGCGTGATGGTCTGACAGACCTGAGTATGAACCTCAGTACTTCAGTGTCTGAGGTAGAAGGAACGGTGAGTGGCAATGGTGTAGGGGTTGAAGATCAACCTCCTCCACCGCCTCCACCTGATGCCCTGACCTCTCCCCAGAGCTCCAGTCTTTCATCACAGCACAGTGCTCTCCAGACACCACCTGCATCACAGGTATCATACATGGCAAAAACTTGTCTTTACCCACAGCAGCAAATTCTTTTCTTTGCTTAACCAAAATGATTCATGAATAGTAGTGAAGTATTTTTCTTATCTGGAATATTGTATGCAAAAGGGTATACAAATTGTATGAAACTCCAAATACACCTTTTTATTTTTATTTTTTTTGTGCAAAGTAGAGATTCTGAATTGAAATTTTGAATTCCTTCTACACATTCTTGTTTTTCAGTGCAGGCAAGTAGCAGTAGTTGAAATATCTTTGGAAAATTTATCATGGAATGATGCCCTCTAGGAGCAGGAGTTCCCTAAGAAAACTCAGCATCAAATATTGATGGATACAGTAGAGCCCTGCTTTTCGGCGTTTTGCCTTGCGGCATTCCACTAATACAGCGATCTCAAATTATGACCGAAACTTTCTATACGGCAAGCTGTCTCATATACGATGCACGCCACCCAGTTTGTTTACATTCTCTATAAGCACCTCTCTCTCTTTTTTTTTTTTTTCAACAAGTCGGCCGTCTCCCACCGAGGCAGGGTGACCCAAAGAGAAAGAAAATCCCCAAAAAGAAAATACTTTCATCATCATTCAACACTTTCACCTCACTCACACATAATCACTGTTTTTGCAGAGGTGCCCAGAATATAACAGTTTAGAAGTATATACGTATAAAAATACACACAATATCTCTCCAAACTGCCAATATCCCAAACCCCTCCTTTAGAGTGCAGGCACTGTGCTTCCCATTTCCAGGACTCAAGTCCGGTTATATAAAATAACCGGTTCCCCTGAAACCCTTCACTAAATATTACCCTGCTCACACTCCAACAGATCATCAGGTCCCAAATACCATTTGTCTCCATTCACTTCTATCTAACACACTCACACACGCTTGCTGGAAATCCAAACCCCTTGCCCACAACACCTCCTTGACCCCCTCCCTCCAACCTTTTCGAGGACGACCCCTACCCCGCCTTCCTTCCCCTACAGATTTATACACTCTCCATGTCATTCTACTTTGATCAATTCTCTCTAAATGACCAAACCACCTCAACAAACCCTCTTCAGCCCTCTGACTAATACTTTTATTAACTCCACACCTTTTCCTAATTTCCACACACCTAATTTTCTGCATAATATTTACACCACACATTGCTCTTAGACAGGACATCTCCACTGCCTCCAACTGCCTCCTTGCTGCAGCATTTACAACCCAAGCTTCACACCCATGTAAGAGTGTTGGTACTACCTTTTTTCCTTTATCAATTCTATGATTAACCTCATCCTTCATAAATCCATCCGCTGACACGTCAACACCCAAATACAGTGGACCCCCGGTTAACGATATTTTTTCATTCCAGAAGTATGTTCAGGTGCCAGTACTGACCGAATTTGTTCCCATAAGGAATATTTAGAAGTAGATTAGTCCATTTCAGACCCCCAAACATACACGTACAAACGCACTTACATAAATACACTTACATAATTGGTCACATTGGGAGGTGATCGTTATGCGGGGGTCCACTGTATCTGAAAACATTCACTTTCTACCTTTACACATTCCCAAATTCGTCCACTAACCTTTGCAATTTTTCTTTAGAATCTCCCATAAGCACGGTATCATCAGCAAAAAGTAACTGTGTCACTTCCCATTTTGTATTTAATTCCCCATAATTTAATCCCACCCCTCTCCTGAACACCCTAGCATTTACTTTTACAACCCCATCTATAAATATATTAAACAACCATGGTGACATTACACATCCCTGTCTAAGACCTACTTTTACCGGGAAGTAGTCTCCCTCTCTTCTACACACCCTAACCTGAGCCTCACTATCTTCATAAAAACTCTTTACAGCATTTAGTAACTTACCACCTATTCCATGCACTTGCAACATCTGCCACATTGCTCCCCTATCCACTCTATCATATGCCTTTTCTAAGTCCATAAATGCAATAAAAACTTCCCGACATTTATCTAAATACTGCTCACGTATATGCTTCAATGTAAACACTTGATCTACACATCCCCTACCCCCACTAAAACCTCCTTGCTCATCCGCAGTTCTACATTCTGTCTTACCTCTAATTCTTTCAATAATAACCCTACCGTACACTTTTCCTGGTATACTCAGTAAACTTATTCCTCTATAATTTTTACAATCTCTTTTGTCCCCCTTTCCTTTATATAAAGGGACTATACATGCTCTCTGCCAATCCCTAGGTACCTTCCCCTCTTTCATACATTTATTAAACAAAAATACCAACCACTCCAACGCTATGTCCCCCCCTGCTTTTAACATTTCTGTCATGCTCCCATCAGTTCCAGCTGCTTTACCCCCTTTCATTCTACGTAATGCCTCATGCACCTCCCCCACACTCACATCCTGCTCTTCTTCACTCCTAAAAGATGGTATACCTCCCTGGCCAGTGCATGAAATTGCCGCCTCCCTTTCTTCATCGATATTTAAAAGTTCCTCAAAATATTCTCGCCATCTACCCAAAACCTCCATCTCCCCATCTACTAACTCCCCTTCTCTGTTTTTAACTGATAAATCCATTTGTTCCCTAGGCTTTCTTAGCTTGTTTAACATTCCAAAATTTTTTCTTATTTTCATTAAAATTCCTTGACAGTGTCTCTCCCACTCTATCATCCGCTCTCCTTTTGCACTCTCTCACCACTCTCTTCACCTTTCTTTTACTCTCCATATACTCTACTCTTCTTATAACACTTCTGCTTTGTAAATACCTCTCATAAGCTAACTTTTTCTCTTTTATCACACCCTTTACTTCATCATCCCACCAATCACTCCTCTTTCCTCCTGCACCCACTCTCCTATAACAACAAACTTCTGCCCCACATTCTAATACTGCATTTTTAAAACTATTCCAACCCTCTTCAACCCCACCACTACTCATGCCTGCACCAGTCCACCTTTCTGCCAATAGTTGCTTATATTAGTTTATTCCACTGTGGGGTGTATTTAGCATGTTTATTATATAATTTAAAAAAAATATCATAGATGGATTAATGAAAATATTTATGTAATATATGACATTTAATGCACCTCAGAGTGATTATTATTGTGTATTATTATTGTCATTATTAATATGGTATCCTCAAGACTAATAAGATACTCTTAGTGATTTTAACCCTCTCAGGGTCGACAGGCCATCTCCCAGACTCGTTCTCAGGGTCGAGAAATTTTCAAAAAAAATAAAAATTCTTATGATAAGATAGTTTTTTTTTTTAAACATTATAAGCTAAAAAAAATAGTTTTGCCATCAGTACTTACCGAGATATGGAGGCGTGAAGTTGACAGAAAATGAGCTGCATGTGGCATCATCGCTGACTGCCGGTCACCCGGTATTTTCTTTTCTTTTTTTCTACTTTTTTTTTTTTTTTTTTTTTTAAGTAACTTATGGCCTGTGAGACCAATATGAGCACTATTTTGTAAGTTTTTTCTCTTTATTTACTACACAATAACTGCACAAACACTGTTGTCACTACATTGTTTACAAAACTTGTTTACACAAATGAATGATTTAAAATGTTGTTTATTACTATTTTTCTATATTTATATATACTTATACAGTCACAGAACATGTTTCTAGAAGTTCTGCAGCCTCTGGAACTCTTTGAAACATGATAGTCATGCACAGTGGTGTTTTTCACTCCTCACACACAAAATGAGTGTCTGCATTGTTGTGGGCGTTTTTTTTGTATGTGCACAGACGTAACACCTCTTCTGAGCCTTTTTCTTGAAGGAAGTAGCAGGCAGTTGTATTAAGAAGTGATCACCATGCTTCAGATGAGAAGGTAATTGTTGATAACTTAGTGGGCGGTTTTCTATTGCAGGTGTTGTTCCTTGGTACTTGAATACTATTTGTCTGATGACAGACAAATAAAATTCGCCATATGGTGGTTTGTTTCTGGTCCTCATCTTGTACATAATATAAGCATTGAGCTTATAATATGTCCAGAAGATGGAAAAAGAATTTTATGTACCACTTATAACTCTTGCGAACACAATCAGCAAACCCAATCTGCATGTCATATTTGTCCACTGAATGCATGTGGAAGGTGTAATCAGTCACAGCTGCAGGTTTTAGAATGGATTCATTGATCTCTATTCTGCCTGCCAGTGTTTGTCATTTCGTTAGGGTGAGCTGATGACAACAGTGTGACATCTCGTTTGTCATGCCATTGAAATGCCATGATGTCATTGGCAGCAAATGCCTGCATCTCACCTCTACGAGTGCCAGCGTCAAACCTGGGCATATGCTTATGATTTGCACGCACTGTGCCACACACATCTGTCACGTTCACTTGCAAAAAATCACTGAGTGAGGGGCTTGTGTACCAGTTATCAGTACAGTGGAACCTCAAATATCGAACTTAATCCGTTTCAGGAATTAGTTCTAAATTTGAAAAGTATGAAAAGTGAAGCAATATTTCCCATAAAAAATAATGGAAATAAAATTAATCCGTTCCAGAAACCCAAAAATATTCAAAAAAAAAAAAAAAATTATAGAGATTAATTATAGTTTTACATACACACAACAAATATAGTGTTCAATTATGTATTAATAAATTTAAATAAACATATAAAATAGGTAGTAGGTTGGTAGACAGCAACCAACCAGGGGGGTACTACCGTCCTGCCAAGTGAGTGTGAAACGAAAGCCTGTAATTGTTTTACGCAATGGTAGGATTGCTGGTGTTTTTTGTCTCTCATAAATATGCAAGATTACAGGTACGTCTTGCTACTTCTACTTACTCTTAGGTCACACTACACATACATGTACAAGCATACATATACACACCCCTCTGGGTATTCTTCTATTTTCTTTCTAGTTCTTGTTCTTGTTTATTTCCTCTTATCTCCATGGGGAAGTGGAACAGAATTCTTCCTCCGTGAGCCATGCGTGTTGTAAGAAGCGACTAAAATGCTGGGAGCAAGGGGCTAGTAACCTCTTCTCTTGTGTAAATTACTAAATTTAAGAGAAATTTCATTTTTCTTTTTGGGCCACCCTACCTTGGTGGGATACGGCCGGTGTGTTGAAAGAAAGAAAGATCTGAGTTTTCTTTGATTTTATCTTAATAGTTCTTGGTCTTATTACTTTCCCTTTTATATCCATGGGGAAGTGGAATAAGAATCTTTCCTCCATAAGCCATGCGTGTTTTAAAAGTCAACTAAAATGCCAGGAGCAATGGGCTAGTAACCCCTTTTCTTGTAATAATTACTAAAAAGAATAAGAAAATTGTCCAAGTGGGAAGTCTGAATGTGCATGGATGTTGTGCAAATGATAAGGGATGATTGTGGATATTATGAGTGAGAAGAAGCTGGATGTCCTGGCTTTAAGTGAAACAAAGCTGAAGGGGATGGGAGAGTTTCAGTGGAGAGGAATAAATGGGATTAGGTCAGGGGTTTCAAATAGTTAGAGCTAAAGAAGGAGTAGCAATAATGTTGAAGGATAAGCTATCGCAGGAAAAGAGGGACTATAAATGTATTAATTCAAGGATTATGTTGAGTAAAATAAAGGTTGGATGTGAAAAGTGGGTTATAGTAAGCGTATATGCACCTGGAGAAGAGAGAAGTGTAGAGAGAGATTTTGGGAAATGTTGAGTGAATGTGTGGGCAGTTTTGAACCAAGTGTGAGAGTAATGGTGGTTGGGGATTTCAATGCTAAAGTGGGCAAAAATGTAAATTTGGGGTGCCAGGGGTAAATGAAAATGGGGAGCCTTTAATTGAGCTATGTGTATAAAGAGGTTTGATAATAAGTAATACATATTTTATAAAGAAGAGGATAAATAAATATACAAGGTATGATATAGCACGTAATGAAAGTAGTTCGTTAGATTATGTATTCGTGGATAAAAGGTTGATGGGTAGGCTCCAGGATGTACACGTTTATAGAGGGGCAACTGATATATCGGATCATTATTTAGTTGTAGCTACAGTTAGAGTAAGAGGTAGATGGAAAAAGAGGAAAATGGCAACAACGAGCAAGAGGGAGGTGAAAGTGTATAAACTAAGGGAGGAGGAAGTTCGGGTGAGATATAAGCAACTATTGGCAGAAAGGTGGGCTGATGTAAGTATGAGTATCCGGGGGGGGGGGGTTTGGAATATTTTTAAAAATGCAGTATTAGAATGTGGGGCAGAAGTTTGTGGTTATAGGAGGGTGGGTGCAGGAGGAAAGAGGAGTGATTGGTGGAATGATGAAGTAAACGGTGTGATGAAAGAGAAAAAGTTAGCTTATGAGAGGTTTTTACGAAGGAGAAGCATTATAAGAAGAGTAGAGTATATGGAAAGTAAAAGAAAGGTGAAGAGAGTGGTGAGAGAGTACAAAAGGAGAGCAGATGATAGAGTGGGAGAGTCACTGTCAAGAAATTTTAATGAAAATAAGAAAAATTTTTGGAGTGAGTTAAACAAGTTAAGAAAGCCTAGAGAACGAATGGATTTGTCAGTTAAAAACAGAGTAGGGGAGTTAGTAGGTGGGGAGATGGAAGTTTTGGGTAGATGGCGAGAATATTTTGAGAAACTTTTAAATGTCGACGAAGAAAGGGAAGTGGTGATTTCATGCACTGGACAGGGAGTTATACCATCTTTTAGGAGTGAAAAAGAAGAGGATGCGTGTGTGGGAGAGGTGTGTGAGGCATTACATTGAATGAAAGGGGGTAAAGCAGCTGGAACTGATGGGAGCATGACAGAAATGTTAAAAGCAGGGGGGATATAGTGTTGGAGTGGTTGGTATTTTTGTTTAAAATGTATGAAAGAGGGGAAGGTACCTAGGAATTGGCAGAGAGCATGTATAGTCCCTTTATATAAAGGGAAGGGGGACAAAAGAGATTGTAAAAATTATAGAGGAATAGGTTTACTGAGTATACCAGGAAAAGAGTACGGAAGGGTTATAATTGAAAGAATTAGAGGTAAGACAGAATGTAGGATTGTGGATGAGCAAGGAGGTTTCAGAGTGGGTAGGGGATGTGTAGATCAAGTGTTTACATTGAAGCATATATGTGAACAGTATTTAGATAAAGGTAGGGAAGTTTTTATTGCATTTATGGATTTAGAAAAGGCATATGATAGAGTGGATAGAGGAGCAATGTGGCAGATGTTGCAAGTATATGGAATAGGTGGTCAGTTACTAAATGCTGTAAAGAGTTTTTATGAGGATAGTGAGGCTCAGGTTAGGGTGTGTAGAAGAGAGGGAGACTACTTCCCGGTAAAGGTGACTCTTAGACAGGGATGTGTAATGTCATCATGGTTGTTTAATAAATTTACAGATGGGGGTTGTAAAAGAAGTAAATGCTAGGGTGTTTAGGAGAGGGGTGGGTTTAAATTATGGGGAATTAAATACAAAATGTGAATTGACACAGTTGCTTTTTGTTGATGATACTGTGCTTATGGGAGATTCTAAAGAAAAATTGCAAAGGTTAGTGGATGAGTTTGGGAGTGTGTGTAAAGGTAGAAAGTTGAAAGTGAACCATACCCCGGCTGGGATTGAACCCGCGGTTCCATCAAATGATTTAGATAAAGAATAATTGGATATCAAATTGGGTAGGAGGAGTATGAAGAAGTGAATGTTTTCAGATAGTACTTGAGAGATGACGTGTCGGCACTTGGATTTATGAAGGATGAGGTTAATCATAGAACTGATGAGGGAAAAAAGGTGAGTGGTGCGTTGAGGTATATGTGGAGACAAAAACGTTATCTATGAAGGCAAAGAAGTAAATGTATGAAAGTATAGTAGTACCAACACTCTTATATGGGTGTGAAGCTTGAGCTGTGGATGCAGCAGCGAGGAGGCGGTTGGAGGCAGTGAAGATGTCCTGTTTAAGGGCAATGTGTGGTGTAAATATTATGCAGAAAATTCGGAGTGTGGAAATTAGGAGAAGGTGTAGAGTTAATAAATGTATTAGTCAGAGGGCTGAAAAGTGGTTGTTGAGGTGGTTTGGTCATTTAGAGAGAATGGATCAAAGTAGAATGACATGGAGAGCGTATAAATCTGTAGGGGAAGGAAGGCGGGGTAGGGGTCGTCCTCGAAAAGGTTGGAAGGAAGGGGTAAGGGAGGTTTTGTGGGCGAGGGGCTTGGATTTCCAGCAGGCGTGCATGAGCGTGTTCGATAGGAGTGAATGGAGACGAATGGTATTTGGGACCTGACGATCTGTTGGAGTGTGAGCATTGTAATATTTAGTGAAGGGATTCAGGGAAGCTGGTTATTTTTATAGACGGACTTGAGTCCTGGAAATGGGAAGTACAATGCCTGCACTCTAAGGGAGGGGTTCGGGATATTAGCAGTTTGAAGGGATATATTGTGTGTCTATATGTACTATATGCTTCTTTACTGTTGTGTTCTGAGCACCTCTGCAAAAACAGTGATTATGTGTGAGTGAGGTGAAAGTGTTGAATGATGATGAAAGTATTTTCTTTTTGGGGATTTTCTTTCTTTTTGGATCACCCTGCCTCGGTGGGAGATGGCCGACTTGTTAAAAAAAAAAAAAAAAAATTTTTACTTACGTTTATTGAAGATTGGTGATGGCATCTGGAAGATAGGGAGGAGGAGAGAGGGAGTTGGGGTTAGTGTTTGGAAGGAGAATCCCCCTCCCCTCCATGAGGACTTGAGGTATCAAAGCCCTATCTGGGGTTACTTCCCTTCTCTGTCTTTTAATGCCACTAGGACCAGCTTGAGAGTCACTGTCACTGAACGTGTTGCAAAGATGGCTTGTTTCAGCTTGCTCAGGGTGGTACTTCTCCTCAAACATTTGGAGATCATTGCAGTTCTGTATTATTTCCTTCTTCACATCTGTGGTGTTTCTCACTTTCTTTACCACAGGGGTACCACTAGCAAGTTTCTTTGGGCCCATTGTAGCTTATTTCACAGTCCTGCAATCACTAAACATAATGAAATAATCGTAAAATGTTTGAATGAGAGCGCAGGTTAGTGTTCACTCAAGCATCAAGAAAACCAGGCTGGCTCACGGCGCCTGTGTGTGGACACGGATAGAGCGAGAGCGGGCTGCCAGGCAGGTCCAGTACCTATCGGTTCGAAAATAGTGGCAAGTTCGCTAATTGGGACAAAGTTGGTTCGAGAAAAGGGTTTTATTTTCTAAGAGTTCGATAAGCGATACGTTCGAAATTTGAAGTTCCACTGTATTTAATATATGCCCCTTATGGTTCCATCATTGTTCTAACCACATTACCAGAGATGCCCAATAACTTCCTGGTATTTTGCAATGTATAAGGTCCAGTGTACACAATAATATCCAATACAAGACCACTGTAGCAGTCACAAAGCACAAATAACTTTATATCAAAGCATTTCCTCTTGCTTGGTATATACTGCTTGAATGAGTCTTCCTTTGAACAGAATCAAAGACTCATCAATAACAAGCTTCCTGAAGGGATAAAAATATATATTGAATTTCCCTTTCAGATACACAAACACATTCCTAATCTTATATAACCTGTCGTTTCTGTCAGGCCTGGTTTTATCTGAGAAGTGTAGCATACGTAATAGTAGCACAAATCTATTCACTCGCACTATATCACTAATCCAGGGGTTTCAATCAGGCGGTCTGTTGACCAGTATGATTTGACACTGTGCTTATACATGTGTGGCATAAGCATTATTGTGGCAAAGAAAAGATGCATCTCAGCCACAGTTGTCTCCATCCACTGGTGTAGGCATGATTTTGGTGAAAGTATTGTGTTTGCCATGGTGTAATCGAAGTATGTGTTGCTTTCCCTGACAATAATTTCCATCAGGGGTTCATCAAAGAATAACTCGAAACATTCCAGTTCAGTGGCATTGTTCCCAAGTGTACAGGATGGCCATATTCCACTTTGACTTTCATCAAACTGATGGGGATTGGGAACAAAATTGCCAGCTTCCTGCCAATCCCAGGTGCAGTTTGCTGGTGGGTACTGGATATTGACAGGTGGTTGTGGTTGTGGATGTTGGTGTGGTGGGTGGGTGGGGGATGGTGGCCTTTGTTGTAGATCAGCTGAGGCATCGGTGTGGGTGGCAGCATGGCCCACTGCTGGTGCCTCATGGCCGGCACCACCACTACCACCACCATGCACATTTTCCATCCCAATTGCAACACTATCATCTTCATTTTCACTATTTGTTCCTGTTGTACAGCCATGGGATGTACTCCAAGATGTACTCCTTCCCCTTGGAATGGCATATGGCACACTACCAGAGCGCATATACCTTTCGTATATACTGACACTTCACTGGAGAATATTCCACTTCACTATCGCTTCTGGAACTGTTTTCAAGAGCTTGTAGTTCATATTCACTATCATCACCAATGCTCACAACTGAGTTCGGGATATGGGAAAATAGGAGTTTCCTCTTTCGTTCTGGTACAACTGAACATGAACAAAATGGCCCAGCAGCAGAGGTGGAAGGCTGAGGGTCATTTCCTCACTATTACTGGTATTATGGTCATTAGTTTCGGTCACAACCTCATCAAAACCTAGAAACTCATCTTCACTGGCACTTCCATCTGTATTAGAACTGTCACTGGGGGAAAAAAGTGTCCCAATTCGCCGAGGAGTGAGGAGTTTCTTACCATGAGGCATGGTGAACAAGGTCTATTAAAATGGCGTTCCCACAATGCGCCACTGGGTCCCAGATTTTCTTTCTACCGCACACACCGACCATGCACACCCATTCTCTCACATCTAGGCCTACCAGCCTTTTCCCGCTTGATTTGAAGGCGCTAGAATTTACGCGTACTAGTACGTCAATAACCCTGGCGCGTAAGCCATACTAGTACTTTGGAAACCCTGAAAGGGTTAATGTGTACCTGCATGCCAGCAGTGTGTGTAAGTTACTTAGGTACTCTTACACAAATGTAAGTATAATTATTTGGTCACACTTCACAGACACGCACATGCATATATATATATACATACATCTAGGTTTTTCTCCTTTTTCTAAATAGCTCTTGTTCTTCTTTATTTCTTCTATTGTCCATGGGGAAGTGGAAAAGAATCTTTCCTCCATAAGCCATGCGTGTCGTATGAGGCGACTAAAATGCCGGGAGCAATGGGCTAGTAACCCCTTCTCCTGTAGACATTTACTAAAAAAGAGAAGAAGAAAAACTTTATAAAACTGGGATGCTTAAATGTGCATGGATGTAGTGCAGATGACAAGAAACAGATGATTGCTGATGTTATGAATGAAAAGAAGTTGGATGTCTTGGCCCTAAGCGAAACAAAGCTGAAGGGGGTAGGGGAGTTTCAGTGGGGGGAAATAAATGGGATTAAATCTGGAGTATCTGAGAGAGTTAGAGCAAAGGAAGGGGTAGCAGTAATGTTAAATGATCAGTTATGGAAGGAGAAAAGAGAATATGAATGTGTAAATTCAAGAATTATGTGGATTAAAGTAAAGGTTGGATGCGAAAAGTGGGTCATAATAAGCGTGTATGCACCTGGAGAAGAGAGGAATGTAGAGGAGAGAGAGATTTTGGGAGATGTTAAGTGAATGTATAGGAGCCTTTGAACCAAGTGAGAGAGTAATTGTGGTAGGGGACCTGAATGCTAAAGTAGGAGAAACTTTTAGAGAGGGTGTGGTAGGTAAGTTTGGGGTGCCAGGTGTAAATGATAATGGGAGCCCTTTGATTGAACTTTGTATAGAAAGGGGTTTAGTTATAGGTAATACATATTTTAAGAAAAAGAGGATAAATAAGTATACAAGATATGATGTAGGGCGAAATGACAGTAGTTTGTTGGATTATGTATTGGTAGATAAAAGACTGTTGAGTAGACTTCAGGATGTACATGTTTATAGAGGGGGCACAGATATATCAGATCACTTTCTAGTTGTAGCTACACTGAGAGTAAAAGGTAGATGGGATACAAGGAGAATAGAAGCATCAGGGAAGAGAGAGGTGAAGGTTTATAAACTAAAAGAGGAGGCAATTAGGGTAAGATATAAACAGCTATTGGAGGATAGATGGGCTAATGAGAGCATAGGCAATGGGGTCGAAGAGGTATGGGGTAGGTTTAAAAATGTAGTGTTAGAGTGTTCAGCAGAAGTTTGTGGTTACAGGAAAGTGGGTGCGGGAGGGAAGAGGAGCGATTGGTGGAATGATGATGTAAAGAGAGTAGTAAGGGAGAAAAAGTTAGCATATGAGAAGTTTTTACAAAGTAGAAGTGATGCAAGGAGGGAAGAGTATATGGAGAAAAAGAGAGAGGTTAAGAGAGTGGTGAAGCAATGTAAAAAGAGAGCAAATGAGAGAGTGGGTGAGATGTTATCAACAAATTTTGTTGAAAATAAGAAAAAGTTTTGGAGTGAGATTAACAAGTTAAGAAAGCCTAGAGAACAAATGGATTTGTCAGTTAAAAATAGGAGAGGAGAGTTATTAAATGGAGAGTTAGAGGTATTGGGAAGATGGAGGGAATATTTTGAGGAATTGTTAAATGTTGATGAAGATAGGGAAGCTGTGATTTCGTGTATAGGACAAGGAGGAATAACGTCTTGTAGGAGTGAGGAAGAGCCAGTTGTGAGTGTGGGGGAAGTTCGTGAGGCAGTAGGTAAAATGAAAGGGGGTAAGGCAGCCGGGATTGATGGGATAAAGATAGAAATGTTAAAAGTAGGTGGGGATATAGTTTTGGAGTGGTTGGTGCAATTATTTAATAAATGTATGGAAGAGGGTAAGGTACCTAGGGATTGGCAGAGAGCATGCATAGTTCCTTTGTATAAAGGCAAAGGGGATAAAAGAGAGTGCAAAAATTATAAGGGGATAAGTCTGCTGAGTATACCTGGTAAAGTGTATGGTAGAGTTATTATTGAAAGAATTAAGAGTAAGACGGAGAATAGGATAGCAGATGAACAAGGAGGCTTTAGGAAAGGTAGGGGGTGTGTGGACCAGGTGTTTACAGTGAAACATATAAGTGAACAGTATTTAGATAAGGCTAAAGAGGTCTTTGTGGCATTTATGGATTTGGAAAAGGCGTATGACAGGGTGGATAGGGGGGCAATGTGGCAGATGTTGCAAGTGTATGGTGTAGGAGGTAGGTTACTGAAAGCAGTGAAGAGTTTTTACGAGGATAGTGAGGCTCAAGTTAGAGTACATAGGAAAGAGGGAAATTATTTCCCAGTAAAAGTAGGCCTTAGACAAGGATGTGTGATGTCACCGTGGTTGTTTAATATATTTATAGATGGGGTTGTAAGAGAAGTAAATGCGAGGGTCTTGGCAAGAGGCATGGAGTTAAAAGATAAAGAATCACACACAAAGTGGGAGTTGTCTCAGCTGCTCTTTGCTGATGACACTGTGCTCTTGGGAGATTCTGAAGAGAAGTTGCAGAGATTGGTGGATGAATTTGGTAGGGTGTGCAAAAGAAGAAAATTAAAGGTGAACACAGGAAAGAGTAAGGTTATGAGGATAACAAAAAGATTAGGTGATGAAAGATTGAATATCAGATTGGAGGGAGAGAGTATGGAGGAGGTGAATGTATTCAGATATTTGGGAGTGGACGTGTCAGCGGATGGGTCTATGAAAGATGAGGTGAATCATAGAATTGATGAGGGGAAAAGAGTGAGTGGTGCACTTAGGAGTCTGTGGAGACAAAGAACTTTGTCCTTGGAGGCAAAGAGGGGAATGTATGAGAGTATAGCTTTACCAACGCTCTTATATGGGTGTGAAGCATGGGTGATGAATGTTGCAGCGAGGAGAAGGCTGGAGGCAGTGGAGATGTCATGTCTGAGGACAATGTGTGGTGTGAATATAATGCAGAGAATTCGTAGTTTGGAAGTTAGGAGGAGGTGCGGGATTACCAAAACTGAACATTAAAATGGTATAAAATACCGACAGATTGTTAGGTAAGACACATATGCAACAGTTAGGTATCTTTATTTCGAAACGTTTCGCCTACACAGTAGGCTTCTTCAGTCGAGTACAGAAAAGTTGATAGAAGCAGAAGATACTTGAAGACGATGTAATCAGTCCATCACCCTTAAAGTGATGGACTGATTACATCGTCTTCAAGTATCTTCTGCTTCTATCAACTTTTCTGTACTCGACTGAAGAAGCCTACTGTGTAGGCGAAACGTTTCAAAATAAAGATACCTAACTGTTGCATATGTGTCTTACCTAACACATTACCAAAACTGTTGTCCAGAGGGCTGAGGAAGGGTTGTTGAGGTGGTTCGGACATGTAGAGAGAATGGAGCGAAACAGAATGACTTCAAGAGTGTATCAGTCTGTAGTGGAAGGAAGGCGGGGTAGGGGTCGGCCTAGGAAAGGTTGGAGAGAGGGGGTAAAGGAGGTTTTGTGTGCGTGGGGCTTGGACTTCCAGCAGGCATGCGTGAGCGTGTTTGATAGGAGTGAATGGAGACAAATGGTTTTTAATACTTGACGTGCTGTTGGAGTGTGAGCAAAGTAACATTTATGAAGGGGTTCAGGGAAACCGGCAGGCCGGACTTGAGTCCTGGAGATGGGAAGTACAGTGCCTGCACTCTGAAGGAGGGGTGTTAATGTTGCAGTTTAAAAACTGTAGTGTAAAGCACCCTTCTGGCAAGACAGTGATGGAGTGAATGATGGTGAAAGTTTTTCTTTTTCGGGCCACCCTGCCTTGGTGGGAATCGGCCAGTGTGATAATAAAAAAAAATAAAAAAATAAAATATGAAATAACTTTAAAACACTTGAAATTTTGGAAAGTTTCCAAACGTAAGGGAGAGTTGTACTCACGGAGAATGTAAACAAACTGGGTGGGGTGCCGTACAGGGGGAGCCATACAGCGAGTTTTGGTCGTAATTTGAAATGCCCGTATTAGCGAAACGCCATAAAGCGGGGCCCTACTGTACATAGATGTGTAAACAACGCATTGTATGGGCTCAGATTCCGGCAAGCCAGGTGACATTCCCATGCCCCATTCACTATGATGACACCTGATGCTTTGTGTACACAATTTTGACGAAATTACGAATTTAATCTGTTCATCTGATTACAAATATAGGTCTTTCCATAATCTTTAAAAACTACAGTAGCTAATTTTTCTGTTTGTTTTTTTATAGCACAAGAAAATTACATGATATTGCTTGATCTATATTATAACATATTAAATAGTGTTTCATAAACACACTTTCAGCCACCCATGAACCTTCTGACACCAGACTCCTTCAGCTCTCCCAGGAGACCTGAGGATTCTGATCTTGTTGAAAATGGTAATGAAGAAGGAGCTAACAAGGTGGGTTGATTCTTGTCTCCTGGTGGGATTCCTTTTAATTGTCTAGGTGAAGGTGCACATAAAAAAAAAAAAGTTATCTTCTCTACTATTATATAAAAAAAGGCTAAAATATGTTTTGTGCTCTGAATGTGCTCAGTGTACTTAATTATTTTATGTGAAATCAATGATTAATAATTATCCTGTTATGTGAAATTAGTTATCACTTATCAGGCTCCTCTAGGGAAAGGATGCACTTGTATTTTCAACAAAGGGCCCAATTTTTCAGTAGGACTTTTTTGCATTTCTTTTTAGCCTTATAGGTATCCACCAGATTGAGCAGTACTGCCAGATAATTTTGGAAGTCTTATAACCATTTGCCTGATAATTGCTGATCTGTATCTGTTTTGGTTAACTATGCTTGAGTAATGAATGTAAAATTGTGACAAATTTCAGTATTGTATTTACAGGCATATCCTTCCTCTTAAGAGTTCTAGATTCAGAAAATGGCTACATATCAAGAATATTCTTTTATTTCACATGCATTATTCATTTTTTGCTTAATTATGTGCAGCAATTACTATCTATGCAAATGGACAAAACAATTTAAGTTTTGATGCATTGACAGGTCACTCCTATTCCCAACAAGTATGATATGCCATATACTACTGACTTTGACAATGCTGCACTCTCACTAATGTTACGCTGTGGCTCTGGAACTCTCATGCAAGGCAGTGAGTCTGAGAACAAAACCAGCCTGAACATTTTGGCTTCAGTTGTAGCTGGGACTTCCAAATCGCCTCCTGCTACTGTACTGCCGCCTCCACCGTCTGGTACTCCATCACCGCGAGGTCTTCAGGTTAGTCTTTGCCTAATTAAGATGTGTTCAGAATTTTAATCCGAAGGGTTAGTCACTCAGGATAACCCAAAAAAAGTCAGTGTGTCATCAAGGACTGTCTGTCTTGTATCCACTGGGGTCCTTTAATCTTGTCCCCAGGATGTGACCCACACCAGTCGACTAATACTCAGATACCTCCTTACTGCTAGGTGAGTAAGGACAGCGGGTGTAAGGAAACATGCCCAATATTTCCTCCCAGTCAGGAATTGAACTACAGACACTCAGTGTGTGAGGTGAGAGCATTGCCTACCTGCTTGCAGATGGTGAGTCACCTCATTGCCCTCCCCCTTTATACCTCTTGACCACCTATATCGTCTGTTAGATATCTATAGATATACAGTAGACTGTCATTTAACACGGTAGTTACATTCCTGAAAATGCTGTGTTAAGTAAAACTGTGTTAGATGAACTGAAGAACTTATGGGAAAAATAGGGTTACGTTCCGGGGCGCCTCAAAAAAGCCAAACTTTTTTTTTTTTAGGCCTCCACATCTTACAAAAATAAAAGTAAATATGTAATTGTAGTTCATTGTCGTGATGTATTATGTTTTTTACTGCATAAGATTACAAATGCAACAGAAATAATAGTATTTCTTACCTTAAATTGTGGGTGCTGGTGTTTGTGGATGATTGTGAAGAGTTATGCTGTGGCCCTACTGGGCTGAGGTGGATGGTAGAGGTTCTGGTACTTAAGTCGATGGTTGTACTGGAGTGTACATAAATTCTGTAATGGATTTCTGTTCTATTTTACCCCACAGTACATTATACAACTGACAATAAGGCATCAGCTGCTCTAGACACCATTTCAGGGTCCTCTTCAGTGAAAAAGTCTAAGTTATTCAGTAAGTCAGTCAAGTCATTCAGTCAGTCACTCAAGTCATTCACTCAAGTCAGTCAGTAAGTCATTCAGTCAAGTCAGTAAGTCATTCAGTCAAGTCGGTCATTCAGCAAGTCAGTCAATCACACAAACTCGTGTTTACCTCATTTTATGTGCACAAAGGGAGCTTCATTACGGCCACAAGTTATCTGTTGTCTAATGTCTGTTTTCTTCATTAATTCTAAGACTTAAATGCTTATACCTTTTCTTGCCATTTTCAGCAACACTGGTATGCCTACTGGGTGTCATGATTGCTTGGCAGATACAAGATATGTTAATTAAAAGATCAAAACACAATTCACAAGCACCACTAGCTTGTAGCAGAGAAGGTTAACTTACTGGACACGTATGAAGTACGAATGCTGGGATAGTGGTTGTCGGGAGTGTTCGGGGGTGGCAGGGGATGGCGGGAGGTCTGCCCTGTTGATCCACAACAAGGCTGCCGCTTATGGAAAAGGAAATTTTTTTCCCCTCCCGCAAATTGAACCGTGTTAAATTAATTTTACGAAGTGCTAAATAAAATTGTGCCGCAATTCTTCAGTCGTGCTATACCCGAATCGTGCCTAATAAACTCGTGTTAAATGACGGTCTACTGTAAACTTAATGCAGTGAACCTGCAGTCTCCAAGCATTTCCAAGGTATGTTTTGTCTATACAGGTATTAATATAAGGTTCTAGAAGCACAAGATAAAGGGGGTAGATAGGTGGGTTCTATGGTGCTCAGTTTGTGAATTAGGGGACACTTGTCTGCCCATTCTTCCCACCTCGCTACCCAGTACCCACTTGGCATGGCCACAAACTGACACACTGCATTCTCTTGTGCTTGTGAAATTTTTTTTAAATTCACTTTCTCTCTCTGTCTGTCTCTCTCTCTGGCTCTCTCTCTGGCTCTCTCTCTGTCTCTCTCTCTGTCTCTCTCTCTGTCTCTCTCTCTGTCTCTCTCTCTCTGTCTCTCTCTCTCTCTCTCTGTCTCTCTGTCTCTGTCTTTTTTTTTTTTTTTTGTTAAATAGGGTTTGACAAGGTTGTGGATCCCTAGCTTTATTGACAAGCTATTTACAGGTTAAGGATTCCTAACTTTATTGGCAAGCTAAGAGCTGTTACCTACATCAGCTCATTTGAAAGCATTTTTATTGTTATGAGACATACAAGTAGGGAACAGGATGAAATTGGAGCCATCTGTGGGCCAGCATTTTCATTTGATCAACTGGCTTTATCTCGTTGACATCATTATGCTGTACGAATGTGTTCCATACTCGAGTCATCTTGGGTATATATGATCTCAGATGGAGTGATGTTCTGGAGAAGGGTACAGCCAGAGTGAAGTTGCTGCTTTCTGCCCTTCTTGTGGCATAAAAGCTTGTTTCACGCTATCCTCAAAGTGGATCCAAGTGTGGTACTTTGACAATATTGGCCTTGTGCATAACAGTAAGGCCACCCACATCCCTCCTATGTTGAAGGCTCTGCTGAAACGACAGATCTATCAAGGATGGGTCCAGGCAAGAGATGAGACGTCTTGCTCTGTTCTCTACTCTGTCAAGCAGTCGCCGATGAGAGGGGGGGGGGGGCAGGCAAACCAAGAAAGTGGAGCATACTCAAGGTGTGAGTGTACTTGTGCCTCGTACAGAATCTTGCAACCCCTACTGTCAAGTAGATGTGAGATACGGGTAAGTGCTGTAAGCTTCCTGGCTGCTTTGTTTGCAAGATGTACAATATGGTTCTTCATGGTTAGTTTGGAATAAAATTTCACCCCAAGGATATCAACTTCTTCTCCAGGTGCCAACACCCTCCCATTCATCCTTACTACTGCACCAGCATTACCATCATGGTGCCTAGAGACGATCATCATTTGCGTTTTCTCAGGTGCAAATGTTACTTGCCATCTATTTCCCCAAGCTGATATAGCTCTCAGCTGGTGATTGATGTAGCTTAGAGCAGCTGGCATTTCTTCTCTTGGATAAGTGAATGTCAGTGTACAGTCGTCTGCATATGCATGTGATTCTGGGATGAGATGAAGAAGGTCGTTGAAGTAGACATTCCTTAACAATGGTCCCAGCATGCTTCCTTGTGGAACACTTGCCCCAATAGGATGTCTTGCTGATTCCGTTCCATTGAGAACTACACTTAGAGATCTACCATGAAGGTAATCACTGAGGAGACATAGCATAGAGCCTGCAATTCCCAGTGCTTGAAGTTTTGCTAAGAGGCCCTGGTGCCACACCCGGTCGAAAGCGCCAGCAATGTCCAGTGCTACCACACAGCTGACTTTGGATTCATCCAGTGACTGGTGCCACATAGTGGAGGGGTTTAACAACAGATCAGCAGCAGAGTAACCTTTCCTGAAGCCATATTGACGATCACAAAGTAGTGAGTGATAGTCAAAAAACTCTGTCATTTGTCTTGAGATTATTGTCTCAAGGATCTTACCAGTGATTGACAGGAGTGACACTGGTCTGTAGTTGCTGATTTCTGCTCTGCTCTTCTTTTTGTGAACAGGGACTACATTTGCCTCTTTCCACAGAGAGGGCCATTTACACTGTACTAGGCAGTGCTGAAAGATGCAAGTTAGAGGTGCTGCTAGCTGGTCTGCACATCTTCTCAGCAATCTTGGGCTCAACTTGTCTGGGCCCACAGCCTTTCCTTGGTCAAGCGATTTAAGAAGGAAATGCACCTCCTCCTGCCTTATTGTCACCACTGACAGTGTTGACACAGTTCTTGCAGCTAGCCAAGGAGGGTCCCTTGCTGGATCAGGAACTTGCATTTTGGTAGCAAAGTGTTCAGCAAAGAGGTCCGCCTTCTCTTGACTACTAGTATAGGTGGTCCCATCCTGTCGATTTAGAGGTGGAATGAGTTCATCAAGCAGATAACCTTGTCTGTCCTTGACCAGGGACCACTAGGTTTTGGAGCCTACCCTACCTGATGCTAGCTTTCTTTTAGTGTCCACCTCCCATTTAGCAATGGCCCACTTTTGAACGTCACCCATATGTCTACAGACTTGCCTGTGCAAGTTCCTGTTATAGGTGGTAGGATGTCTCTTATACCTTCGCCATGCTTTGTACTTAGCAGTAGCAGCCTCTCTACAACGAAAGCCAAACCAAGGCTGATCTGTATGCTTCGTCACATATTGCCGGTGAGGAATGTGTTCTTGTTGTAGATTAAGGATGTGTCCAGTGAAGGCTTTCACTTGGTTGTCAACATCCCCTTGGAGAAGAGCATTCCAATCGGTGGTGGCGAGCTCAGAGCGAAGGGCTGGCCAATTACCTCTTTCCCATAGCCAGGTTGTGCGTGTGGACTCCTCACCTCATTCTGTTGGGATCTTAAGTGTCGTAAAAACAGCCTTGTGGTCAGACGATCCAACATAGCCGAGGGGTTGACAAGTGACTATGCCTTCTGCCAGATCACTCACTACTGGGTCAAGGGAGGAGCCAGAGATGTGAGTAGGGAAATCAACAAAGTTTCTCATGTCAAACACTGCAAGAAGGTCATCAAAGTCCCTCTGTATAAGGTGCTGGTTGAGATCACCAACAATTATGATATGTTGACAGTTGTGTTGTAGCAGAAGGGAGTCAATATTTTCCATTAGGAAGTTGATGGGGTCTGCATGTTGCCACTGAGGTCTGTACATTGGACATGCTAGTACAGAGGTACTAGTGTTTATGCAGAGCTTGAAGAACATCATTTCAAGATGTGTAGGGGTGGCAACATCAATGTGCCTGGCATGAACACTTTTAGCGAAGCACACAGCAACACCTCCTCCTTGCCCTTGCCTGTCTCTTCTCATCCAGATACTTGGGAGTTGACGTGTCGGTGGATGGATTTATGAAGGATGAGATTAATCATAGAATTGATGAGGGAAAAAAGGCGAGTGGTGCATTGAGGTATATGTGGAGACAGAAAACGTTATCTATGGAGGCAAAGAAGGTAATGTATGAAAGTATAGTAGTGCTAACACTCTTATATGGGTGTGAAGCTTGGGTTGTGAGTGCAGCAGGTAGGAGGCGGTTGGAGGCAGTGGAGATGTCCTGTCTAAGGGCAACGTGTGGTGTAAATATTATGAAGAAAATTCGGAGTGTGGAAATTAGGAGAAGGTGTGGACTTAATAAAAGTATTAGTCAGAGGGCTGAAGAGGGATTGTTGAGGTGGTTTGGTCATTTAGAGAGAATGGATCAAAGTAGAAGGACATGGAGAGCTTTTAAATCTGTAGGGTAAGGAAGGCGGGGTAGGGGTCGTCCTCGAAAAGGTTGGAAGGAAGGGGTAAGGGAGGTTTTGTGGGCGAGGGGCTTGGACTTCCAGCAGGCGTGCATGAGCGTGTTCGATAGGAGTGAATGGAGATGAATGGTATTTGGGACCTGACGATCTGTTGGAGTGTGAGCAGGGTAATATTTAGTGAAGAGATTCAGGGAAACTGGTTATTTTTGTATAGCCGGACTTGAGTCCTGGAAATGGGAAGTACAATGCCTGCACTCTAAAGGAGGGGTTTCGGGATATTAGCAGTTTGGAGGGATATGTTGTGTATCTTTATACGTACAGTGGACCCCCGCATAACGATATTAATCCGTTCCTGAGAGCTCATTGTTATGCGAAATTATCGTTATGCGAATGAATTTTCCCTATAAGAAATAATGGAAATCAAATTTAATCTGTGCAAGACACCCAAAAGTATGAAAAAAAAATTTTTACCACATGAAATATACATTTTCCTACACACAAAGAGAAGGATACATGCACAATAGTAGAATAGTACATGCACAATAGTAGAGTAGTATATGCACAATAGTAGAGTAGTACATGCACAGTATATATTGTGCATGTACTACTCTACTAAATGAAGAATAAATGACACTTACCTTTATTGAAGATGCAGCAATGACTGATGAGACACTGTGTCCTGGGAGTGCCTTTTCCTCCTGAGTACTGTAGGTCCTGTTTGGCATTTTCTTCCAGAACAGGCCTTATCACACTGTGTATGCCACTACGATTCTTAAATCTCTCAAACCAACCTTTGCTGGCTTTAACCCTTTCAGGGTCCGTCCCGTAGATCAACGGCTTTACGTTGAGTGTCCAAACCGTAGATCTACGCCAAAATTCTAGCGCCGTCAAATTTAGCGCGAAAACGCTCATAGGCCTACATGTGAGAGAACGGGTCTGCGTGGTGGGTGTGCGCCATAAACAAAAAATCTAGGCGCCCGCATAGCATTGTGGGAACGCCGGCTCAGTTACCCTTGTTCACCATGCCTCGTCGCAAGTCAGCTCTCACTCCCCGGAAAATTGGGACTCTCCTCTTCCTATCTGATAGTTCTGACACTGATGGAAGTGGAAATGAAGACGAATTCTACGGCTTTGATCAGTTAGTGACCGAAAAGAATGACCAGGATATCGATAATAGTGCAGAAAACCCTGACGATCCTCAACCTTCTACCTCTGGTGTGGGCACTCGTGGCTCACGGTCGGTTGTTCCTCATCGCAAGAGAAAACTAATATTTTCGCGTGGCCAGGCCTCTGACTTCAGTAATGATGATGATAGTGACGTGGACTGTGATTTTATCGCGCTCGACGATGTTTCGAGTAGTGATAGTGAGGAATCATATTCACCAGTGAAGCGTCGGTATGTTCGCCGCCGCATGCACTCGGGTAGTGTACCCTATGCTGTGCCCAGGGGACGGAGTACATCCCGGAGTACATCCCGTGGCCCAACACCAGTTTTAGGTAGTGTTAGTGAGGATGATGTGGCTACACTTAGCATGGATAGACCACAAGCATCAGTGGATGGTGTTAGTGGTGATGGTAGTGGCACCGCCATGCGTGACTCACCAGGCCACGCTGGGACCCACGCTGCTGACTCGTCAGTTCAAGGACGAAGCGGAGCGCCAGCCACCAGCCCACCACAACCACAGCCACCCGCACAACCAGCCTATGATGTCCAGTATCCACCAGCAAACCGTATGTGGGATTGGCAGCAAAATCCCAATTTTGTTCCCAAGCCTCACCACTTTGATGACTCTCAAAGTGGAATTCTACCTACTTGTCCCCTTGGAACCACGGCCAATGAACTGGAATTCTTTGAATTATTCTTTGACCAGCCATTGATGGAAATTATTGTCAGGGAAAGTAATAAGTATTTTGAGTACACCATGGCAAATACGATCTTATCACCACAGTCAAGACTACACAGGTGGAAAGAGACGACTGTTGCAGAAATGTATTTGCTTTTTGCAACAATAATGCTTATGCCTCACGTCTATAAGCAAAATATAAAAGCATACTGGTCCACAGATCGGCTAATTTCTACCCCGGTCTTCAGTGAAATCATACCAGTGAACAGGTTTATCTTACTCTTACGTATGTTGCACTTCTCTGAAAAAACCAGGCATGACAGAAGTGACAGGTTATACAAGATTAGAAATGTTTTCATGTATCTCAAACAAAAGTTCAGCATATACTTTTATCCATTCAAGAATCTTGTAATTGACGAGTCTTTGATTTTGTTCAAAGGTAGACTGTCATTCAAGCAGTATATAACGAGCAAGAGGAAACGCTTTGGTATAAAACTGTTTGTACTCTGTGATTGTGACAGTGGCCTGGTGTTGGATATTGTTGTATACACAGGTAGTAAAACATTGAAAGATACCAAGATGTTATTGGGTATCTCAGGTGACGTAGTGAGAAACATGATGGCACCTTATCTTGGTAAGGGGCATACATTATATACCGATAACTGGTACACAAGCCCATTACTCAGTGATTTCATGCGAGTGAACAAGACAGATGTGTGTGGCACAGTGCGTTCTAATCGTAAACATATGCCCAGGCTCAACGCAGGTGCTCATGGTGATGACATGCAGGTGTTTACTGCCAATGACATCATGGCATTACAGTGGCATGACAAACGAGATGTCACATTGTTGACAACCATTCACCGTAATGAAATGCAAGACAGTGGCAAAGTTGATCGAGTGACTAATGAACGTATTCGAAAACCAGTGACAGTGATTGATTATACACAAAACATGCGCTTGGTTGACATGCAGATTGGTTTTGTTGACTGTGTTCGTAAGAGTTACAAGTGGTACATGAAACTTTTCTTCCATCTCATGGACATTTCAATGCTCAATGCATATAATATGTACCAAATAAAGACTGGCAACAGACCACCGTATGGTGAATTTTGTTTGTCTGTTGTCAGACAACTCATAATGAAGTACCAGGTAACAACACCTGCTATACAACACGGTCCTCGAATTCCTCAGGATATACCCAAGCGTTTGAGGAGGGAAGGTGATCATTTCATAATACAACTTCCTTCAACTCAGAAGAAATTTGCTCAGAAGAGATGCATCGTCTGTGCACAAACAAAAAGACGGCAACAAAGACGCAAAAACACTCGGTTTATGTGCGAGGAATGTAAGGTGCCATTGTGCATGGTGCCTTGTTTCAAGGAGTTCCACAAGCTCCAGCAGTTCTAAAACCATGTCCACTGATTGTAAATATGTAAATATATGATAGAACATTAGTATTATACAAGATTTGTGCATGTTTATTGTAATAAACAACAGTGGTAAACAATAATATGATAACTTTAGTGCAGTTATTGTGTTCAATACAGTGAGTTTATATATATATACATTATATACAGTATTGGTCTCTCAGGCCCCAAATGTTAGTAGGAATAGAAAAAAATTGGAAAAGAAAAGAAAAAAAACAACAAAAACCGCAAAATAATGTAATGCGCGTATGTGGAATTCGTCGATGTTGCCGCCACCACATCATTTTCGACAAACTTCTTGGCACTGTATCTCGGTAAGTACTGATCAGAATTTTTTTTTTTGTCTTATTACCTTCACAAAAATATGCTCTTTAATTCTGTAAGAAAAAATAATTTTTTTTTTTTTCAAAATTTCTTGGACACTGGAGCACCACTTCAGATTTTGGCCTTGGACCCTGAAGGGGTTAAATTCACCAATATTAGCACTAGTTCCAGGCATTTTTCCCTGTTCACCTGGGTGTTAGTCGACTGGTGTGGGTTGCATCCTGGGAGACAAGATTAAGGACCCCAATGGAAATAAGTTAGACAGTCTTCGATGACACTGACTTTTTTGGGTTATTCTGGGTGGCTAACCCTCTGGGGTTAATTGTTTCTTGGTATTCTCAATAAGCCACACCAACAACGGTGCTACAGCAGCAGCAGCAGCAGCTGACAGTGCTACAGCAGCAGCTGACAGTGCTACAGCATCTGTAGACGGTGCTACAGCAGCAGCAGACGGTACTACAGCAGCAGCAGCAGCTGACGGTGGTACAGCAGCAGCAACAGCTGACGGTGCTACAGCAGCAGCAGCAGCAGCAGAAGCAGCTGACAGTGCTACAGCAGCAGCAGCAGCAGCTGACAGTGCTACAGCAGCAGCAGCAGCAGCTGACGGTGCTACAGCAGCAGCAGCAGCTGACAGTGCTACAGCAGCAGCAGCAGCATCAGCAGTTGACCATGGTACCACAGTATTTCGATAATATTTCTCACCCTTTTTACCACAGGGTTGGCACTAGAAGCTTTCTTGGGGCCCATGGTCACTTATTTTGCAGATAAAATCACCAAAAACACTGTAATAATACGAAATGTTCCGATTGTATGCTTGGATATTACCGCGGAGGCTGGCTTGTAAACAATGCCACCGGCAGAACATGTGAGGCTGGCTCAGGCCTCACATAGACGCGTCTCGGACGAATAGTGTTGAGCGGGTTTTTTAGCAGTATACGAGGCAAAATCTTAGCGATAAAATGTATCGGTATGCAGATTTGACGTTATGTGATGCCAACGGTATGCGGGGGTCCACTGTATATGCTGCTAAACTGTTGTGTTCTGAGTACCTCTGCAAAAACAGTGATTATATGTGAGTGAGGTGAAAGTGTTGAATTATGATGAAAGTATTTTGTTTTTGGGGATTTTCTTTCTTTTTTGGGTCACCCTGCCTCGGTGGGAGACGGCCGACTTGTTAAAAAAAATATATATATATATATATATATATACAGTGGAACCTCAAAAATTGAATGTATCACATATCGAACGTTTTGAAAATAAGACCATTTTTTCGGACAAACTGTGTCCCTATTATCGAACGCGCCCCTATTTTCGGACCGCCGGGTACGGGACCTGTCCGCTGGCCCGCTCTGTCTGCTGGCCTGCTCTGTCTACTGGCCCGCTCTGTCTGCTGGCCCGCTCTGTCCGTGTCCCCGCTCAGGCGCCGTGAGCAGTCTAGCTTTGTTTATGCTTGAGTAAACACTAACCTGCGATCTCATTCACACATTTTACGATTATTTAATTGTGTTTAGTGCTTGTGGGGCTGTGAAATAAGCTGCCATGGGCCCAAAGAAACTTGCTAGCGGTACCCCTGTGGTAAAGAAAGTGAGAAACACCATAGATGTGAAGAATGAAATAATACAGAAGTATGAGATAGGAGTGAGACTTGAGCTTGCCAGGATGTACAGAGGACTGTGGACAGTTATTTTGTGAGACTGGGGTCCAATGACTCTCAAGCTGGTCCTACTGGCATTAAAATACAGAGAAGGGAAGCAACCCCAGAGAGGGCTTTGATACCGGAAGTCCTCATGGAGGGGGATTCTCCTTCCAAACAATAACCCCAACTCCCTCTCTCCTCCTCCCTATCTTCCAGATGCCATCACCAATCTTCAATAAAGGTAAGTAAAAATGTGATTTTATATTACTATACATAATTAAAGACTATAGCATTTGTTGTGTGTATGTAAAACTAATTAATCTATAAAATGTATTTTTTTTTTTGTGAATATTTTTGGGTTTCTGGAACGGATTAATTGTGTTTCCATTATTTCTTATGGGAAATATTGCTTCGAATTTCAGACTTATCGAATTTAGAACTAGCTCCTGGAACGGATTAAGTTCGTTTTTTGAGGTTCCACTGTATGTATGTATGTATGTATGTATGTATGTATGTATGTATGTATGTATGTATGTATATATATATATATATATATATATATATATATATATATATATATATATATATATATATATATATATATATATATATATATATATATACATATATATAATATATAATATATATATATATATATATAAAATATAGATTTATATAAAATATACATTTATATATATATATATATATATATATATATACAGTGGACCCCCGCTTAACGATCACCTCCAAATGCAACCAATTATGTAAGTGTATTTATGTAAGTGCGTTTGTACGTGTATGTTTGGGGGTCTGAAATGGACTAATCTACTTCACAATATTCCTTATGGGAAAAAATTCGGTCAGTACTGGCACCTGAACATACTACTGGAATGAAAAAAGTTCGTTAACCGGGGGTCCACTGTATATATATATATATATATATATATATATATATATATATACATATATATATATATATATATATATATATATATATATATATATTTATTTAGTAGGTTGGTAGACAGCAACCACCCAGGGAGGTACTACCGTCCTGCCAAGTGAGTGTAAAACGAAAGCCTGTGATTGTTTTACATGATGGTAGGATTGCTGATGTCTTTTGTCTGTCTCATAAATATGCAAGATTACAGGTATGTCTTGCTACTTCTACTTACACTTAGGTCACACTACACATACATGTACACATTTATTTATACACACTAATCTGAGTTTTCTTTGATTTTATCTTAATAGTTCTTGGTCTTATTACTTTTCCTTTTATATCCATGGGGAAGTGGAATAAGAATCTTTCCTCCGTAAGCCATGCGTGTTGTAAAAGTCAACTAAAATGCCGTGAACAATGGGCTAGTAACCCTTTTTCCTGTAATAATTACTAAAAAGAATAATAAGAAGAAAATTGTCAAAGTGGGAAGTCTGAATGTGCGTGGATGTTGTGCAGATGATAAGAAAGAGATGATTGTGGATGTTATGAATGAGAAGAAGCTGGATGTCCTGGCTTTAAGTGAAACAAAGCTGAAGGGGGTGGGAGAGTTTCAGTGGAGAGGAATAAATGGGATTAGGTCAGGGGTTTCAAATAGAGTTAGAGCTAAACAAGGAGTAGCAATAATGTTGAAGGATAAGATATGGCAGGAAAAGAGGGACTATAAATGTATTAATTCAAGGATTATGTGGAGTAAAATAAAGATTGGATGTGAAAAGTGGGTTATAGTAAGCGTGTATGCACCTGGAGAAGAGAGAAGTGTAGAGGAGAGAGAGAGATTCTGGGAAATGTTGAGTGAATGCATGGGGAGTTTTGAATCAAGTGTGAGAGTAATGGTGGTTGGGGATTTCAATGCTAAAGTGGGTAAAAATGTTATGGAGGGAGTAGTAGGTAAATTTGGGGTGCCAGGGGTAAATGTAAATGGGGAGCCTTTAATTGAGCTATGTGTAGAAAGAGATTTGGTAATAAGTAATACATATTTTATGAAAAAGAGGATAAATAAATATACAAGGTATGATGTAGCATGTAATGAAAGTAGTTTATTAGATTATGTATTGGTGGATAAAAGGTTGATGGGTAGGCTCCAGGATGTACATGTTTATAGAGGGGCAACTGATATATCGGGTCATTATTTAGTTGTAGCTACAGTTAGAGTAAGAGGTAGATGGGAAAAGAGGAAGGTGGCAACAACAAGTAAGAGGGAGGGGAAAGTGTATAAACTAAGGGAGGAGGAAGTTTGGGTGAGATATAAGCGACTATTGGCAGAAAGGTGGGCTAGTGCAAAGATGAGTAGTGGGGGGGTTGAAGAGGGTTGGAATAGTTTTAAAAATGCAGTATTAGAATGTGGGGCAGAAGTTTGTGGTTATAGGAGGGTGGGGGCAGGAGGAAAGAGGAGTGATTGGTGGAATGATGAAGTAAAGGGTGTGATAAAAGAGAAAAAGGTAGCTTATGAGAGGTTTTTACAAAGCAGAAGTGTTATAAGAAGAGCAGAGTATATGGAGAGTAAAAGAAAGGTAAAGAGAGTGGTGAGAGAGTGCAAAAGGAGAGCAGATGATAGAGTGGGAGAGGCACTGTCAAGAAATTTTAATGAAAATAAGAAAAAATTTTGGAGTGAGTTAAACAAGTTAAGAAAGCCTAGGGAAAATATGGATTTGTCAGTTAAAAACAGAGTAGGGGAGTTAGTAGATGGGGAGATGGAGGTATTGGGTAGATGGCGAGAATATTTTGAGGAACTTTTAAATGTTAAGGAAGAAACAGAGGCAGTAATTTCATGCACTGGTCAGGGAGGTATACCATCTTCTAGGAGTGAAGAAGAGCAGAATGTAAGTGTGGGGGAGGTACGTGAGGCATTACGTAAAATGAAAGGGGGTAAAGCAGCTGGAACTGATGGGATCATGACAGAAATGTTAAAAGCAGGGGGGGATATAGTGTTGGAGTGGTTGGTACTTTTGTTTAATAAATGTATGAAAGAGGGGAAGGTACCTAGGGATTGGCAGAGAGCATGTATAGTCCCTTTATATAAAGGGAAAGGGGACAAAAGAGACTGTAAAAATTATAGAGGAATAAGTTTACTGAGTATACCAGGAAAAGTGTACAGTAGGGTTATAATTGAAAGAATTAGAGGTAAGACAGAATGTAGGATTGCGGATGAGCAAGGAGGTTTCAGAGTGGGTAGGGGATGTGTAGATCAAGTGTTTACATTGAAGCATATATGTGAACAGTATTTAGATAAAGGTAGGGAAGTTTTTATTGCATTTATGGATTTAGAAAAGGCATATGATAGAGTGGATAGAGGAGCAATGTGGCAGATGTTGCAAGTATATGGAATAGGTGGTCAGTTACTAAATGCTGTAAAGAGTTTTTATGAGGATAGTGAGGCTCAGGTTAGGGTGTGTAGAAGAGAGGGAGACTACTTCCCGGTAAAAGTAGGTCTTAGACAGGGATGTGTAATGTCACCATGGTTGTTTAATATATTTATAGATGGGGTTGTAAAGGAAGTAAATGCTAGGGTGTTTGGGAGAGGGGTGGGATTAAATTATGGGGAATCAAATTCAAAATGGGAATTGACACAGTTACTTTTTGCTGATGATACTGTGCTTATGGGAGATTCTAAAGAAAAATTGCAAAGGTTAGTGGATGAGTTTGGGAATGTGTGTAAAGGTAGAAAGTTGAAAGTGAACATAGAAAAGAGTAAGGTGATGAGGGTGTCAAATGATTTAGATAAAGAAAAATTGGATATCAAATTGGGGAGGAGGAGTATGGAAGAAGTGAATGTTTTCAGATACTTGGGAGTTGACGTGTCGGCGGATGGATTTATGAAGGATGAGGTTAATCATAGAATTGATGAGGGAAAAAAGGTGAGTGGTGCGTTGAGGTATATGTGGAGTCAAAAAATGTTAATTATGGAGGCAAAGAAGGGAATGTATGAAAGTATAGTAGTACCAACACTCTTATATGGGTGTGAAGCTTGGGTGGTAAATGCAGCAGCGAGGAGACAGTTGGAGGCAGTGGAGATGTCCTGTTTAAGGGCAATGTGTGGTGTAAATATTATGCAGAAAATTCGGAGTGTGGAAATTAGGAGAAGGTGTGGAGTTAATAAAAGTATTAGTCAGAGGGCAGAAGAGGGGTTGTTGAGGTGGTTTGGTCATTTAGAGAGAATGGATCAAAGTAGAATGACATGGAAAGCATATAAATCTGTAGGGGAAGGAAGGCAGGGTAGGGGTCGTCCTCGAAAGGGTTGGAGAGAGGGGGTAAAGGAGGTTTTGTGGGTAAGGGGCTTGGACTTCCAGCAAGCGTGCGTGAGCGTGTTAGATAGGAGTGAATGGAGACGAATGGTACTTGGGACCTGACGATCTGTTGGAGTGTGAGCAGGGTAATATTTAGTGAAGGGATTCAGGGAAACCGGTTATTTTCATATAGTCGGACTTGAGTCCTGGAAATGGGAAGTACTGTACAATGCCTGCACTTTAAAGGAGGGGTTTGGGATATTGGCAGTTTGAAGGGATATGTTGTGTATCTTTATATATATATATATATATATATATATATATATATATATATATATATATATATATATATATATATATATATATATATATATATATATATATATATATATATATATATATATATATATATATATATATATATATATATATATATATATATATATATATATATATATATATATATATATATATATATATATATATATATATATATATATATATATATATATATATATATATATATATATATTTATTAATTTTTTTTTTTTTTTTTTTTTTCAACAAGTCGGCCGCCTCCCACCGAGGCAGGGTGACCCAAAAAAGAAAGAAAATCCCCAAAAAAGAAAATACTTTCATCATCATTCAACACTTTCACCACACTCACACATTAATTATCACTGCTTTTGCAGAGGTGCTCAGAATACATCAGTTTAGAAGCATATACATGTACGCATAAAGATACACAACATATCCCTCCAAACTGCCAATATCCCAAACCCTTCCTTTAAAGTGCAGGCATTGTCATTCCCATTTCCAGGATTCAAGTCCGACTATTTGAAAATAACCGGTTTCCCTGAATCCCTTCACTAAATATTACCCTGCTCACACTCCAACAGATCGTCAGGTCCCAAGTATCATTCGTCTCCATTCATATACATTTATTTAATAACCATCTCCTGGGTGATCCCAAAGAAGAAAACACATTTACAGTCACTCATTCAGTTCCATGGTAATAATGAGCTAGAGTTCTTCCATAAGCCATGCATGTCGTGAAAGATAATTCAGGAGCAGACTTTGAAATTATGTAACATCTTGAGTGTAGAGAGTTGGCAACATCATTTGATTGAGTGAAATAAGAAAAAATCTTGCACGCGCACACTTAGAATAATCCCAGAATGGAAAGTTCTGTCCGTCAGTTAAATTAACGTAATGCTAAATTGGCATCAACTGTGAGAATTTTTTTTATTGAAAGAAACTTAAATCATGTTAGTAGTCTGGGCTGATTTTTTTTTTCAATATGCTAGCTGTCTCCCACAGAGGCAGGGTGACCCAAAACAAAAAGAAACACTTCCATCATCATTCACACATAATAAGTCTTTGCAGAGGGACACAGATATGACAGTTCAGATGTCACTCCAAGCAGAAAATGTCCTAAACTCCTTCTTTAAAATGCAGGCATTGTACTTTCCACCTCCGGGACTCAAGTCCGGCTAAATGTGAAAATAAAAAAATGAGTGTCACTGTCATATTTTTGCAGAATAAGGATGAAGCTCCACTTGCCACCTCAGAAGTAACCATATCCACTGGTGTGGGACGTATTGGTACCAGCGCTACATCTTCACCATCATTAGAAGTTCAGCAGATACTTCACTCAGAAAATGGTAACGTCAAATGAGGGCACTGACTTAGTTTTACAATTAATTCATTGTTATTTATTAGGTAAGCTTATCAGAGGAACATGCTCTGACACTGTCTTGCTTTCTTTTAACTGCATGAGGTTAAATTAAAAGAAAAGATATGTTATCACCAATATACTTGCTTATGTGTGGTTACAGTAGTCGAGTCTCAGCTCCTTGCCCCACTTAACTTGCTGCTTGTTAGATTCATGCTTTCCTAGCCTTGTGGGCCCTATTGTACCTATTCTTAAAACTATGTATGGAGTCTGCCTCCATCACTTCTTCCTCAAGGTCATTCCATTCCCTGACTACCCTGAGACTGAAGAAATACTTCCTGACATCTATGTCTCTCATCTGTTTCTTTATCTTCCAGCTGTGCCCCCGAGTATCTGTTTCCTGTCTCTCAAACAGCCTGTCCCTGTCTGTCCTTTCAACTCCAGCGTTGTAGTTTGTACCCTTTAGCTCTGGAACTAGTCTTGTTGCATACTTCTGCATTTTCTCAAGTTTCTTAACATGCTTCCTCAGGTGTGGGTTCCATACTGGTGTTGTATACTCCAAGGTGGACCTGACATTATTTTTTTTTTTCAACAAGTCAGCCGCCTCCCACCGAGGCAGGGTGACCTAAAAAGAAAGAAAATCCCCAAAAAGAAAATACTTTCATCACCATTCAACACTTTCACCTCACTCATACATAATCACTGTTTTTGCAGAGGTGCCCATATACAACAGTTTAGAAGCATGTAAAGATATATGACATCCCTCCAAACTGTCAATATCCCAAACCCCTCCTTCAAAGTGCAGGCATTGTACTTCCCATTCCAATACTCAAGTCCAGCTATATAAAAATAACCAGACATATATCTGACATATGTTGTACAAATCATTTGGAATGACTCTGTTGAGATTCCTGAAGGCTTCTCTCAGATTTGCTAGGTGAGCATTGACTGCAGAGGTTATTCGGTTGATGTTAGCCCCTAGCAATATGCTAGGCACTATTCTTATTCCCAGGACCTTCTCTTTGAATTAGGTCTGTGGCCTTCTTCCCAAGTCTACACTTATGTTCGGTCTTCTGGCCCTTTTCCCAATCATCATAACCTGTCATTTCCTAGGGTGGAATTCAAGTAAACACTTATCTGACCAGTCCTGCAGTTTGTCCAGATCTATTTGCAGCCTTTCCCTATCCTCATATGTTTGTGTTCTCATTGGTTTTAAATAATCAGTGAACAGAGATACTTCTGACTCGATTCCATCTGGTAGCTAGTTTTGTAATTAACTTTATTTTATGCTTGCTGTGCTCACATTCCCAGAAAGACAAGATAGCAGTTTTTTTTTTTTTTTAACACTTCGGCCGTCTCCCACCGAGGCAGGGTGACCCAAACAGAAAGAAAATCCCCAAAAAAGAAAATACTTTCATGATCATTCAACATTTTCACCTCACTCACACATAATCACTGTTCTTGCAGAGGTGCTCAGAATACAACAGTTTAGAAGCATATACAGTGGAACCTTGACTTAAGAGTTTAATCCGTTCCAGGAGCTAGCTCGTAACTCAATTTACTTGTATATCAAATTAATTTTCCTCATTTAAATTAACTGAAAAGCCATTAATTCGTTCCTGCACTCTGGAGAGACAAGAAAAAATACTTGAATGTGATGCTATTATCAACTGTACAGCTTATTTCTCTATCACAATTCATCTAATATGACATAATAAACAATATAATTAGCACAGAAACACGATATATATACATGTACTCTAGAATGAATAAAATAAGCCATAATATGGTGGTAGCGGCAGAAACGTCTGCCATTTCTGTCCCAATTTGACTATAGTATCTTCCCATGTTCTTACTGTAAGAGAAAATGGAGCATTTTTCAGGCTAACTGCAGTAGATCACTAGGACCCATGGTTAGAGAAAAGAAATTTGGCCAGATGACTGTAAAAAAATACAAACAAGCACAAGAGAACTGCCCCCACAGGGATGTAAACATGTTTACTGCTTACCAGCTGTGCCATCAGCTGTGCCAACTAGCAGAAGCAATCTGAATTATTATTATGTACGTATTATGCATTATTATTATTATTAATTTAGGGAACTGAAGCTCTATCATTATTATAATACAGTGGACCCTCGACAAACGATATTAATCCGTTCCTGAGAGCTCATCATTAATCGAAATTATCGTTAGTCGAGTTAATTTTCCCCATAAGAAATAATGGAAATCAAATTAATCCGTGCAAGACACCCAAAAGTATTGAAAAAAATTTTTTTTACCACATGAAATATTAATTTTAATGCACACAAACTGAAGAAGACATGTACAGTTACATGACACTTACCTTTATTGAAGATCTGGTGATGATTGATGGGATGGGAGGAGGGGAGACTGTGGATGGTGTTAGTGTTTAGAAGGGGAATCCCCTTCCATTAGGACTTGAGGTGTCAAGTCCTTTTCCGGGGTTACTTCCCTTCTTCTTTTAATGCCACTAAGACCAGCTTGAGGGTCACTGGACCTCTGTCGTACAACATATCTGTCCCGTTCCTTTATGACATTCCTAAAATGTTTCACAACATTGTCAGTGTCACAATTAAACACTTGTTCAGGTTTCAGTTCTTCACTGTCTATGTACTCCTTGAATTCCTGCACATATTTTTCAACTGCTTTTTGGTCCAAACTGGCAGCCTCACCATGCCTTATCACACTATGTATGCCACTACGATTCTTAAATCTCTCAAACTAACCTTTGCTGGCCTTAAGTTCACTCACATCACCACTAGTTGCAGGCATTTTTCTAATTAAATCCTCATGCAACTTCCTAGCTTTTTCACATATGATCGCTTGAGAGATGCTATCTCCTGCTATCTGGTTTTTGTTTATCCACACCAATGACAGTCTCTCAACATCTTCTATCACTTGCGATTTCAGTTTCGAAAACATAGTTGCACCTTTGGCAAGGATCTAAACCTCCATAATCTGACACCCAATCAAAACCTATTGGAAAGTAACTGCCTTTACTACACAGCATCACAAGCCAGCACTATCCTAAACAATGCTAAAAGTCTATCAGTACTTAACTACAACATCAGGTCCTTAAGCAAACACTATGATGACCTCCTGGCACTCCTTGAATCACTAAAGACACCCTTCTCCTGCATTATTCTTACTGAGACCTGGCTTAAGCAGGACACAATAGATATCTACCCTCTACCAGGATACACAGCAATCCACAACTGCAGACCATACCAAGTTGGGGGTGGTATTGCAATCTATTACTCTAACCAATTATCTTGTATTAGCACCACTTGCTTTAGTGATGAATATGGGGAATACATTTTTGCTAATTTTACTGTAAAAAACCTTAAGACGCCTATAACAATCGGTGCCATTTACCGGATACCCCACACAAACATCCCAAATTTCAGTGAGAAATTAAAGGCACTAATAACAAACAGACAAATGAATAGGCACCACCTTCTCTTAGCTGGAGACATCAACATCAACCTTGGCCTACTAGATGATCAGCCTGTAACTGATTTCATCAACAATATGAACAACACACTTCTCATACCAACAATAACTAAACCAACCAGGCTCACTGAGACAAGTGCAACCATAATAGACCACATATTGACCAATATACTAGCCCCCCTTAAATCAGGGATAATCACAGATAGCACTACAGACCACTACCCTACCTTCCTCTTGACAAACATTAGTAAACCACCACTTGAATACAACAAAGTTTCATTTAGACTCCATGACGAGGCCTCAGTAAGGAAGTTCACAGCTGACCTAGAGACTGTTGACTGGCCTACAGAATTCTCCAAGGCCAATGGTATTGATGACTGGACAGACATTTTTCTTAACAAAATATTAGACTATACAACAAACATTGTCCTATAAAAACGAAACAGATCACAAACAAACGGCTTGGTTGCCCATGGCTAACCAGCATCATTCTGAAATCCATTTAAAAGAAACACCAATATGAAAAGCAGTATAGACAAGGCTTAATACACAAAGATATTATTAAACACTATTCATCAGTTTTTCTTCTCTTTTTTAGTAAATGTTTACAGGAGAAGGGGTTACTAGCCCATTGCTCCCGGCATTTTAGTCGCCTCATACGACACGCATGGCTTACGGAGGAAAGATTCTTTTCCACGTCCCCATGGACAATAGAAGAAATAAAGAAGAACAAGAGCTATGTAGAAAAAGGAGAAAAACCTAGATGTATGTATATATATATGCATGTGCAAGTCTGTGAAGTGTGACCAAAGTGTAAGTTGGAGTAGCAAGATATCCCTGTTATCTAGCGTGTTTATGAGACAGAAAAAGACACCAGCAATCCTACCATCATGCAAAACAGTTGTGTAAGCACAGTTGTGTAAAGCACCCTTCTGGCAAGACAGTGATGGAGTGAATGATGGTGAAAGTTTTTCTTTTTCAGGCCACCCTGCCTTGGTGGGAATCGGCCAGTGTGATAATAAAAAAAAAAAAAAATTCATCAGTTCTCACCAAAGTAATAAAGAAAGCCAAACAACTATACTACTCCAGTAGATTCACTGACACAAGAGGAGATATAAAAAAGACCTGGAAAGCACTCTCTCAGATTCTAGGGACCCACAAACTGAAAAAAAACCAAGAATATTGTCCTAACTAAACCTAATGAAACACCACTGCATCCCACTGACACCGCTAACAAGATAAACGACTTCTTCTCAACCGTAGGATCTAATCTCGCCAATAAAATCCCACGTACCAATGCCCATGCCGGGGACTACCTAGATGGGAATTTCCCAAATTCCTTCTATCTTGCACCAACTGAGCCCACGGAAGTCACCGAGATTATAAAGTCACTTAAAAATAACTCAGGTAATCTGTCTCATGTCCCACCATTATTGTACAAGCAAGCGGCCCATGTCCTTTTGCATGCTATCTCATTACTTTTTAACAAGTCACTAGAAACTAGCATCTTCCCGAAACTACTGAAGATGGCAAGGGTTACACCAATACATAAAGGTGGTGACCCTACAGATTTAAACAATTATACGCCAATATCAAACATACCATTGCTATCCAAAATCTTTGAGAAACTCGTGCACAGGAGACTATATTCATTTATAACGGCACAAAACATACTCAACTCCTGCCAGTTTGGATTCAGGAAAAATAAAAGCACTAACGATGCAATCATAAAAATGCTAGATCTGCGTTACACAGCATTGGAAAATAAGGAATATCCACTAGGAATTTTTATTGACCTAAGAAAAGCTTTTGACACAGTAGACCACGGCATCCTACTCTACAAACTTGACCATTATGGTATAAGAGGCCATGCGCTTGCATATTTCAAATCTTACTTTACTAATAGGTATCAGTATGTCACCATTAAAGGCACAGCATCAACAACACGGCCACTTGATACTGGAGCTCCGCAGGGAAGTGTCCTTGGTCCCCTGCTCTACCTCATATACATCAGTGATCTTCCAAACGTATCTCAACACCTGAATCCCATTCTCTTTGCTGACGACACAACTTATGTCATCTCTCACCCTAATCTTGCCACTCTCAACACCACTGTTAACGAGGAGCTGATCAAAATATCGACTTGGATGACAGCCAATAAACTTACGCTTAACACTGACAAAACCTACAACATTATGTTTGGTAGCAGAGCAGGAGTTGCGCAAATTAACATTAAGATCGAAAAAACTCTAATTGCCAGACATAATGAGGGCAAATTCCTAGGCCTATACCTCGACAGCAACCTGAATTTCAACACCCATATCCAACACATAACCAAAAACATATCCAAAACGGTTGGGATCCTCTCCAAGATACGATACTACGTGCCACAAACTGCCCTTCTCACACTATACCATTCACTTATATATCCATACCTCACCTATGCTATCTATGCTTGGGGTTCAACTGCAGCAACACACCTAAAGCCAATAATAACCCAACAAAAAGCCGCAGTAAGAATAATCACTAAATCCCATCCCTGGGAACATACCCCACCACTCTTCATAGATCTAAACTTACTCCCTGTTCAGTACATCTTCACTTACTACTATGCAATCTACATCTACAGGACCTTAAATTCCAATATTAACCTTGACCTAAAATGCTTTCTTGATAGTTGTGACAGAACCCACAGGCATAACACCAGACACAAACATCTCTATGACATTCCCCGTGTCCGAATAAGCCTTTACAAAAATTCAATGTATGTCAAAGGCCCTAAAATCTGGAACACCCTACCTGAAGACCCTAGAACTGCAGACACATTCATCACCTTCAAAACTACCATTAGAAAACATCTTATCTCCCTGATACACCCTGTCAACTAATTACACGAATACCACTTGGTGGTTCACACTTACACTCACTCACCCATTTGACCATAAACAGAAATATCAATCTCAATCTTAAAATAATGAATCCTAACTAATCATAAGTTGGCCTGTGATACTCCAATACTGAAACTATGTATTGTGCCAAAACAAAAGCATTCACATTGCTAAACTCACAAACTAGTATTTAGTCACTTAGCCATTTAAGATCTAATTTAAGATCTAATCTAAGTCTGCCTGAAATGCCTAGCCATGCTAGGTGTTCTAGTGGTACACTCTAATTATTATTTTACTACATATAAACCACACAATAACCAAATTCTGTAAACTCAGCATTGTAATCCTTATAGAGAATAAACTTTGAATTTGAATTTGAAACTTTGACAGCTTCCTTGATTGCCGTTTTCTTGGCCACAATAGTAGTGATGGTTGATTGGGGTTTTGTGTACAACCTGGCCAGCTCGGAGACACACACTCCACTTTCATACTTAGCAATGATCTCTTTCTTCATATCCATAGTAATTCTCACCCTTTTTGCTGTAGGGTTGGCACTAGAAGCTTTCTTGGGGCCCATGGTGACTTATTTTGCAGGTTCAATCACTAAAAACGCTGTGATAATATGAAATGTTCCGATTATATGTTTGGATGGGACCGTAGTGGCTGGCTGGCTTGTAAACACTGGCCACAAGTGGACGCGTCTCAGATGGAACGAATCGTGTTGGTCGAGTTTTTTAGCGCTAGTCGAGGCAAAATTTTTGCATTAAAATGTATCGCTAGTCAGATTTAACGTTAGACGATGCCATTGTTGGTCTAGGGTCCACTGTAATTATTATTATTAATTTAGTGAACTGAAGCTATATTGTTATATTAATAATAATAATAATAATATTATTATTATTATTATTATTATTAATTTAGGGAACTGTAACTCCATCGTTATTGTAATAATACAGTAGACCACCATTGAAGAATTGCTGCACAATTTTATGTAACACGTCATATAATTAATTTAACATGGATCAGTTTGTGGGAAGGAAAACAAAAATTCTATTTTGCTCAAGCAGCCGCTTTGTTGTGGAGCATCTGGGGAGCCATCCCCTTCCACTCCCCGACACCACCCCACAATCCCAGCATTCGTAATTCATACGTGTCCAGTCTTTCTCTGCTACAAGGCAGCTGTGTTATATTTTAATTACTATATCTTGTATCTGCCAAGCAAACATGACACCCAGTAGCTATGCTAATGTTGCTGAAAGTGGCATGAAGAGGTATAAGCACTTAAGTCTTAGAATTAACAAAGATATTAGACAAGAGATAACCTGTAGCTGTAACTGAAGTGTTACTTTGTACACAGAAAAAGAGGTTAACATGAGTTTGTGTGACTGAATGACTGACTTACTGAATGACTGACTGAACTGACTGACTTACTGAGTGACTAGACTGACTTACTGAGTGACTAGACTGACTTACTGAATGACTTGACTGACTTACTGAATGACTTGACTGACTTACTGAATGACTTGACTGACTGATTGAACTGACTGACTTACTGAGTGACTAACTGAGTGACTAGACTGACTTACTGAGTGACTAGACTGACTTACTGAATGACTTGATTGACTTACTGAATGACTTGACTGACTTACTGAATGACTTGACTGACTTATTGAATGACTTGACTGACTGACTTACTGACTGACTTACTGACTTACTGACTGACTTGGTGGACTTACTGAGTGACTTGACTGTAGTAATATTATATTATTATTATTGATGAAAAGAAAAAGAGAATGATTTCCATGGAATTAATGCATGAAATCATAGATAAACAAGCGAGGTGTCCAGGTATGGGTTGAGGGGGAAGAGGGAGGGGGAAGCTGGCTCATAACTCAAATGTTGGCTTGTAACTCAGAGCAAAAATTGACCATGGACGGCTCGTATCTCAAAAAACTCGTAAGTTGGGACACTCGTAAGTCAGGGTTCCACTGCACGTATAAAGATACACAACATATCCTTCCAAACTGCCAATATCCCAAACCCCTCCTTTAAAGTGCAGGCATTGTACTTCCCATTTCCAGGACTCAAGTCCAGCTATATAAAAATAACCAGTTTCCCTGAATCCCTTCACTAAATATTACCCTGCTCACACTCCAACAGCTCATCAGGTCCCAAATACCATTCTTCTCCATTCACTCCTATCTAACACGCTCACACACGCTGGCTGGAAGTCCAAGCCCCTCGCCCACAAAACCTCCTTTACCCCCTCCCTCCAACCTTTTCGAGGATGACCCCTACCCCGCCTTCCTTCCCCTACAGATTTATACGCTCTCCATGTCATTCCACTTTGATCCATTGTCTCTGAATGACCAAACCACCTCAACAACCCCTCTTCAGCCCTCTAACTAATACTTTTATTAACCCTTTGACCGTTTCGGTCATATATACAGTGGACCCCTGACATTCGATGGCATCAACATTCGATGCATTTTAACGCAAAAATTTCGCCTTGACATTCGATGGAAAACCCGACATTCGATACGATTTGTATGAGATGTGTCGACGTGTGGCCTGAACTGCCCCGTGTGTGCCAGTGTTTACAAGCCAGCCAGTGTGTGCGCATCTAAGGATACATTCGGTACATTCCATATTATCCATATTATCACTGTTTTGGTGCTTGTTTCTGCAAAATAAGTAACCATGGGCCCCAAGAAAGCTTCTAGTGCCAACCCTTCGAGACAAAAGGTGCTAATGACTATTGAAATGAAGAAAGAGATAATTGCAAAGTACGAAAGTGGAGTGCGTGTGTCGGAGTGCATGATGATTTGGTAAAGAAATTGCCTGCAACTAGTGGTGATGTGAGTGAAGTTAAGGCCAGCAAAGGTTGGTTTGAAAGATTTAAGAATCGTAGTGGCATACAGTGTGGTAAGGCATGGTGAGGCTGCCAGTTCAAGTCCTAATGGAAGGGGATTCCCCTTCTAAACACTAACACCATCCACACTCTCCCCTCCTCCCATCCCATCAATCATCACCAGATCTTCATTAAAGGTAAGTGTCAATTATTCTATTGTTATTAATGTATTGTTATTGTTGTTGTTGTAATTATTCTATTGCATTAAACTTAATATTTCATGTGGTAAATTTTTTTTTTCATACTTTTGGGTGTCTCACACGGATTAATTTGATTTCCATTATTTCTTATGGGGAAAATTAATTCGACTTTAGATATTTTCGACATTCGATAGCTCTCAGGAACGGATTAGTATCAAATGTTGAGGGTCCACTGTATTCGTATTACGAACCACCGTGTTTAACGTATATGCACTCAAAAATTCTAGCGGCTTCAAATCAAGCAGGAGAAAGCTGGTAGGCCCACATATGAGAGAATGGGTCTGTGTGGTCAGTGTGCACGATATAAAAAAAATCCTGCAGCACGCTGTGCATAATGAGAAAAAAAAACTGACCGTCTTTTTGCATTAAAATGCCGAATTTGAGGTGTATTTTCATATAGTTTTTATGGTTAAATTCTCGTTTTCATAGTCACATTTGATAGACTGCAAAACATATTGTAGAACTAGAGGTGATTTTGATTGGTTTTACTATGAAAAGAACCCTGAAATGGAGCTCAAAGTAGGGGAAATGTTTGATTTTTGCTGATGTTCAAGAGTAAACAAATAATGTCATTGTCCCATAAATGTCCAACTAGCCAATCTAATATGCAGTCATGAATGAGTTGATGTTAATTATACAATTATTACAACATTGCATTAGTCTGCATAGTAGTAAATCTATTTTTTGTTTGAATAAAAATTCAAAATAGAAAGCAAGAGTAATATCAGAGGGGCCTGGAGATGTGACTGATGAACAAAGAAAATGTTATTTTAGAGCCAGGAATGTCTGCATTGTTCATTCTGGACCTTATTTTGAAATTGGCATATTTTTTGATTTGCATGAAATTGGCCAAATTGCCAAATTCTGACCACTTTATTGGGTACTTGAAATCGGTAAATGGGCAGTTTCTTGTACTCAGTAGATAGAACAAATGGAGTTCTAAAGAAATAGTTATGAGTTTGGTCAACTGAAACAATGGAATTAGCTGAAAATAGGGCTCAAAGTGGGCAAAATCGCTGATTCGTAAATATCGCTGAGGTTGCTAACTTCGCAAGAGCGTAATTCCGTAAGTTTTCCATCAAATTTCGTAATTTTGGTGTCATTACCATCGGGAAAAGATTCTCTATCATTTCATAAGATTTTTTTTTTTTTCCCCAAATATTTTGTGACACCAGGAGACACCTCAGGATTTGGGGGTTTCGACAGTCAAAGGGGTTAACTCCACACCTAATTTCCACACTACAAATTTTGTGCATAATATTTACACCACACATTGCCCTTAGACAGGACATCTCCACTGCCTCCAACTGTCTCATCACAGCAGCATCTACAACCCAAGCTTCACACCCATATAAGAGTGTTGGTACCACTATACTTTCATACATTCCCTTCTTTGCCTCCATAGATAACTCTTTTTGTTTCCACATATACCTCAATGCACCACTCGCCTTTTTTCCTTCATCAATTCTATGATTAACCTCATCTTTCATAAACCCATCTGCTGACACATCAACTCCCAAATATCTGAAAACTTTCAATTCTTCCATACTCCTCTCCAATGTGATATCCAATTTTTCTATATATAAATCATTTGATACCCTCATCACCTTACTCTTTTCTATGTTCACTTTCAACTTGCTACCTTTACACACACTCCCAAACTCGTCCACTAACCTTTGCACTTTTTCTTTAGAATCTCCCATAAGTACAGTATCATCAGCAAAAAGTAACTGTGTCAATTCCCATTTTGTATTTGATTCCCCATAATTTAATCCCACCCCTCTCCTGAGCACCCTAGCATTTACTTCTTTTATGACCCCATCTATAAATATATTAAACAACCATGGTGACATTACACATCCCTGTCTAAGACCTACTTTTACCGGGAAGTAGTCTCCCTCTCTTCTACACACCCTAACCTGAGCCTCACTATCCTCATAAAAACTCTTTACAGTCAGAGGGCTAGAGAGGAGTTGTTGAGGAGGTTTGGTCATTTAGAGAGAATGGATCAAAGTAGAATGACATGGAGAGCATATAAATCTGTTGGGGAAGGAAGGAGGGGTAGGGGTTGTCCTCGAAAAGGTTGGAAGGAGGGGGTAAAGGATGTTTTGTGGGCGAGGGGCTTGGACTTCCAGCAAGCATGTGTGAGCGTGTTAGATAGGAATGAATGGAGACGAATGGTTTTAGGGACCTATTGAAAAAAAAACAAAAAAAATTGACTCAGGCTTTGGCTGCCTTGCTGTGTACTTCGACCCACGAAGGATCAGTGAATAGTTAGGTAAATTTTTGAGTCAGACCATTGGACTGTTTCAAATGGTTGAGATATGCCTTTGTAACATGTAGAGAGAATGGAGCGAAACAGAATGACTTCAAGAGTGTATCAGTCTGTAGTGGAAGGAAGGCGGGGTAGGGGTCGGCCTAGGAAAGGTTGGAGAGAGGGGGTAAAGGAGGTTTTGTGTGCGAGGGGCTTGGACTTCCAGCAGGCATGCGTGAGCGTGTTTGATAGGAGTGAATGGAGACAAATGGTTTTTAATACTTGACGTGCTGTTGGAGTGTGAGCAAAGTAACATTTATGAAGGGGTTCAGGGAAACCGGCAGGCCGGACTTGAGTCCTGGAGATGGGAAGTACAGTGCCTGCACTCTGAAGGAGGGGTGTTAATGTTGCAGTTTAAAAACTGTAGTGTAAAGCACCCTTCTGGCAAGACAGTGATGGAGTGAATGATGGTGAAAGTTTTTCTTTTTCGGGCCACCCTGCCTTGGTGGGAATCGGCCGGTGTGATAATAAAAAAAAAAAAATCTCTATTTGAAATTATAATATGCATTAATTTTCAGGCAAGAGTGAAGATTATGTGGACGATGAAGACATGCAGGCAACAGTTGAAGTTGAAATGGCAGAAGATGACGACGATGACGATGATGATGACGAAGAAGAGGACGAGCCAGAAGCTCTTCGACAATCTCATTCTCACTCTCAGCCACCACCGCCTCCCATACCGGAGACTCAACCCTTACCCCAGCCACCACCAAGTTTAGTGAAGTCATCCACATCTATGCCACAATTACCACCATCTTTATCCCAATCATCAGCATCTCTGCATCAGTCATCATCCTCTGTTCCACTGCCAGTGCAGCCAATACCACAGTCCCTAAATGTCATACCACAGTTATCTCTGAAACCTACTCCACTTCCTGAAGTCTCACCTTCACAGAAGCCACCACCCCTGCACACTCATGATCCTCAGAAACCAAAATCTTCAGCACAACCACTGGATGTGTAAGTATTACGTTTCTCAATACAGCTAGTGGATGTGTGGGCTCTACATTTGCAGTATCTAGAACACCTTGTAGATGTGTAAGCATTGTATTTCTGCAGCACTTTATGTAATTAGGCATTACATTTCTTGAGCTGCTAAGAATACCCACCTTTAACCCCTTAACCCTTAAACTGTCTAAACGTAGATCTACGTTTGTGTGTGTAGCACTCTGAACGTAGATCTACGTTTTATTTTTCATTCCTTCAAATTTGGCACAATAGGCTTGAGTCGCCTTGACATGAAAGAATGGGTTTGTGCACTCAGTGTGCTCAGTATTAAAAAAAATCTGGGAGCACTTAGTACCTTGTGGTAGCACCAGTTCAATTGAGCGCCAGCTAGAGCAAATAGCATGGCAAACACCAGGGATTCACTGATGCCATGTTGCATTAACACTCCCATTTTAAGAGGGAAGTAAAATAAAAATAGGTTTGATAAATATATGAGTGAGTGGGTGGGTGTGAGTTGGGTCTTACTAGCTTGTGCTACTAGGTCTGGTGCCATGCTCCTTCCTTCAATGGATGTGACCTGACTAGGTGGGTCATTGGTCTAAGCCAGGGGGGATTGACATAGCCCTGCCTTGCATGGGCCAGTAGGCTTGCTGCAGTGTTCCTTCTTTTTTGTGTTCTTATATATTTGGCAGGCTGGCCAGCTGGCTGGCTTGGGCTCTGTCTCTTTCTATATCTATGTCTGTCTATATCTCTGTCTTTCTATATCTCTGTCTCACATGTACACAAGTACAGTTATTATACATAGTGTAAATTACCTAGGATAACCCAAAAATTCCAGGCAAAGATAGACAGATAGATAGACAAAGAAAGATAGACAGACAAACATGTTTGTGTGTATCAGTGAGAACAAAATCAGGGTTGTGATGAATGATTTTGAAAATCGACAACTTGAAGAATTGAGACACTTATGCAACATATGGGAATCTTTATTGAACAAACGTTTTGCCACACAGTGGCTTCATCAGTCCAATACAAAGTAGAAATGGGCAAGGAGAGGAGGAGTTTGAGGTAATCAGTCCCTCAACCTGGAATTGATGTGTTCAGTCCATCACTCTTGCAGGAAGTACAGCATAGGGCCAGAGAGGTGGCTTATAATGTATACTGCAGTCAGACGAGTCAAAGCAGGAGGAGGCGGGATCACATCTCCTTACCCATTTCTACTTTGTATTGGACTGATGAAGCCACTGTGTGGCGAAACGTTTCTTCAATAAAGATTCTCATATGTTGCATAAGTGTCTGAATTCTTCAAGTTGTCGGTTTTCAAAACCATTCATCACATCTGTCAGACACTGCAACATCATGGGATCTTGGTACAAAGACTTCAATGCTTGTCCAACCTTACTTCGACGACCTACTTACACTAGTGGCAGGTCCCACTGTGATCCCACCTCCTCCTGTTTCGACTCATTTGACTGCAGTATATAAGCCACCTCTCTGGCCCTGTGCTGTACTTCCTGCAAGAGTGATGGACTGAACACATCGATTCCAGGTTGAAGGACTGATTACCTCAAACTCCTCCTCTCTTTACCCATTTCTACTTTGTATTGGACTGATGAAGCCACTTGTGTGGCAAAACGTTTCTTCAATAAAGATTCCCATATGTTGCATAAGTGTCTCAATTCTTCAAAATCAGGGTTCCCCGAGTGCCCATTTATCAAATGCCACTGGGCTGTCAACACATGTTTCATATATTTATACTCCAGGCAGACAGATAAGAAGAGACAAACAGGCAGACAGACAGATAGACAGACAGATAGATAGACAAACAAACATGTTTGTGTGTAACTGTAATAACAAATATAGCGAGGGTTAGCAAATACATTAGCGAGTGTGGGTGGGTGTGAGTTGGACCTGACTAGCTTGTGCTACTAGGTCTCATGTCGTGCTCCTTCCTTCAGTGGATGTGACCTGACTAGGTGGTGGGTCATTGGTCTAAGCTGTGGGGGGGGGGGGGCGCATGGACCTGCCATGCATGGGCCAGTAGGCCTGCCGCAGTGTTCCTTCTTTCTTATGTTCTTATGTATTCGGCAGGCTGGCCGGCTGGCTGGCTGACTGGCCGGCTGGCTTTGGCTGGCTTTGGCTGTCTCTGTCTATATCTCTGTATCTGTGTCTCTCACATGCACACATAAATACAGTTATTATACATAGTGTAAATTACCTAAGATAACCCAAAAATTCCAGGCAAAGATAGATAGACAGGCAGACAGACAAACATGTTTGTGTGTATCATTGAAAACAAATATAGCCAGGGCTCCCCAAGTGCCCATTTATCAACTGTCACTGGGCTGTCAACAGATGTCATAACACCATTCTTCGAGGAATTTCATATACTGTACTCCAGGCAGACAGAAAGACAGATAAGCAGAGGCAGACAGACAGACAGACAGATACAGACAGACAGACAAATAGACAGAGAGACAAGACATGTTTGTGTGTAACAATGATAAGAAATACAGCGAGGGTTATTTGGAGCAGTGGGCATATATCAAATGTCACTGGGCTGTCAACAGTATAGGGATGCCTTTCATAACAACATGCTTCAAGGTATATGCCAGGGTATCTAAAACATTGCTGGGACCTACAAATACTTTGTATATATTTCTAGACAATAGTAAATAACCCAGGCAGGGGTAAATGTTCACCTCTCAATGTGATTGTGACTATTTGAGCACTATTTCTGTACCTAATATTAGTGTCAAAACAAAGATTGGCTATGAAATCATAAGAACTATTATAGTGTAAATTGTAATTATCAGAACATAAAAAATATATAAATTAAAATAAAAACAAGAAAAAAAGGTATATCGGCAACACTTCTGCAAGTGGCAGGAGTCGATGTTGCCATCAGCTGAGCATCCAGAGCCAATTTCGCGATCTTATATATCGGTAAGTAGTGACCCTAAAAAAAATTTTTTAATCCTATAACGTGTAGAAAAATGTGAGGCTCAGGTTAGGGTGTGTAGGAGAGAGGGAGATTAATTCCCAGTAAAAGTAGGTCTTAGACAGGGATGTGTAATGTCACCATGGTTGTTTAATATATTTATAGATGGGATTGTAAAAAAGTAAATGCTAGGATGTTGGGGAGAGGGGTGGCATTAAATTATAGGGAATCAAATACAAAATGGGAGTTGACACAGTTACTTTTTGCTGATGATACTGTGCTTATGGGAGATTCTAGAGAAAAGTTGCAAAGGTTAGTGGAAGAGTTTGGGATGGTGTGTAAAGGTAGAAAGTTGAAAGTGAACATAGATAAGAGTAAGGTGATGAGGATATCAAAGGATATAGATAAAGAAAAATTGGATATCACATTGGAGAGAGGGGTATGGAAGAAGTGAATGTTTTCAGATATTTGGGAGTTGACTTGTAAGCAGATGGGTTTATGGAGGATGAGGTTAACCATAGAAATGATGAAGGAAAAAAGGCAAGTGGTGCATTGAGGTATCTGTGGAGACAAAAAAAAACGTTATCCATGGAGACAAAGAAGGAAATGTACGAAAGTATAGTGGTACCAACACTCTTATATGGGTGTGAAGCTTGGGTTGTAAATGCTGCAGCAAGGAGGTGGCTGGAGGCAGTGGAGATGTCCTGTCTAAGGGCAGTGTGTGGTATAAATATGCACAAAATTCGGAGTGTGGAAATTAGGAGGAGGTGTGGAGTTACTAAAGTATTAGTCAGAGGGGTGAAGAGGGGTTGTTGAGGTGGTTTGGTCATTTAGAGAGTATGGATCAAAGTTGAATGACTTGGAGAGCGTATAAATCTGTAGGGAAAGGAAGGCGGGGTAGGGGTTGTCCTCAAAAAGGTTTTAGGGCAGGGGTAAAGGATGTTTTGTGGGCAAGGGGCTTGGACTTCCAGCAAGCATGTGTGAGCATGTTAGATAGGAGTGAATGGAGACGAATGGTTTTTGGGACCTGACGAGCTGTTGGAGTGTGAGCAGGGTAATATTTAGTGAAGGGATTCAGGGAAACTGGTTATTTTTATATAGCCAGACTTGAGTACTGGAAATGGGAAGCACAATGCCTGCACTTTAACCCTTTTAGGGTTTCCGACAAGAGAAAGCTGGTAGGCCTACATATGAAAGAATGGGTCTATGTGGTCAGTGTGCACAGTATAAAAAATATCCTGCAGCACACAGTGCATAATGAAAAAAAAAAAAACTTTGACCATGTTTTTGGTTTAAAACAGCGACTTTGTACAGTATTTTCGTAAGGTATTTATGGTTGTATTATAGTTTTCCTGGTCTCATTTTATAGAATGGAAGACATATTACAGAAATTGACATTATTTTGATTGGTTTCACAATGAAAAGTACCTTGAAATTGAGCTCAGAATAGCAGAAATTTTCGATTTTTGCCAAAGTTCAAAAGTAAACAAATCATGCCATGCGTCCAATGCACATCAACTGGTGAGACTAATATTCTTTCACAATTGCGCTGATATTATTTATACCATTTCTACACTAATGCAGTAGTCTGCATAACAGTAAATCTTTATTTTTTGTGAGAATAAAAATTCAAAGCAAAGTGGAAAGCAAAGGAAATGTAAGAGGGGCCTGGGGACATGACTAATGAATAGAGGAAATATTATTTTAGTGCCAGGAATGTGTCTTGTTTATTCTGGACCCTATTTGGAAATTGGCATTTTTGAAATTTGTGTGAAATTTTCAAAATTGCTAATTTCTGACCACTTTATTGGATAATTGTAATCGGTAAATGGGTGGTTTCTTGTGCTCATTCGATAGAAAAAAATGGAGTTCTAGCGAAATAGTTATGATTTTTGTCGACTAGTACACAGGAATTGGTCGAAAATAGAACTCATAGTGGGCAAAATCGCCAACATGTGAACATCGTTGAGACCGCTAACTTCACGAGAGCATAATTCTGTAAGTCAAATTTCATACTTTTGGTGTCGTTATGATCGGGAAAAGATTCTCTATCTTTTCATAAGAAAAAATTTTTTTTTTTTTCCAAAAAATTTTTGACCCAGAGAACAAGTTTAGGAGAGGGCTTCTTGACCCTGAAAGGGTTAAAGGAGGGGTTTGGGATATTGGCAGTTTGGAGGGGTATGTTATATATGTTTCTAAACTGTTGTGTCTGGGTGCCTCTGCAAAGACAATGATTGTGTGAGTGAGGTGAAAGTGTTGAATGATGATGAAAGTAATTTCTTTTCGGTTTCAATGGTTCTGACCAGAGCTTTGGTAAGATGGGAGGGAGGAAGAAGGATGGGTAAGGATGGAATGTAGGAAAGGTTGGGGAGGGAGGAGGGGTATGTGGGGTTATAAAAGGGAAGTGGCCTATCCACTTTGGTGTAATTTGAATATGCGTGTGAGCATATTGAGTAATTTGTAAAGAGGTTGGTTTTATGAGTGGGGGTATACCTCCTGCCCATCAGTTGCACACTGCTATATTGTTGTTATACCAGTGCGTCAATGAATTGGAAGGATGCATACTGCTTACAATTGTTTTTTTTTTTTTTTTTCTCAAGAGGTTGGTCAGAAGGGCACAGCTGCAGGCGGAGGTTGGTAGCTCACCTGGAGTTGGCCGGCAAGGCAGTGATTGAGGTGGTGTCCTACTGGAGGGTAGTTGTAGGTGCAACAAGGTTAGTTGTGCAGTGTAGGTTGATAGAAGTGGGTCACCCGGAGATGGGGAGCATTAGTCCGTGTTACTGGACGTAGAATGGTTCCGGAAGTATTCAATCATCTTCTGCGGGGAGGTCGCTTAAGATTTTCGGTCGAGGGAAGTTCTTGTGGATGAAGCGTCGAACTCTTTGTTGGAGGGTCATTCTTTGGGATCTGTGGGGAGGGGTGGTGATGGTATAGTCGGTCGTGTTCACTGGTTGAGGGGGGTTCTCTCTGTCGGGCACATAAAGTTCCTGCATGTCATATAGTTGTCTCTTAGTAAGTTTGTCTAACCAGACATTGATTGTGGGGATTCTCTGTTGCATGTGTAGGTCCTCTGACCTGATTCTGTCTCTGAGTCTGGTGTTGGTGATGAAGCAGAGGGCTTTGTTTTGGACTCTTTGGAGTTTTAGCATGTTGGTTTTGGTTGTGAGCAACATGGGTACACAGGGGTATTCCAGCAGAGGTCTGATCATCATCTTGTACAGGTGTAGTTTGATGTGGGGAGGGGCTGCTTTGAATCAGTAAAGTTGGCCAAGGCGGGCTTTCGCTAGGTTTACTTTTTTGGTTATGTGGGTTGTAGAGTTGAGTAATCTGCCGATCTCGTATCCTAGGATCTTGTTTGGATTCCTAATAGCAATTTAGGTGCCTCTGATGGAAATGCCCCCTTTGTCTTCTATGGTTGATGGCAAGCTCCCAATAGTGCTGATGAGGACTTCGTCTGGGTTGGTTGTGATTCTCCATTTCTTTTCCCACCTGGCTGTTCTATTTAGTTCTTCATTCATTTTCTCTATTGCTCTCCTATGCTTGTTTGTGCCAGCTGTAGGGGTGGAGGAGACAACATGGATGACGTCTGCAAATTGGGTGATGATGGTGTCGGTGTGTTCAGGTTGGGGGAGGTTGTTGACGTATATGTTGAAGAGGATGGGGCTGAGGCAAGAGCCTTGGGGTACTCCTGCTGTTGGTGTGAAGGGGGTTGATTCTGCTCCGTGGAAGGTGGGGTGATTCTTCTTCCTGTTAAGAAGTTGTAGATGAGCCTGAGAAAGGTCCAGTTGTGATCAGGGAGGTCTACGAGTTTGTAAATGAAGCCGTCGTGCCAAAGGCTGTCGAAGGCCTTGTGCACGTCCCTGGTGGTGATAAGGGCCAGGTTCCCTTGCTTCTTCAGGCTGGCCACGGCATCAAAGATGATGTTTATGGCATGCTGAGTGCTGCGGCGGGACCTGAAGCCGAACTGCCTTTCAGAGAATAGGTGGTTGAACTCCATGTAGTAGTCGAGTCTGTTGGAGATTATTCTTTCGAAGACTTTGCCTGTGACTTTGAGTAGGGAGATGGGTCTGTAGTTCTCAGGGTTGCAGTTGTCCTTCTTTGGTTTGGTGATGAAGATCATCTTAGCTGTCTTGAAAGCCTCTGGGAAGTGACCCAATGCCAAGATGGCATAATTTCTTTTGGGGGATTTTCTTTCTTTTTGGGTCACCCTGCCTCTGTGGGAAACGGCCGACTTGTTGAAAAAAAAAATCAGTGAATCTCGGGTGTTTACCATGCTGTTTGCTCTAGCTGGTGCTCAATTGAATTGGTGTTCCCACAAGGTACTAAGTGGTCCCATATTTTTTTAATACTGTGCACATTGAGTATTAAGACCCATTCTGTGCTGACCAGACATCTCAGGCCAATTGTGCGAAATTTGGAGGCAGGAAAAATTAAACAGTGATCTAAGTTTGGAGCGCTAGCGGTAAGAAAGTAGATCTGTGTTTGGACAGTTAAGGGGTTAAGAATACTAGTGGGTTGAATTGCGTATTTTTTTAATACAGGGAAAATCTTATGATTTAACAGAGTGATCCATGATACTATAGTACTGTGTCTTGGTGCACAGCATACTAACAGTATGAACTGTGTAAAACATTTTTATAGTCTTATGTGCTCTATGACTCGTATGAGTTTAGTGCATGGTTTTTAGTATAATAAATACAGGGCTCTTTATATATCTTGTTCAGGTATTTCTGTATTTTGTAATTATGCATTTGTCCCATAAAATACTTTACATGGAAATTAATTGTGAGAATTTAATATAGGATTCACTGTTAACCCAAAATATGGAGAGGACATTTTAGACCATTTTGGTCCATCCTGAACCATTATCAAATGTATATCCTGAACCATTATCAAATGTATATCCTGAACCATTATCAAATGTATATCCTGAACCATTATCAAATGTATATCCTGAACCATTATCAAATGTATATCCTGAACCATTATCAAATGTATATCCTGAACCATTATCAAATGTATATCCTGAACCATTATCAAATGTATATTCTGAACCATTATCAAATGTATATTCTGAACCATTATCAAATCTATATCCTGAACCATTATCAAATCTATATCCTGAACCATTATCAAATCTATATCCTGAACTATTATCAAATTTATATCCTCCAATTTGTGAGTTAATAATGAAATAGTTCATTCATGGTATATTGACTTGTATTCTCTCTCATACCATCAGCTTTGCATCAGTTAAAGCACTACCGACACAGTTAACTTGTGCTCAACTTGAAGCCGAGATCAAGGGCGGAACAATCAGCCCAGACTCCACGGGATCTGCAGGCTCTTCCACTCACCAAAGGTAACTGAAAGATTTTTCCTTGGGAACATTTATCAGTGCATCAGAAGTTATATCACGACCTAAAATCAAAGTAGGTTGAAGTTGACAAAATACTACAAATGTGTAATTGCATATGCAGTAGAAGAATTTGAATATGAAGTAGGCAAAATACTACAGATGTGTAATTGCATATACAATAGGAGAATTGAATGTGCTGTACTGGGGTAGGAGATGGGATTACTTTACTTGTTTATGGTAAATAATGTCTTTTCAGTAATCCTCAATCCAAACGAACACGGAACTATAAGTCTGTGAATTGCAAACTTGAACTGACAAATAGGTGTGCATCTGACTCAAGAAATCAAGTTAATGTAGACCAAACACAGCTCAATGGACCCATGACACCAGGGTAAGGGCTATACATTGTTAAATTTTTATGTTTTCGATACTTAATGATTAATATATATTTTTGCAAAATTGGGAAATACAGTAGCTGTTTTTATAAAAATAGATGCTTTGCTATTCAACCTATAGCCGTTTTATAGGATAGTCTAAAGATCACGAAGGCACACAATGGTATCCTAGTCATACGTGTTGTTGGAGTGTGGGCAAGGTAACGTTGATGAAGGAATTCAGGGAAATTAGTAAGCTAGATGTAAGAGTCCTGGAGGTGGGAAGTGCAGTGCCTACACTCTGAAGGAGAGGTGGAGATTTGCAGTATAGAGGGCCATTTGAGTTGTGATGTTTACATGCTAATGGCAAAGCAGTTAGGAATGAATAATGACTATCCTTTCCTTTTTGGTCATTCTGTCTTGGTGGAAGACAACTGGGACATTAAAAAATAAATTTGATGCAGAAACTGGTCTCTTCTCTTGAGATTACCAGGGGAAATTTGAGATTGGTGGAATTTATAGTTTACAGGCTTAAGCTGGGTTATCTACTACTATGTTAATGTTAAAAAAAGGCCAATTTATTTTAATGGAAATTTCTTAAACATTTTCTTTCTTTCAACGCACCAGCCATTTCCCACTGAGGTGGGGTGGCCCAAAAGGAAAAACGAAAGTTTCTTAAACATATCCGTGCCATTTTATATTGAATTTATTTATATTTATTTATATTGAATTTCATGAAGCACTAAAACCATGTGGATAATTGAGAACAAGGCATGGTAAAGGCTTAATCCCTCATCTGCTAAATCATAGGCCTATTTCAATATGATGAGGCTGTTGATAATGGCTTCAGACACAGGTAGCAAAGTACACCCACTTTTACAGTGAATTTTAATGGTATTAATGATGTTTTAATATCCTGGCAGAGTAAGTGCGGCAGACATTGCAGAACTGAGAACCTTGATGATGACCTGTGTGAACCTCAATAGAGAACAAAACAAAGAAGCTGCATCTCAGACCCGCATGTTAGCTAACAAACTGGACAAAGCACTACAACAAGTCAATCAACTAGCCAAACAGTAAATGCCAACTTCTGTTTTCATTATGTACTTTAATATCACTCTGTTTTGTTATTAATAATACATTCTCACTTTTTGTTCTGGCTGTGTATATATAAAAGTCACCTTCTGTACTATTTGTATGCTTTCTTGTTTATTATTGGTTGGTTTTAGTGTCATTTATAAATATGAAAATGAAAATGTACAGTGGACCCTTGGGTATTGGTCGTAATCCATTCCAGAAAGTCGGCCAAAAACCGAAATGGCCGAAAACCGAAATAATATTTCCCCATGATGGTTGGGGATTTCAATAAAGTGGGTAAAAATGTTATGGAGGGAGTAGTAGGTAAATTTGGGGTGCCAGGGGTAAATGTAAATGGGGAGCCTTTAATTGAGCTATGTGTAGAAAGAAATTTGGTAATAAGTAATACATATTTTATGAAAAAGAGGATAAATAAATATACAAGGTATGATGTAGCACGTAATGAAAGTAGTTTGTTAGATCATGTATTGGTGGATAAAAGGTTGATGGGTAGGCTCCAGGATGTACATGTTTATAGAGGGGCAACTGATATATCGGATCATTATTTAGTTGTAGCTACAGTTAGAGTAAGAGGTAGATGGGAAAAGAGGAAGGTGGCAACAACAAGTAAGAGGGAGGTGAAAGTGTATAAACTAAGGGAGGAGGAAGTTCGGGTGAGATATAAGCGACTATTGGCAGAAAGGTGGGCTAGTGCAAAGATGAGTAGTGGGGGGGGGGGGGGTTGTAGAGGGTTGGAATAGTTTTAAAAATGCAGTATTAGAATGTGGGGCAGAAGTTTGTAGTTATAGGAGGGTGGGGGCAGGAGGAAAGAGGAGTGACTGGTGGAATGGGGAGGTAGAGGGTGTGATAAAAGAGAAAAAGGTTGCTTATGAGAGGTTTTTACAAAGCAGAAGTGTTATAAGAAGAGCAGAGTATATGGAGAGTAAAAGAAAGATGAAGAGAGTGGTGAGAGAGTGCAAAAGGAGAGCAGATGATAGAGTGGGAGAGGCACTGTCAAGAAATTTTAATGAAAATAAGAAAAAATTTTGGAGTGAGTTAAACAAGTTAAGAAAGCCTAGGGAAAATATGGATTTGTCAGTTAAAAACAGAGTAGGGGAATTAGTAGATGGGGAAAGGGAGGTATTAGGTAGATGGCGAGAATATTTTGAGGAACTTTTAAATGTTGAGGAAGAAAGGGAGGCGGTAATTTCATGCACTGGCCAGGGAGGTATACCATCTTTTAGGAGTGAAGAAGAGCAGAATGTAAGTGTGGTGGAGGTACGTGAGGCATTACGTAGAATGAAAGGGGGTAAAGCAGCTGGAACTGATGGAATCATGACAGAAATGTTAAAAGCAGGGGGGGATATAGTGTTGGAGTGGTTGGTACTTTTGTTTAATAAATGTATGAAAGAGGGGAAGGTACCTAGGGATTGGTGGAGAGCATGTATAGTCCCTTTATATAAAGGGAAAGGGGACAAAAGAGATTGTAAAAATTATAGAGGAATAAGTTTACTGAGTATACCAGGAAAAGTATACGGTAGGGTTATAATTGAATGAATTAGAGGCAAGACAGAATGTAGGATTGCGGATGAGCAGGGAGGCTTCAGAGTGGGTAGGGGATGTGTAGATCAAGTGTTTACATTGAAGCATATGTGTGAACAGTATTTAGATAAAGGTAGGGAAGTTTTTATTGCATTTATGGATTTAGAAAAGGCATATGATAGAGTGGATAGAGGAGCAATGTGGCAGATGTTGCAAGTATATGGAATAGGTGGTAAGTTACTAAATGCTGTTTAGAGTTTTTATGAGGATAGTGAGGCTCAGGTTAGGGTGTGTAGAAGAGAGAGAGAATACTTCCCGGTAAAAATAGGTCTTAGACAGGGATGTGTAATGTCACCATGGTTGTTTAATATATTTATAGATGGGGTTGTAAAAGAAGTAAAGGCTAGGGTGTTCAGGAGAGGAGTGGGGTTAAATTATGGGGAATTGGGGAATCAAATTCAAAATGGGAATTGACACAGTTACTTTTTGCTGATGATACTGTGCTTATGGGAGATTCTAAAGAAAAATTGCAAAGGTTAGTGGATGAGTTTGAGAATGTGTGTAAAGGTAGAAAGTTGAAAGTGAACATAGAAAAGAGTAAGGTGATGAGGGTATCAAATGATTTAGATAAAGAAAAATTGGATGTCAAATTGGGGAGGAGGAGTATGGAAGAAGTGAATGTTTTCAGATACTTGGGAGTTGACGTGTCGGCGGATGGATTTATGAAGGATGAGGTTAGTCATAGAATTGATGAGGGAAAAAAGGCGAGTGGTGCGTTGAGGTATATATGGAGTCAAAAAATGTTATCTATGGAGGCAAAGAAGGGAATGTATGAAAGTATAGTAGTACCAGCACTCTTATATGGATGTGAAGCTTGGGTTGTGAATGCAGCAGCGAGGAGACAGTTGGAGTCAGTGGAGATGTCCTGTCTAAGGGCAATGTGTGGTGTAAATATTATGTAGAAAATTCGGAGTGTGGAAGTTAGGAGAAGGTGTGGAGTTAATAAAAGCATTAGTCAGAGGGCAGAAGAGGGGTTGTTGAGGTGGTTTAGTAATTTAGAGAGAATGGATCAAAGTAGAATGACATGGAAAGCATATAAATCTATAGGGGAAGGAAGGAGGGGTAGTGGTCGTCCTCGAAAGGGTTGGAAAGAGGGGGTAAAGGATGTTTTGTGGGCCAGGGGCTTGGACTTCTAGCAAGCGTGCATGAGCGTGTTAGATAGGAGTGAATGGAGACGAATGATACTTGGGACCTGACGATCTGTTGGAGTGTGAGCAGGGTAATATTTAGTGAAGGGATTCAGGGAAACCAGTTATTTTCATATAGTCGGACTTGAGTCCTGGAAATGGGAAGTACAATGCCTGCACTTTAAAGGAGTGGTTTGGGATATTGGCAGTTTGGAGGGATATGTTGTGTATCTTTATACGTATATGCTTCTAAACTGTTGTATTCTGAGCACCTCTGCAAAAACAGTGATAATGTGTGAGTGTGGTGAAAGTGTTGAATGATGATGAAAGTATTTTCTTTTTGGGGATTTTGTTTCTTTTTTGGGTCACCCTGCCTCGGTGGGAGACGGCTGACTTGTTGAAAAAAAAAAAAATTAACCCGTTCCGGACAAAAATATTCACAAAAAAAAAAAAATAATTTTTTTTAAAAATTATGTAAATATTGCATACTTTTATTGAAGGCTAATACTGGCTTCTGGAAGATAGGGAGGAGGAAAGAGGGAGGAGTTAGTGTTTGGAAGGAGAATTCCCCTTCATAAATACTAGGTAACAAAGCCTTCTCTGGGGTTACTTCCATTCTTTGTCTTTTAATGCCACTAGGACCAGCTTTAGAGTCACTGGACCCCTTTCTCACAAAATAACTGTCCAGAGTGCTCTGTTTCTGGCATTCTTTAAGATTTCCCTGAAGTGGGACAGGGTTTTGTCACTAAACATGTTGCAGATATGGCTTGTTTCAGCTTTGTCAGGGTGGTACTTCTTGACAAAACTTTGCATATCATTCCACTTTGCACAAATGTTCTTAATAAATGAAGAAGGCACCTCTGCAGCTCTTCAGTGGTTAGCTCTTCCCTGTGGTCCTCCACCAACTCTTCCACAGCCTCGCCACTCGCCTCCAACCCTAGGGACTTCTCCAGTGCCACAATAGAGTCCACAAGGTCGGCAGGGTCAGGGTCAGCCTCAAACTCTTCAAAATCCCTCTCTTGGACACAGTCTGGCTACAGTTTTCTCCAAGCAGAGTTCAAAGTCCTGGAAGTCACTCCCTCCCAAGCCTTACCTATAAGGCTTATGCAATGGAGGATAGTGAAGTGATTCCTCCAGAACTGTCTTAGGGTCAACTGAGTGTCCAAGGTCACTTCAAAGCACTTTTGAAACACTGCTTTTGTGTAGAGTTTTTTGAAGTTAGAAATGACCTGTTGGTCCATGGGCTGGAGGAGAGGAGTGGTGTTAGGAGGCAAGAACTTCACTTTTATAAAATTGAAGTCCCTAAACACTTGGTCTTCCAAGTCTGGAGGATGTGCAGGAGCATTGTCCAGTACCAGGAGACACTTTGAGTGGCAATTTCTTTTTCAGGTGGTATTTTTTCATACTTGGGCCCACAAAACACATCATTAACCCACTCTTTGAAAATTTGCCTTGTGACCCATGCCTTATGATTAGGTTTCCACATCACGTTTTTCTTGAACACTGGGAATTTCTGAGTGATACACGAGTAAAGGCTTCACTTTGAAATCCCCACTAGCATTACCACAACAAAAGAGTAAGCCTGTCTTTCATAGGCTTGTGTTCTGGCAGTGCCTTTTCCTCCTGGGTAATGTAGGTCCCGTTTGGCATTTTCTTCCAAAACAGGCCTGTTTCGTCACAATTGAACACTTGTTGGGGTTTGAATCCTTCAGCCTCTATGTACCCCTGTAATTCCTGCATGAATTTTTCAGCTGCACATTTGTCAGAACTTGCAGCCTCACCATGCCTTACAACACTGTGTATGCCACTATGCTTCTTAAATCTATCAAACCATCCTTTGCTGGCCCTAAATTCACAAACTGCAGCACTTGTTCCAGACATTTTCTTTGCAACATCCTCATGCAACTGCCTTACCTTCTCACAAATAATTGACTCCACAACACTGTCTCCCACTAATTATTTTTCCTTAATCCACAATAATAATAACTTTACCATCTCTTCCATTATTGGTGGCCTTTGTTTAGTTAGAAAAGTTACTCCTTTTGCAACATTAGTGTCCTTGATTTGTTCTTTCTTTGCCAGGATGGATTTAATTGTTCATTTATTCTTGCTGTACATCCTGGCAAGTTCCACCACCCTCATACCACTCTCAAATTTTTCTATCGCTTCACCCTTAAATTCCACGGTGTTTCCCACTTTCTTTACCACAAGAACTTTCTTTGGAGCGATGGTTACTTATTTCACAGTTGCACTGCAAAAATAACACAAACTACAATGGGAAATAAGCAAATTGTTTGGATGTATGAGCAGAAGCTTCCTCAGCCACTGAGAGAGACAGCCAAACTGACTCGCAAACGGCTGATCACCGAATTAACGGCCGATAACCGGGTGCTGAAAAACCAGCTGATCACCGAGTTGGCCAGTAACAGAACTGGCCAATAACTGGGGGTCCATTGTACTTGAAGTTGTATATAGTATTTTAAGGTAAAAACTTGCTACTGTTTAACCTGCCAGGGTTGAGGAGATAAAGTCAGCACAGTCGCAAGTCCAAATGGAGCTGCCTCGTGTTGTGGCCACATCTCTCAGGCCAGTGGTTGAAGCTACTCTGAGAAATGAGCTGAGAAGTGTAGTCTTGCCAGGTAAATTGCTTGATATTTGTAAAAATGTTAGTGAACTTTGTTGATGTTTATTGTAATAAAGCACAGTATTATCGATTCACTAAATTTTATTACTTGGGTAGAAAGGAGGTAGAAGTTAGAAGTGAGGGAGAGAGAGAGAGAGAGAGCAAGCAGGCAGTGAGGGAAATATGGAGACAGGATGAAAGAAAAGGAGTGCAAGACAGTGATAGAACAAGCTAAAGCAGAAATTCACCTATGATGCTTATACCTGGGTTAAGATGAGTGATCAACAACATGTAGGGTGCAGCACAGCCTGTACTCACTGCTATGCTGGTTAATTTGTTTTGAACTACAGTAGACCGTCGTTTAACATGGTTTTGTTTGTCACGTTTTAATTATAGCACTATTGAAGAATTGCAGCATATTTTTGTATAACACTGTAAAATTAATTTAACACAGTTCAGTTTGCAGGAGGGGAAAAATTTTGAGCATTGCCTACAGGATACACTCTGCTTGGCTGTGGGTTAGACCATTGAGTCAACGGGGGAGACCTACCGCCACCCTCCTCCTCCCCCACCACCCTTATCCCAGTCTTCGGTTCACATGCGTGTAGTACGTACCATCCTCTGCTAGGAGTTTAGGTCTTTTTATTGCCATATCTTAAATCTGCCAAGCAATCATGGCACCCAGTAGGCATACAAGTGTTGCTGAAAGTGGCAAGAAAAGGTATAAGCGTTTAAGTCTTAGAATTAATGAAGAAAATAGAGATATTAGACAAGATATTAGACAAGCCGTAATGAAGCGTCACTTTGTGTACATAAAAAGAATGAGGTAAATACGAGTTTGTGTGATGACTTACTGACTGATTTACTGACTTAGTTGACTGACTGTATTACTGACTGATTTACTGAATTGACTGATTTACTTACTGACTTAAAGTTAGACTATCAGTTGTATAATGTACTGTGGGGTGAATTAGAACAGAAATCCATTACAGAATTTATGCACACTCCGGTACAACCATCGACTTAAGTACCAGAACCTCTACCATCCACCTCAGCCCAGTAGGGCCACAGCTTAAAACTCTCCACAATCATCCACAAACACCAGCACCCATAATTTAAGATAAGAAATAATATTATTTCTGTTGCATTTTTAATCTTAAGCAGTAAAAACAACATGATACATCACAACAATGAATTATAATTACATATTCACTTTTATTTTTTATAAGATCTGTTGGTCTAAACAAAAAGCTGTTTGGCTTTTTGGGGGCTTCCAGTAATGTAACCCTATTTTTCCCATAAGCTCTTCAGTTTGTCTAAAATGGTTTTAACTAAAACGGCGTTTTCAGGAACGTAACTACCATGTTCAACAATGGTTTACTGTACATGCCAAAAAGAGGGGAAATTAATTTTGGAAATTTTTTTATTAGCATGCTGAAGAGGATAGTTTTGATTATATTGTTAATAACGTTAACCTGAATGAACTTCATTACAGTGCCTTGATGCCTTTATGTGGCTCATGATCCAACTAATTGGGCCTGTCCTTCCTTTCCTAACTGCTATCATAGAGAAGACAGATGATATTCCTTGAGATTTAATATAGACCTTGATGTCAAGATCAAACTGGTAGGCCAACTATAGGCTGAAGGGTTCATCCCCACCCACTCTGTAATATGGCCATGCTATATATATATATATGTAAAATTTTTGGTTTTTGAATGGATGAATGTTATACTGTACGTGCTTATAAAGCTTCGGAGTGAATTGAGAATACAAAAATCTAAAAAATAATTGTAGGTTTTTGTACCAGGGCATACTTCTTTCATGTAAATGTTTTAGAGTAAGCTAGTATAAAATAAGTCGTTGTAATATTGGCTGAGCATGGATCATATTGAAACAGGAGTTGTGAAGAGCATAGAGCATCCCCTGCAGTCACATGTTTCACAAGAGGTACATGGACTTCTTAAGACCACGGAAAACCAAGTCATAGATGCCATCTCCAAAGTTATTCATTCAAGAGTGAGTACTGAAATATTCACAAATTATGATGTTAATAATGGATCCAGAGTTCAAAAAAGTTGGAGGTCATAGATATATTGTTCTGGCATTTGTCATCTTTGCAGTAATCAAGGGGGAAAGATATCTAGCTATTTGTGTACTGGGACCTTGGGAATGGGGTCGAGTTAGAGTTGTATCATATATTTTCTTGTCTAATACTGTACCTACTTTTTTTTCTTGGCTCCAGTATAGTCTTAAGTGCTTGATTGTACCTTAATTCACCCTTATTTCCTTCCACTCGCTGGTCATTCATCTGCTGTGATACGTAATCACCAGACAGGTCATGCATGTCCAGCCAGGTCCAGTTATTTCCCAAGTTTTGTAGTGTCAAAATTCGTCCTCCTGAGTCATCATTGTTTTCTAGTATACACTTTGTCTTCTGCTTTTGAATGAATTCACAATACTCCATTGTCTTAAATTTATTGTGCAGGAATTGTGTGCTTGACTTGTTCGGAGTAGTGTTTTCATCGTATTTCTATTCAGATTCCTCCTTCATGGGTTGATAATTTCTCTCTTCTTAATGTAACTTGCAAAAATTCATATTCTTTCTTGAAGTGTGAACACTATTCTAGCAGTAGAAGTCACTGAAATAAATAACATTAATTACAATGCAATATGGATTTCTTCATGAGTTTTCTCTTTGGAACAGGCTGTATTTCTGATATATGTACTGTAATAAGATCAAAGGAATTTTATAAAAAAAATTAAGAAAATCCTCTGCAAGAAAATCACATTTAACAACAGCAACAACACAAGTCATTGTATTCCATCATGTGGCTTTTCTGCATCTAGTGTTTGGAAATTAAGTCTTCATCATGAAATTTGGTTTTGGAAAGTATAATCTACCAGTATATCCACAATTTTTTTTTTTTTTATACTTCTAATGAAAAAATTATGAGTTTCTCGCAAGTTAATGTAGATTGGAGAGAAATCATCATCTGTGTGCCTTCTCTACTGGTTGTTTAAGGTGTGTAAGAAAAATGGTGTAATGTTGAAAGTACCCTGATTCCACTCTGTTATGTATTTAACAGCTGCTTTTATACTCAGGTTCTTTATGCTATCCTCCTTTTAGATATCTAGTTGTTAGGAACCTAGAAGTACTGTAGTTGTTGTATAGATACAAAATATCATTAAGTAGAATGGGGATGATTTAAGCATCACACAACATATCACTCTCTTAAAACATAGATGCTTAGTCTCTTAATGTCTAGTACTGCCTCACCTGTCAGCACCACTTCTTTCAGTGCCCATCCTTATCTGTTGTGACTGGATACGGTACATATAAGTCTGTGTTGTGTGTTTCTCTATAAATATGTGAAGTTAAGATAAGCAAAATATCCAATAAAGACTCTGCCTGTCAATTATTTTTGTTCCCAATTTGTTGGCAGTTTGGTAGTCATTCTGATGTAGTGGTTTACGTACCATTTTGCTGCACAGGTTTGTCTGTTGGCTATTCTGCACATGTTGCCAGCTATAAATATTTTGCTGGGTATTGTTTAAATGAGAAGATAATGGTGCCAATGGAAAGACTTCCTAACATCCTTGGAAATACATCATTATGGTATGTGTATGGGCACATCAAACAGAAATTTACCAAGTTTACCATTTACAAATTGGTTAGTCTTATTATCAGGAGTATCAGATTTAATACCATAATAGTTTATGCAGTATTAGTACCTTATTAGTCTGTGCTGAAGTCTAGCATTATATTTATTGGCATATAAGACAGTAGTAGAGTTAATCGTGTAGTACAGTATCTTTAAGTTAAATTCTTGAATAAAATGTAGTGTGAAACTTTAAAAGCTGATTTAAGAGATTTGTGTACAAGAGAGTTCAGGGAAGGAAATTTTGATCTGGGCCGTTTTAAACTCAGGGTACCTATAATATTCTAAGGTTTGGGTTTGTCTAGGGGTAGCTTTGTACATGGAAGCTGTGAAAGATAACCTGGATTTGGATGAAAACAGGGTTAATGACACTTAATTTTTAAATCAAACATGTTTTGATAGGAGTATTGGTAAAAATGTTCAAAACAGTGCCTGATAAAGGGATGCTATACTAATCATTGTGCATTCAGGGTACAGTAGGTAGATAAGCAAATACATATAATCATCTGTATTATTTTGGGTGATGTAAAGCTAAAATTTATATGTATGGTATACATTCATAATTTGTATATCTTTGATTTCAGTCATTTGTGGACAGTCTTGGAGGGTCTGTTGGCTCAGTGTTGGGGACAACAGTGCAGAACTCATGCCGTGAAGCATACAATAAGTTACTTTTGCCTGGACTCAATGCACTTACTCAACAGATCTTTGCTCAAGTTAATGAAAACTTTAGCCGGGGCACTAAAGAATGTGAGTACACTACAATACTACAGTTTTTACAACATTGCATAAACTAAGAAATACAATCATTTGTTTGCTGTTTACTCTGGCCCTTCCAGGGAGGGTGCTTTGAGGCTGGTAAAGTGATCTTGATTCAAAGAATTTGAGCTACTCTCCTTCCTCAGATCCAAACATGATTATCCCCACCCCTCCCAGTCCCCAGGCACTGCATGGCCCTTATGGGTTTAGTGCTATCCCGTGAGTGTAATGCAGCAATATTAAAACCAAATAAAACAGGGTTCCTGTTACATGCTGAAAGAATAGGGTATGTAGGCCAGTATGAAAAAATTATATGTAATGTGAGCCAGCACACTACTGATAGTGACAGCCTGTTTGATCAGGCCGGCTGAGAGAGAACCCTCGAAACAGGTCACACACATGTGGTAAGTATATTTTTGAAAAATTTCACAGCAGTGTAGGAGACATTAAATTTTATACTAAAAGGTAAAAACTATAGGTAAGGTAGATCTGTATAAAAGGAAAAAATAATTACCATCTTTTTTTTATGTGAGCATTCGTTTTTAGTTTTAGCAGGGTAAGAACATGTCTGGTCTCGACTGGAAACCCTACTTAGTTTTTAAGAGTGTTGTACAATTAACATTAACAAGTCTGCTGTAAATATGAAAATTGGGTTCTTATATAATAAGGTCAAGACAGTTAAATTATTAAAAAATTTATTATGAGAAATATAAGAGAGAAATTCTGTACATCATGTTGAAGGTCACACAGGATGTTTGTTTAGTGAATAATATAAAAGGATGAGCACACAGATGATGATTATACAGTTTTTAATGTACTATAAGAATGTCAGGTTGATACCACATTACCAATATATCAGGATACATAGATTGTTTCAGGAGTGATTCTTCTTGATTTCTTTGGGATATACTGTATTAAGGATAGATAATAAGGCATATCCTAGGTAGTAGGTTGGTAGACAGCACCTACTCGGGCAGGTACACTACCGTCCTGCCAAGTGAGTGTAAAACGGAAACCTGTAATTGTTTTAAATGATAGTAGGATTGCTTGTATCTTTTTTTTTCTTTTTCATAAACATGCAAGATTTCAGTTACATCTTGCTACTTCTATTTACACTTGGGTCACACTACACATGCATATACAAGTATATATACACATACAACACCCCTCTGAATTTTCTTCTATTTCCTTATTTGTTCTTGTTTGTTTCCTCTTATCTCCATGGGAATGTGGAACAGGATTCTTCCTCCATAAGTCATGTGTGTTGTAGGAGGTGACTAAAATGCTGGGAGCAAGGGGCTAGTAACTCCTTTTCCTGTATACATTACTAAGTTTAAAAAGAAACTTTCATTTTTTTTTTAAGGTCACTCTCCCCCAGTCCCCCCCAACTGGCAGTGGGAAAACACAAATTTTTTAAAAAAAAAAAAAAAAAAAAAAGGCATATGATAGTCTCAGACAACCTACAAGATACAGTCTATCAGAGGATTGTGCCCTTCACTGATACCATGGGGTATATGGGCTTTTTTTTTTTATTAAAGTCAGTTTCAGAACAGCTGGCTATGGTGCTTACATTAGGCTACTTGCTAAAAAATCAGGCCATAGTTTGGGTGGGTGTGGTATGGGTGGGAAAAGGACCCTTGGAAAGTCTTTGAGGCTCATGTCAGTTGTCGTAGTCTGCACAGGGAGCAATATCTTGGCTTTCAATATGTTTTTTATTTTACCTTGGCTAGAAATTGAGTCTGCCCTGCAAGCGTATTCCTTAGTGGCCACTGCACTTCTTTGGTGAGGGAATTGGGATAAAATGGAGGCATATGCCTTACCTAATGAAATGAATTGGCATTCATTAGGGTCACAAACATAGAGGATCAGTATCCATCTCGAGTCTTCTAATGGGTTTTTGCATATCCTTTGTCATTAACCTTGTTTCCATCAATGAGACTGCACACCCAGCTTAAGCTCTCTGTGTGATGGACACCATGGTTGTTGTGAGAAGTGAAAATGACAGTTTAAGATATAATTAGTGTGCTCCTTTCTTCCAACTTAACCTCATCATTGAGACTGCGACTTGTGTAGCACATCATTAGCTCAACAGCTCTCTGGGTATAATAAAAAGGTTTCCTTGTGATGTATAGAGATAACGTTATGATTTCCTTAGGCTTGGTGAGAAATTCTTGATATGTTTAAAAATTAGCATTTAATATCTTGATAGACAAAAGTATATTCATCATTATTTAATTCATTAATTTACAGATCTTCAGAATGTGGAGAGTGAGGTACAAAGTGGACGGACATCAGTGCAGGAAATGCTTAGCAAGGCTACTCAATCCTTAAACTCTGCCTGCTCATCCCTCAGCACACAATCAAAGTCCCTACAGGAAAATGTCACCAAAATGGCTGCTCAGCAGAATGTGTTAGTTGACTTGGCAATGAGTGCTTGTGCAAAATCTTTGATTATGTGGAGATAAAATTATGTATAGCATTTATTTGAAACACTAAACCTGTGTGTGTATGTGTCAGTCATTGCATGTTGTTAGGCATGATCCTTCAACTGCTAATTGCTAGTCAATACTACTGTGATGGGTTTTCCCTTAACTTTCATTAATGCAAGTCTTCAGTGTTACTGAGTAATTTATGTATGTTTGTTTATTGTGCCCTGTGTAAATGGTGAATCCCATTCATAAGAATTTTTTGTAGACTAAGAGTTGGTGCTAAAACACAACAAGCATGTGACTGATTATTTGGTTTGTAAAAAGAAAAACATCGGTGATGCACAAAGGTGAAACTGCATAGGCATGAGACTGCATGGGAAACCTTGAAGATTATTGAGATGATTGCTAGGCATATATAAATACTGGGGTGCATCCATCTTCCCATTTTGCTTAAATTTGTGAGAGAATCTTCTGTCCATATGTTAGTTATGTTTCATTTGTTGAGCAAAATATTCCTGCAATGTTTGGAAAAGTTTTAACTCTTTCAGGGTCGAGAGGCCCTCTCCTAAACTCGTTCTCAGGGTCGAAAATTTTTTGGAAAAAAATTATTTTTTCTTATGAAAAGATAGAGAATCTTTTCCCGATCATAATGACACCAAAAGTTTGAAATTTGATGGAAAACTTACAGAATTATGCTCTCGCAAAGTTAGTGGTCTCGACGGTGTTTACGCATCGGCGATTTCGCCCACTTGGAGCCCTATTTACGGCCAATTCCAGTGTACTAGTCAACAAAAATCATAACTATTTCTCTAGAACTCCATTTTTTTCTATCGAATGAGTACAAGAAACCACCTATTTACCGATCTCAACTATCCAATAAAGTGGTCAGAAATTAGCAATTTTGCCAATTTCACGCAAATTTCAAAAGATGCCAATTTCCAAATAGGGTCTAGAATAGACAAGACAGACATTCCTGGCACTAAAATAACATTTCCCCTGTTCATTAGTCACATCCCCAGGCCCCTCTTACATTTCTTTTGCTTTCCACTTTGAATTTTTATTCTCACAAAAAATAGAAGATTTACTGTTATGCAGACTACTGCATTAGTGTAGAAATGGTATAAATAGTTTCAGCACACTTGTGAAAGAATATTAGACTCGCCAGTTGATGTGTATTGGACACTTGGAATGATTTGTTTACTTTTGAACTTTGGCAAAAATCGAACATTTCTGCTACTTTGAGCTCAATTTCAAGGTACTTTTCATTGTGAAACCAATCAAAATCATCTCAATTTCTGTAATATGTCATCCATTTTATTAAATGAGACCAGGAAAACTAAAATACTACCATAAATACCATATGAAAATACAGTGCAAAGTCGCTGTTTTAAACCAGAAACATGGTCAAAGTTTTTTTTTTCTCATTACGCACTGTGTGCTGCAGGATTTTTTTTATACTGTGCACACTGACCATAAAGACCCATTCTTTCATATGTAGGCCTACCAGCTTTGTCTCGCTAAATTTGAAGGCGTTAGAATTTAGGCGTACTAGTACGTCAATAACCCTGGTGTATAAGCCATACGAGTACGTCGGAAACACTGAAAGGGTTAACTACATATACAGGGTCCATCTATGGGAGAGCCCCATTATACAGCAGGTTAGGTTCCAGGCTACTGCTGTCAAGTGAAAATCACTTTAAGGTGAATCATAACCTTTTTTCACTTTCAATTGCCTATAAAAGCCTGATAACATATTTATGTTATCATATATTAAGTGAGCAATATAGTTAGGCCTAAAAAATTTATAAATAGTGCACGTGGCTTACCTTAAAATATTTTTGTCCTTAGCTTATAGCGAGTGGTGAATATATTTATTGTAGGAAGTTGGAATAAGTGAAGAATGGGTATAATTGAAAACTGGTGTATGAGCACAACACTGTAAAGCGGGGCCTGCCTGTAATAGGAAACTGAAAAGGCAGTTATTTATGAGATGTCATTGTTTTGTTTCAAATCACTTTATGCAGAGCAAAAGGGTAATGTAAAAACAATTATAATTTTAAAAAGTACATAGTTACAAGTTGCAGGCTACAACTGTTATGCCTTTTGCTTTTGCTTGTGAAAGTTTTCTAATTATAGACTATCACGTGTCATTTTTTCCCATCTTACGCCTTAAGGTAGGGGCCCCTAAATTAATTTAGAATTTAAAATTAATTGGCAGAATCAATAGTGAAACCAAATACAGCATTTTAATCCTAGGGGTTATGAAGAGTATTTTTCAGAGAGCAGAACAGAGCATGGGTTGTTTTGGTGGTTTGGGCATTTAGATATAATGTAGTAGAATAATGACTTAAGAGGGTTTATAAAATGAAGGTGGAAGGAAGGAGGGGTAAGGATTGTCCCAGGAAGAACTGGAGGTAAGGTGGAAGGAGGCTTAAAGTGGTAGGGGCTTCGGTATCTGGCAGGCACGTAAGCATGTTAAACTGGAGTTAGTGGAGATGATTGGTTTTAGGGATTTGGCATGCTGTTAGAGTATGAGCAAGGCAACACTTATAGAAGATACATTAAACTGGTTAGCTGGCCTCCAGTATTGAAGGTAAGTACAGTGCTTGCACTCAACAGGAGGGATTGAGTATGTTACTTTTTAGGTCATTTGAATTATATATGATGTCTGTGCATTTCTAGCAAAACAGCTGTTGACTGAGTGATGGTAATGGGCACCTTAATGCTGGTGAAAGGTTCTTGTCCAAAGAATAGGAGCTACCCTCCCTTTCCTTCAGTCTGACCTGGTTATCTCCCATTTCCTGGTGCTGTATGGCTTATAGGTTTAACATTTCCCCATAATTATAAGAATTAATTTTCAAATAACATTTGGTTATTAAATAGGCTGTTAAATAAGGGTTTTACATTATATACTGTACATACAGATTCCTTAATGAGAAGAGGAGAAATTCATGTAATATAAATATTTACACATTGCAGATTATCAGAATCTCTCAGTGAAAGAATACGTGTGTTGGTACGGGAAGAGGTAACTCGTGCATTACAAGAGCACCAAGCTATAGTTGATGCCCGAAGTCGTGCTCACACACCTGCCTTAACACCACATGCACATAACCCCAAGGTGGCACAACAACAAGTTCAAGGACTCATTTCACAAGGACAGTTCAACACTGCATTCAAGCAGGTACATATTAATGTTTTATTTTTATTTGCCTTATTATATTTTTAATTTTTGTTTAGCTGCACTGGTATTTATTGCCCAAGAATGTCAGGTGGCATTGAGAGCCCTGAACTTACACTCTTGAAGGATATGAAATGGGTGTAAAATTGATTGAATTATACAAGTTGAAGTTATGTATAAATAAAGGAGATATAAATGAGTGTTGAGAATATCAAGCCAAGAACAAACTTAAAACAATTGATTAAGCTTTCATAAATTCAGATTTAGAGAGGATAAAGGAAAGTACTGCCTTATGAATAGAGTTATTGATGAGTGGAACAGTCTGCCAAATTGTCAAGGCTAACTTTATGGACAGCTTTAAAAGTAGGTTGTACGTATATATGAGTGAGAAATGGTTAGATTTAAGAAGGACGTGCCTTGGGCTGGTAGGCCTACTGCAGTGCTCCTCTCTTTATGTTAAGTTCTTCAGTGTATGATATACAATTTAAAATGTCAACCTATCAAAAACACTAAATTTGAGCTTAAATCCTTCACCTACATTTGAATATATTTACAGTATTCAGAAAGTCATTCTACAACGAGTGGTAGGTACTGCATTAATGTTATTATTATTGCTTTTGTTAGTGGAGTACCCTACCCGAGGGTTTTGCTTAAAGTTTAAGCAGGAACTTTGGCTAAGGCTATACATTATGATGATAAACTATATATCATAATAGTAGCAAATTGATATTGATATTAGCATAGTGGTAAGAATGGTAATGGTGGCAGTTCAGTAATAAAAATAACAGCAACTTTTCTTGCAAGAACTTAATAACTAATTAGTTGGAGTGCATTGTAAATCAATTTGATACTTTTTTTGGCTACTGTCTTAGCAATCCCTTTCCCCCTCAATGAAATGGTCGTATCCCACTGAGGCAGGTGACAAAAAAAGAAAAGTCTTGTTTTTTCTTTTTAAATTTAGTAATTTATACAGGAGAAGCGATTACTAGCCCCTTACTCCTGGCAATATAGTCGCCTCTTATGACACTTATGGCTTACAGAGGAATAATTCTTTTCCACTTCCCCATGGAGCATCTTACCAAGTTATAGGTATTAGAAATTATTGTATCTTTGGAGCTTCTACAAACATCATTTTTGGGGTTAATTTATCTTACCATCGTACAAGTGCTCCACCATACGAGTTTTTCAGGATACAAGCAGTCGCTCGGTCGATATTTTGTTTCTGGATACAAGCAAAAATTCAGGCTGTGAGCTTACCCCTGAAACAACTTTTTTTTTAGACCTTCAGATCTTACAAAAGTAAAAGTGAATATATAATTGTAGTTCATTGTCATGATGTATTATGTTGTTTTTACTGCTTAAGACTATAACTGCAGCAGAAATAATAGTATTTCTTACCTTAAATTGTGGGTGTTGGTGTTTGTCGATGATTGCAGAGTTATGCTGTGGCCCTACTGGGCTGAGGTGGATGGTAGAGGTTTTGGTACTGAAGTCGATGGTTGTACTCGAGTGTGCATAAATTCTGTAATCAGTTCTGTTCTGTTTTACCCTGCAGTACATTATACAACTGATGATAAGGCATCTCCTGCTCTAGACACTGTTTCAGGGTCCTCTTCAGTGAAAAAGTCTAACTTTAAGTCATTTAGTAAGTCAGTCAAATCATTCAGTCAGTAAGTCAAGTGAGAAGTCATTCAGAAACACTGGTATGCCTACTGAGTGTCATGATTGCTTGGCAGATAAAAGATATAGTAATTAAAAGATCAAAACACAATTCACAAACACAGCTAACTTGTAGGAGAAAAGTGGAACTGAACACGCAAGCTGGGATGGTGGTGGTGGGGGATGGCGGGAGGTTTACCCCGCTGACCCACAACTAGGTGGCCACTTGAGGTAGGGAATGGCCGCCACCAATTGTCACATAATGACATATTTTATTCATTCTAGAGTATATATCAGGTTTCTATGCTATTTATATTGTTGATTATGTCATATTAGATGAATTGTGATAGATAAATAAGCCTTAGAGTTGATATTAGCGTCATATTCCTGCCTCCTGAGAGCATGAATTCTGCTGGAACGGAGGAATGGCATTTCAGCTAATTTACATAAGGAAGATTAACAGCACATGAGCAGATCGGGATACGAGCAAGGTCACAGAATAGATTAAACTTGTAAGCCAAGGTTCCACTGTATTGGTATTTTTCTTACAGGCACTGTCTGCATCTGATCTGAGCCTTGTAGTGTTTGTTTGTGAGCGTGTCAACCCACAGCAAGTCTTCAACATGACTCCATGTCCCCTTAGTCAAGATGTTCTTCTCTCTCTTGTCAACCAGCTTTCTCATGACCTGTCAACTTTCACAGATCTGAAGATCAAGTAAGTCTTTCTTTCACTTATTTCACCTGGAAATTTGTATGCACATATTGTATATAATGCTTTATAGTGATACACTTGTTAATATTGTGCTGATATTGGAAGAACTTAGCTCTGCTTCTGTAGTTAAATAGGTAAAAAAAAAACCAAGATAATTACGATAGATAAAATAAAAAGATAATTATACAATTTTGTTGTCGCTGGTCACTTGGAACCTGCTTGAGAATTTTTATCGTGTCTAGCTTAAAAGTTTTGGTTATACCTGGAGTATACCTGGAGAGGGTTTCAGAGGTCAGTGCCCCTGTACCTTGGTCTGTGACCATGCCTCATGGTGGATCAGGGCCTGATCAACCACACTGTTACTGTTGGCCGCACTTAACCCAACGTACGAACCACAGCCTGGCTGGTTAGGTACTGGCTATAGGTGCCTGTCCAGTGCCTTCTTGAAGACAGCCAGGGATCTATTGGTAATCCCCTTTATGTATGCTGGGAGGCAGTTGAGCAGTCTAGGGCCTCTCACACTTATTGTGTTGTCTCTTATCGTCCTAGTGGCACCCCTGCTTTTCATTAGGGGGATGTTGCATCGTCTGCCGAGTCTTTTGCTTTCATAGGGAGTGATTTTCGTGTGCAAATTTGGTACTAATTCCTCTAGAATTTTCCAAGTGTGTATAATCATGTATCTCTCCTGCCGGCATTCTAGGGAGTACAGGTTGAGGACCTTTAAGCGTTCCCATTAATTGAGGTGTTTTATCGCGATTATGTGTGCTGTGAAGGTTCTCTGTACATTTTCTAGATCAGCAATTTCACCTGCCTTGAAAGGTGCTGTTAGTGTGCAGCAATATTCCAGCCTAGATAGAACAAGTGACCTGAATAGTGTCATCATGGGCTTGGCATCCCTAGTTTTGAAGGTTTTCATTATCCATCCTGTCATTTTTCTAGCAGATGCGATTGCTACAATGTTGTGGTCTTTGAAGGCGAGACCCTCTGACATTATCACTCCCAGGTCTTTTACATTAGTTTTTGTTCTATTGTGTGGTTGGAATTTGTTTTATACTCCGATATAGTTTTAGTTTCCTCACGTTTTCCATATCAGAGTACATAATTGAAATTTCTTGTCATTGAACTTCATATTGTTTTCTGCGGCCCAGTTAGAGATTTGGTTGATGTCTGCCTTTAGTCTTGCAGTGCCTTCAATGGAGGACACTGTCATGCAAATTCAGGTGTCATCTGCAAAAGAAGACACCTTGCTATGGCTTACATCCCTGGAGAAAGACTGAAAATGTCAGTAATCATTGACATCAGGATACCACAAGCATAGCTTTATTGCTGTGTCTACAATGTGAAAATAGTTAATAGCTAATTTTATGTACAGTTGGCCAACTATTTAGACGGTAGTTGTATTCCTGAACACTGCATGTTGTTATAAAAAAAAATTGCCTAAAATGACTTTAGGAGTATATGGGCAATGTAGGATTATGTTCATTAGACTCCCAAAAAAGCCAACCAGATTTTTTTTAAGCTTTGCAATTTGTTAAAACTCAAAAATATTCAAGTTTTCTATTCACTATAGTTGTCATTCCTTGTTGATATGGAAATGTGTGGGGAGGGTTGATGTGACCCTGTACAATATCTATGCAATATAACAGGCAGTTCCATAGCTATTACCTTCCATAACTATCAGCTGCAAACATCAGTAAAAATACCATATTTTACCAGCAACCAGACAATATTTTTACTAAATAAATTCTTCTTTCAATAAACAAACCGGCCGTATCCCACTGAGGCAGGGTGGCCCAAAAAGAAAAACGAAAGTTTCTCTTTTTAAATTTAGTAATTTATACAGGAGAAGGGGTTACTAGCCCCTTGCTTCTGGCATTTTAGTCGCCTCTTACAACACGCATAGCTTACAGAGGAAGAATTCTGTTCCACTTCCCCATGGAGATACTAAATAAATATGCTCAGAATAATACCCACTATAATATGAATGCAAGCTATCCAGGAAATATGAAAAAATTATAAAATCACAAGAAAAGCTTCTCTGGCTCTCAGCACATGTTATTGTTGGGGTTAAATTGTGATGGCCCAAGGGTTGTACTGTCCATCTCACTGCTGTGAAATTAACTACCAGAATGCTTTTGTAAATATAAACTATTTAGTACACATGAATAAATTTATTACAATACAAAAATAAAATTATTTCCCTTTCATTTCAGTTATAAAAATAACAGCAAATACCAGAGGTTGGTTAGAGGCTTAGTCATCCTTGAAGCCTTAGTCATCCTTAACAACATTCACCACCACCACTATCCACCTCTCACACATATCCTTGTTTGTTTATAACAAATACAAGTGTACTAACTAAACTGATGCACAAATGTACATGAAGTAGGTACTATATACACATTACATCCAGGTTCCTTTATTTTTTTTAATCTTTATTATGCAAAAGAAGATAAGCAGAGGGTATATAAACACCAGTGGGAGTTCCCTCATGCACAGGTGCTGAGCCTGTCAACCCAAAATGTGGAAGTCATTTATTTTCACAGAATAACAGTTTAACAACTAAATAGATGCACAGTATACACACACTACTGTATTCACATTATATATAGTTTCCTCTCATTGTAACTGATTACTCAACTGGAAGGAAGCAAAGGATATATAAATCTTAGTCCTCCTCAATTTACATATAAACATTGTCTCCAATATCCTCACATTTTGGCACTGATGATGCTAAAGAATGAGTGTTCCCTCTTTTTGTGTTACCCTCTCTTGGCAGGAGACCGCCAGAAGTATGCTAACATCACAGTCCATATGACCCCCCAACTACAACATCCCCACATATCCTTTATATTTTGCTGTACTGTACCGTACATAAAATTTTTTTATTTACTGTATATTTTTCAGGTATTTGGAGGAAGCCGTTATGAACCTGGATGCAACTCATCCTGTAACTCGTGAACATATGCGACCAGTCCTCCAAGGCTTTCAGCGCAATCTACATACGTACCTATCTGCAAATCCAAACCATAAGAAGGTCAAGATGATTCTTATGGCTGTCAACCATCTTGTTGCCTTGTAAAATGGTACAGTATCAGAATGTAAGTTGCAAACACTTGTCCACACTAAACAACTGAGGTGTAAGTCACGTATCCTGTCTTTCAGGTGTAAATAAGTTGCTTTATACTGTTTAAATATTTAAACTTCTCTTACCCAGTGTATATCAGATGATTATCATGTATTTCGCTCATACTTTATGGGATATTTATAGTTAATACCTTTATTGCGTAAGTGGTCTGAAATAGTCTATTTTTTACTTGAATGTAGATTTAGACTAGCCCTGTCCTGTCATTGACGAATTTTGTTGGTCTTCCCACCTTCATTGTTGCCTAAAGGGATAATCATTGTAGTGTGTGTGATAGATTTATTATTAATGCTGTGGCATTTGATAATGTATTAAATCACATACTAAATACTTGAAGAAGGCAAACTTACTTTCTTAATCATTAGTATTACCTGTATTACCATATTATTTGCTAAGTGTTTATTCCTTTACGCTTGTTAAAATTATAATTAGCATGCAAAAAAGGAAGTCCATCCCTTGTTAAGATTCATCAAATGGAGATTTTGTTTTGTTAATGCACCTTTATGTACGGTCTTTGGAAGGATGCAGGGATTCTTAAATCAGATAAAAGAACAATCTGATTTATTTAGGTAATATTTTCTTACTCATACTTCATTGTGAGTACAGTATTAACAAGTCGTCTTGTTTTTAAAGTATGCATATTATACTGTGACAGACCTTTTAAAATGCATAAAAATCCCATATGGTAGTACAGATTTTACTAGTATTGTACAGTACATATTTTGTTTATTGAATTGTGCTTCCAGCACTTAAGAGTAAATATCTACTTAAAAGGTTGCTTCTACATGACATGCTGCTTTTTTTTTTATCTAATAAAGTTTATATCTGAGCTTGTTGAGTATAATATATGTTAGGGGAAGCTAATAAAAATCCAACTTAATAAATGCTGTTGGATTAAAGGTGCTGCTATTTATCCATTGTAACATATTTGCTGTTATGTTTACTGTATAACAATTATTAGCCCTCCCCCCCCCCCACCCCACCCCTTTTTTTTTTAAGGAGCGGCCTTTTTGAAAAATTTGTCTAAGTTTTGTTAAATTGTGGTAAGTTATTTGGATTTTTAGATATTTCAAAAAAATCTTGAATAAAAAATTTAAATAATTTTCTAGTTGTCAGTGGTGAGTATGAAATACAGTATGTTTTTAAAGAAATATTTAGGCAGCATTTAATATTGATCTTCATTTTAATCCAATTTCTTTGGGTTGATGTAATTTAGAAGTATGATCCAGTGCCCTTCTCCATGTGTATTACATGTACTTAAAAATTGTCTATTTTATTGATATGCAACATTTATTTGTCAGTTTTTGCAGTCACAAAAGTTTCTTTTTGATTAATAGTATTTTTATTTTAATTAGATATGCTTTTAATTGATTTATGAGGTTCAGGCTCATACCTAATGTACCCACTCTGCATTGTGAGTACACATGCAGACTCTCATTCACAAATAACCCACACTTTGGAGGAAACATTTGACATGTTTGAGTCCATCGGACACATTATCAAGTCACAACACTTGTCTAGATAATGGTTCAGATCCAATGAAATGTCATCTAAAGTTACTTCTCCGAGTGTGGGTTATCTGTGAAATGTTTCAGTCATGGTATTGAGACTTGTGTTCTACATGCAGATGAACCATATTATTTGAGTACTGTACCTGCTGCCTAACATACATGCAGACTAATAGCATGATTTGAGGACATGCTACCCCATCACTACCATTTCTTCAACAGATTTGTTTGGGAGTGTTTGTATTCAGTGCTAGTCTTACTGAGAAAGGACTAAAGTGATGGTTGTCTGTGTAGACATTTTTGGTAATGATCATCATACCTGGAGACAATTAACAGTTTTTCAAGATGACACTTTAATTAGGTAGTTTTAGGGATGTAAAATTTTCAGAAAATAGATTACAGTGGGTTGTTTAACAGCTTAATCAGTAAGACCATTGACAGCAATAACTAATGTGCACTGCTATTGAATTTAAATATTTGTTTAAAATAATTACATAAGCTAGTTGGACAGTTTTTTTTTTTTTTTTTATCTTACTCTCCAGCTTTACTGTATACCATACCATTATTATTACATTCATGAAGTGGATGGGGGACATGTTAAGCCCATGCCAATTAAGTTATAACCTTGTAACCTTTAACAAGAAATTTATTGCTTATTTTGTATTTTAAGGCCATATTGCAGCAACATAGGTAATGAATCAATCATTCTGTAAAAGTATGCAATTTGTAGTCTTGAATTCAAATTGTTCAAAATCATTCATATTTAGGCCTGTATTTCTTTAATTGCCCCAGAATGCTTTAGATACTGATGTAAGACTTGGCTGCAAGGTCAATGACTTTGGAACTGTATACAGGTAGCCTGCAGGTAGTGTACTATCATGAGTATGTAGGAAACATTAAGAAAGAGGTCTGCAGGTGCCTTCCCTGTCACACAGTAGAGAATTGAAGGTGCAGTTATTATTAAACTTTTCTTTTCTTTTAGTCACATCCTAAAAGGATAATTTCCTTTTTAGAATGATGTCATTAAGTTTCTTGTAATATGCCAGTGTCTCATCGTGGAAATTGTATTTAGTGTTTATAATGATAAATTCAAGGCTGAATTTAGTTCGTACTGATTATACTCGAATATTTAAATCTTGAAAGTGTTTCTAAGAAGGCAGTATTTCTTTTTTTAAAATGTTGAATGTCTTGGTTATATATATATATTAGTGTAAATGACTGAATATAAATGTCATTAGTGTACAGTGGGAAGTGTAGAGATCATTGTGTCATTAAGCCTTGGTTACCAGTCTTGAACATACAGGATGTTCCATCTTCAGTCATTTTCATTGGTCTAATTTACTAGAAACCTATATTAGAAACATTGCATCTTGTACATTAAAACTTTATTTGAAAATAATCGCAGCAAAGCTGCAACTGAGCTGATTTTTTAAGGGTCAGGGTATTTTTTTTTTCCTGCCAATGGACAAGTGCTTCTTTGCATGATCATTATTTTTGAGCTTGCTCTTCATTTATATGTAAAATAGAAATTATAATGGTTTGTATATATATGTGAAAAAATAATTAAGCTTTGGATAAAACGGGGAAACTGGTTTCATACCAGGTTACCCAAATCATTATTTCTGTACTTCTTTACATAACTGTCTTGTATCTGGAGATGTCATATTTGTTTTTTATGATTAAGTTAATTATTTAATCAGTCATGTTTTCTTATCCTGTATTTTACATGCGACCCTTAAACACGAGTTTCTCTGGCAAAGGGGCTCTTAATCTCAGGAATTGGACCTTTGATCCCCAACCCTCTTATCCATTGGACCTGTTGTGAATCGTGTCGTGGGAAACTGTTAAATTTGTAGGGAAAGGAAGGCATTCAAGCTATTTAAGGAATTGGAGCACAGGTCCAGTTCCTAATATAAAAAGCCCCTCACCAGCATTGAGGAACCTCCATTGAGGGATGTCCTGTTTGTGAAATCCAGCCTATTAGCACTTTATAATCCAGCTGAAAATTAAAAGCTTAACCAAGCACTAAACCCATAAGGGTCATCCAGCTGAAAAGGGACCCAATTCTACCATGTTTTAATGTAGCTTGTGTATAATGCTGCATCCTCCCCATGAATGTAATGCTATAGTGATATCACTACCAGGTACAATCAATCATCATACAGCATGCTAGGAGATGCAGTAAGGCCATCTTACAACTTAATCTAAATACTGTGGTATTCAGTTAATGCATTAGGTACTAGAATACCCAGGTATCAGAAGTTATTAACCATGGTATTAGTTAATACCAGAGGTGTTAAAAGTTTATAACACAGATATTAAGTTCATACCTCGGGTATTGTATTAATACCTCGGGTATTGTATTAATACCTGGAGTAAAGTTTAATAAAGGAGCAAGGCAGGGCTGATGATATCAGGAGTATTACTGGAGGGTGACTGTGGTCCTAATGTGACATCCATAGATATATAAAACTCCTGCCCTTCTCTTCAGATCTCAAATATCAAACTGCAATTATAATAAAAAAAAAAAAAGTGCTAAACCTACAAGGGTCATACAGTGCTGCTGGGCAAGGAAGGATGCAGGGATATTGGGTAGCAAGAGGGAGAGGGATGATTAGTAGGTCATGGAGTGTAGTGGGGCAGTGGATAATGCAGGGGTAGAGGGTAGCAGGAGACTGAGGTAGAAAGGGCTGTTAGGATTATTATAATCAAAAAGAAGTGCTAAACCACAAGGGCTATACAGTGCTGCAGGGCAGGAAGTGAGGGTATCAGGTGGCAAAAGGGAGATGGACGAGTAATAGGTTACGGAGAACAGCGGGGCAGTGGATAGTGAAAGGGTAGAGGGCAGCAAGAGATTGAGGTAGAAAGGACTGAGGGGAGTGCGAAAGGTATCATCAGAGTTTGTGGAGTAAATCAGTCATTGTCAAGAAGTCAATGAGAGAGTCAGGATTAGAGGCGGGTCCATCAGCAAGGAGGAAAGGTAAAGAGAGAGTAGTAGATCGGAGATGATGGAGGTCAATTCTGCGTGCTCGTTGATAGAGAGGGCAGTCTAACAGAATGTGGCTAATCGATACTGGAACTTGACACTTCTCACAGAGAGGAACAGGGTGCCTCTCCCTTAGATACCCGTGAGTAAGACGAGTGTGGCCAATGCGAAGGCGGGAGAGAGTAGTCTCCCAACCTCGGCACTGATGACAAGAAGATGGCCAGTAACCTATGCTTGGTTTAATAGAATGAAGTTTGTTACCGAGTAGAGTTGACCAACATTATTGCCAACAGGTGTGAAGGTGGGTAGCTATTACAGCAAAATAGTCCAGAAATGGAACACACCTATATGAAATTGGTAGGTCATGTACTGCTGACAGTGCAGCAGTGTCTGCCTGTACATCAACATGACCAGGGGCCCAGCAAAATACAATATCTTCATGCTTGGTAGAGATACGGCATAGCCAAAGTTGGATATGGAGAACTAGGGGGGTGAGGTGTATCAAATTTCCATATAGCCTATAGAGCACTAAGGGAGTCTGAGACAACCACAAATGATGACACAGGCATAGATGCGATATGAATAAGTGCTGCAAGAATGGCATACAATTCAGCAGTAAAATTGCTAGCCGAAGATAGTAAATGCGCTCGCATGACGCTGTCCGGAAACACTGCTGCGAATCCGACGCCGTCAGAAGATTTAGAGCCATCTGTGTACACTGCGAGGGCATGAGAATGAGAGTGGAAGTGGTCAAGAAAAAGAGAGCAGGAAGCCACCGTAGGCAGTTGGGCTTTCAAGCAAGGGAGTGAGAAAGAACAGACCCGAACAGCTGGAACTTCCCAGGGGGGAAGGGAAAAGTGAGATGCTACATGGACATATAAAGGTGGTAACTGAAGGGAAGACAAGAGCGAATGTAGGCGAAGAGAGAAGGGACGGAGCAAACGGGCAGCAAACAAATAATGTCTACTAATATCGGTGACCATTCTATAAGTGGAAGGATTGCGGAGATCGTGAGAGCGTACATAGTAGCAAAGGCAATGGGCATCACGGCGATCAGACAAGGATGGAACATTCGCTTCTGCATAGAGGCTCAACAGGGAAAGAGCGAAGAGCACCAAGGCATAAACATAATCCTTGGTGATGGATGGGGTTAAGGCTAGAGAGAGTAGCAGGAGAGGCCGCTGAATAGATCTGGTCACCATAATCAAGTTTCGATAAAATGAGGGCTGAATGTAGGCGAAGGAGAGTTCGACGATCAGCTCATGAAAGATGAGCAAGGGTTTTAAGAAGGTTCAGCTGGCTGTGACAAGTTGCCTTCAGAGAGGTAATGTGAGGTTTCCAGGATAACCTACGGTCAAAGAGAAGGCCTAGAAACCTGACTATATCACATTCAGGGATACGGGAGCCATAGAGGTACAAAGGATGATCAGAGATGAGTGTGTCTAGTGAAAGTATTGGTACTGAAAAATTTAAACCCATGCATGGTGGCCCAATTGGAAACACGGTCGACTGCATGCTGGAGAGAAACTGTAATGAGGTGACAGTCAGCGCCTGCACAAGCAATAGCGAAGTCATCTACATAGAGTGATGACCAAATATTGGATGGAAGAACAGAGGCCAAATCATTTATTACAAGGAGAAAAAGTGTTGTGCTCAGAACACATCCCTGAGGGACACCTTCAGCTTGGACAAAGTCCGGGGAGAGCACATTACTGACTCGAACACGGAAATGTCTGTCAGTTAAAAAGTTCTAAAGGAAGGATGGTAGATTGCCTCGGAGGCCTAAGGAGTGGGCTTGGGCCAAAATATTATACCTCCAAGTTGTGTCATATGCCTTCTCAAGGTAAAAAAAATATGGCAATAACCGAGTGGTTATTCGCAAAGGCATTACGAACATACATATCCAAGCATAGTAAGGGGTCTTTGGTAGATCGGCCCTTATGAAAGCCATATTGACTAGTGGAGAGACTTGTGTCTCTCTAAATACCACATTAAACGTTGATTTACCAGACATTCCATCACTTTGCAAACTGCACTAGTAAGAGCAATGGGACGATAGTGGGAGGCATCATGTCCCGTAGTACCCGGCTTGCGGAAAGGGAGAACAATGGCAGATTTCCACAGCTGGGGAATAACTCCTTGTGACCAAATAAGATTGAAGAGATGTAAGAGGGCTGTAAGGGCTGAGTGATGTAAATGTTGTAACATCTGAATATGAATGTTGTCAGGCCCAGCTGCCGATGATCGGCAAGCTGAGAGTGTTGCCTCCAGTTCCCGAAGTGTAAAAGGCACATTATACTGTTCTTCTCTGAGAGAAGAAAAATCCAAGGGTATCAACTCTCTGGCAGACTTTGTGGAAAGAAATAAGGGGCATAGCTGGAGCCCCCCGGGAAATACGGACCAGATGAGTGCCAATTTCAATGGCAACGTCAAGAGGGTTTGCTATATCAACACTGGTGACCTGTAGAACAGGAGCCGGGTCAGGAGAGTATTTACCACTCAATCTCCTCACTTTTTTCCAGACTGCACTCACTGAGGAAGCAGAGGTGATGGTGGAAACATAATCTCGCCAGCAAGTGTGTTTAGCATCACGGATGACATGGCGAGCGACCGCACACTTCTGCTTAAAATCAAGAAGTCTCTCATCGGTTCTATTGTACTGGTACCTGGCCCACGCAGCGCATTTCAAACGTACTGCACGAGCACAAGCAGGAGACCACCAAGGCACGCACTTCTGAGAATGCCTGCCTGAGGTTTGGGGTACAGAATGAGAAGCTGCGGTTAAAACTGATGTCAAGAAGAGGCGTAGGAGCTCATCAATGGAGGATGAAGAAGGAACCTCACTGAAAGCAGTGAGTTGCGAGTAAAGGTCCCAATTTGCCCGATCAAATTGCCAGCGAGGGCTACGGAAAGGTGGTGAATGTGAAGGAGAAGAAAGAATGATTGGAAAATGATCGCTGTCATGTAAGTCCGGTAGAACAGACCAGGCGAAGTCTAGTGCAGTGGAGAAAGAGCAGACCTCCACACTTGTAATAGAGCCAGTGAGAGGGAAAGAACCAGGTACAGAGACTGGAAAGGTAAAATGTGGGGGCAGAAGAAGGGAAGGAGGGGGCAAAGAAGATTTGAGCAAAGGGGATTTTTTGGACTTCTGAGAAGTAGAGAGGCGATTGGTAGAAGGTGTCGTACGAGATCTTGTCGATACCGGGGCTTGTGAGTGAGAGCTCGAAGATGTCAGAACAGACTGAGGTGTTGAAGTAGGGACGTCTGAGCCCAGGACAGCAAAAGAATTAGATATAGGAGTGACTATGGGATAGGTAACAACAGAGGAGGCTGCAGAAGATGGGACCCCAGAAGTGGGGGGGGCGTTTTGAAACACGAGAATAAGAAACACGGGGTAGTCTCCCTTGGAGGCAGAGATGAGAAACTGCCATAGCATAAGGAAGACCTTCTGCCTCTTTGAGGCAACGGGTTTCACGTTCATTTAAGTAGACCTGGCAAAGGCGAGAGTACAAAGGGTGAGCTTCATGACAATTAAGGCAAGAGGGAGATAGACTGCAAGACGTATTAGAATGGTCGTCGGCACCACAGACTGGGCATTCGGCTATAGATCTGCAATATTTCGCTGGGTGACCAAATCGCCAGCAATTTCTACACTGTTGCGGTGTAGGGATCACCTTTCGAACTTGTAACCAATGTCCTGTGACATAAACAGAGGACGGGAGTTCACAGTTGTCGAAAGTTAATCGAGCCACATTCCAAGGGTATTGTCTCCGCCTGTGGGCAGGAAGGACATAAGTGTCTACTTTGAGGATTGGGAGATCCTGGAGTTCCAGCTGTTCAAGAATGTCATTGCCATGTCTGGAAATTCTGTTGGACTATGGTATGGGGCAGAATGACAGTACCACTACAAGAATTGAGAGAATTATGTTTTTCAATAGTGATAGGGATAGTATCGATATGTGAAAGGAGAGAACGATCATGAGCTTGGGTAGCATTCTGGACAGTGACGATGCACGTACCACTCTTGAGAGCATGAAATGAAATATCTCTACCAGCATGGCGTAGGAGCACTTTGCCAATACTATGGTCAGAAAGATAGGCAATAGAAGAAGTTGGTCGCAAAGTAAAGAATTTAGTCCATCATGTGGACCGAAACTGAGCGTGGAGAGGGAGTGCATGATGTGTCAGTCTTTTCCGAGTGGAATGGGAAGGTAACGAAGTAACATCATCAGGAGATTGTCTTTGGCATTTAGAAGAGGGACCAGAGTTGGTCCAACATGGGACGGGCTGGCGCTTTGAAAATTGCCGCACTGTAGAGGGAGAGGCCGGAAGCATAGTCAAAGGAGGGCGGAGGTCAGACAAATTGGAGGAGTCAGTCGAGACCCCGGTACCTGAAGCTGGTGATGAAACAGCACCAGCAAGGGGTACAGGGGCATCAGGAGTGTCCAAAGAGTGGTCAAAAAACAAGGCAGGGTCAGAACGGGGTGCAGTATCAGTAAGGGGCCCGGGGTAGCAGGTTCGTGGACTAGGGCTTCCATTATTAGGTTACTTCTTTCTTTTTGTTTTTTAAGAAAAAAAAAAAAAAGAAAAAGGGGGAATGGGGAGGAATAGTTCCCAGGAGGAATGAAAGGGCCGAAAATCACCCTCCGCGCCCAAGAGGACCTCAACACTGCAAGTAGTGCAGATGCGGCATGGAACCCATGCCATACCCTACCCTTCATGCCAGTAAACCAGCAATCCAGGATAGCAACCTCACATCTGCCGAGCTACCTAGGTGGGCAAAAGAGAGGGCGGCTAGATATCCACCGCAAAGCATACCTCCTTTGGCCACCACCCCTGGAATCTGAAAGGCGGCCTCCAGAGATACACTTGTCGCCCGAAAGGCACCCAAAGCCACTCCGCGGAAGACCGGAGAGGGAACGGGATATCCCCAGGTGATCCAGATTCCACGGCAAACTACACCACCGCCAAGAACCTCAACAGAATGGGATTGACCCCGGTACCCTTTCCCCTACCTAGGAACCAGTAGGCCTGTGGGAAGAATCCCAAAGGCCAAAAAGAGGAAGGAAATAAGAGAGGGACGGGGGGGAGGAGGAGGATAGGAAAAAGGGAGGATGGGGTAGGGAAGGGGGGATTCGGGGGTAATTAGGTTCGGTCTGAGGAAGGAGACCAACAGGTCTAATTCCTCAGACCAAGAGCCTCTTCATCATGCCAAGGAGCCCCCCTTGAAGAGGGGGCTGTTAGGAGTACTAGAGGGATCATCATCAGAGTTTGTGCAGTAAATCAGTTGCTGTCAAAGTCAATGAGAGAGTCTGGGTTAAAGGAGGGTCCATCAGCAAGAAGGGAAGGTAAAGTAAAGGCAGTAGAGCAGTGACGACATTGGAGGTAAATTCTGCATGGTTGTTGATAGAGTGGGCAGTCCAACAGAATGTGGCTAAAAGAAACTGTAACCTGACAATTCTCAGAGTGGAACAGGGCGCCTCTCCGTGAGTAAGATGGGACAGAGTAGTCTCCCAACCTCGACACTGATGATAAGAAGACGCTCAGAAACCTATATTTGGTTTAATAGAAAGTAGTTTATTATGGAACAGATCAGATTGGCAATGGGTGCGAAGGTGGGTAGCAATTACAGCAGTACACAAATAACCCGCATATAGAAGAGAGGAGCCTGCGATGATGTTTCAGTCTGACTTGGACCATTTACAAAGTCACACTAGCGAAAAGGAGAGCAGGATGGGTATATATAGGCAGGAGGCGGTGGTGGTGGTGGTTGTAGTAGTAGTAGTAGTAGTGGTAGTAGTGGTGGTAGTAGTGGTGGTAGTAGTGGTGGTAGTAATGGTGGTGGTAGTAATGGTGGTGGTAGTAATGGTGGTGGTAGTAATGGTGGTGGTAGTAGTGGTGGTGGTAGTAGTGGAGGTGGAAGGTAGTAGTAGTGGGGAGGTAGTAAGAGGAGGAGGAGCCAGTCAAATACTGAGAAAGAGGAGCACTGCAAGGGAGCTAGGTGCCCAGAGAGGGTAAGAGCAAGAACACCAAGGGGGGGGGTAAAATAAATAAATAATAAATAAAGAAGGAACAAATACACAGGGCAGAAGAAAGACAACCCAAAGGAGAAAAAAGGAAAGAGGAAAGGGAAAGAGGGAGAAGAAGAAAAAGGAGGAATCAGGTTAAGTCACGGGTATTCTGAAGTTTGGAGCATTTTACAATGTAGTGGGAGAGGAAGGCATCTACAGAGACGAAGCCAGGACTAAGATTCATACAAGGAAAGTTGTGTATTAGGGAGGATTCACCCAGATGGTGACTGTTAAAGTTGGAAATAGGGAAGACAGTTTTAACAGAAGACCAGTCAACAGGATGACTGTGATCTCTGCCGTGACAAAAACGAGCATTGTTAGTGTCGGCAAGTCTAACACTACTTTTGTGCTCCCTAAGACTGTCAGAAAGAGATCGGCCAATTTCTCCAAAGTATTGAAGAGGACAGGAGGAATAAGAAATAGAGTAGACACCAGGAGCATCTGTAGAGGGAGGAGAGGTATGAACGAGATTAGTGTGAAGAGTGTTAGTCTGGCGGAAAGTAAGTTTGATGTCTAAGGAATGGAGAGAGTTGTGGAGATTAGAAAGACCAGTAATGTAGGGAAGGCAGAGGACAGAACAGTTCCCAGGAGTAGAGAGTTTGGGAGAGAAGAAATTACGTTTAGCACGTGAGAAGGCAGAGTCTATGAAATGGGAAGGGTAGCCTTACCCTCTGTGGGCACCTAGCTCCCTTGCAGTGCTCCTCTTTCTAAGTATGTATTTGACTGGCTACTCCTCCTCTTACTACCTCCACACTACTACTACCTTCCACCTCCACTACTACCACCACCACTACTACTACTACTACCACCTCCTGCCTAAATATACCCATCCTGTTCTCCTTTTCGCTAGTGTGACTTTGTAAATGGTCCAAGTCGGACTGAAACATCTTCATAGGTTCCTCTCTTCTATGTGCAGGTTATTTGTGTATCGTTCCAGTCATGGTATTGTCTTTTTTTGTTAATTACAGCAAAGTAGTCAGTGAATGGAACACCTTTATATGAAACTGGGAGGTCATGTACTGCTGACCATGCAGCAGTGTCTGCCTGTTCATTGCCCTGTATGTCAACATGATCAGGGACCCAACAAAAAACAACATCTTTGTGCTTGCTAGAGATATGGCATAACCAAAGTTGGATATGAAGAACCAGGGGATGAGCTGTATTAAATTTTCGTATAGCCTGTAAAGCACTAAGGGAGTCTGAAACGACCACAAATGGTGACACAGGCATAGATGCAATACAGGTAAGTGCTACGAGAATGGCATACAATTCAGCCGTAAAAATGCTAGCCGAGGATAATAAATGCCCTTACATGATGTTGTCCGGAAATACTACTGTGAATCCGACGCCGTCTGAAGATTTGGAACCATCGGTGTACATTGCGATGGCATGAGAATGAGATCAGAAGTGGTTAAGAAAAAGAGAGCGAGAAACAACTGTTGGCAGTTGGGCTTTCATGCATGGCAGTGAGGAAGAACAGATACGAACCGTCGGAGCTTCCCAAGGGGGTAGGGAAAAGTGAGATGCTACATGAACAAAGAAAGGTAGTAACTGAAGAGAAGACAAGCAAATGTAGGCAATGAGAAAAGGGATGGAGTAAACAAGGGCGACGAACAAATAATGTCTACTAACATCAGTGACTATCCTATACAGTGGAACCTTGACTTATGAGTTTAATCCATTCTGTGACCTAGCTCGTAACTCAATTTGCTTGTACATCAAATCAATTTTCCTCATTAAATTAACTGAAATGCCATTAATCTGTTCCAGCGGAATTCCTGCTGTCAGGAGGCAATACTCAAATATAACACTAATATCAACTCTACTGCTTATTTATCTTATTTACGTATTTATAAATAAGAAATATTGTATTAAAACATAATAAGAGAATGAAAAGAAATAAACTGGTTTTATAAAGTGTATGTACATATTTACCTGGGAGAAGAGATGATGGTGAGGAGGAGGGTGGAAGATAAGCAGAGAGGTGTATGCTGTCAGTGGCCCACAACCTCAACCCGCACACCTTGCTTGTGTTTATCTATGATTTCATGCTTTAATTCCATGGACATCATCCTCATTTTCTTCTCAACACTGTCCTTTGCACTTACTTTCTTAGGAACCATGGTTAGAAAAAAGAAATTTGGCAAAATAACTGAACAAAATGCAAGCAAAGCACAAGAGAAATGCTTCCACTGCTCAGCGGATATTTTGGCATTCGCTGTGCCAACTAGTGGCGGCATTCTGAAGCGCCTCGTTATTTTTTCTTTTTTTTCAACAAGTTGGCCATCTCCCACCAAAGCAGGGTGACCCATAAAGAAAGAAAATCCCCCAAAAGAAAATACTTTCATCATTCAACATTTTCACCTAACTCATACATAATCACTGTCTTTGTAGAGGTGCCCAGATACAAAAGTTTAGAAGCATATATAAAAATATATAACATATCCCTCCAAACTGTCAATATCCCAAACCTCTCCTTTAAAGTGCTGGCATTATACTTCCCATTTCCAGTACTCAAATCTGGCTATATAAAAATAACTGGTTTTCCTGAATCCCTTCACTAAATATTACCCTGCTCACACTCCAACAGCTCGTCCGATCCCAAAGACCATTAGTCTCCATTCGCTCCTATCTAACACACTCACGCACACTTGCTGGAAGTCCAAGTCCCTCACCCACAAAACCTCCTTTACCCCCTCCCTCCAACCTTTTTGAGGATGACCCTTACCCCTCCTTCCTTCCATTACAAATTTACATGCCCTCCATGTCATTCTACTTTGATCCATTCTCTATAAATGACCAAACCACCTCAACAACCCCTCTTCAGCCCTCTGACTAATACTTTTATTAACTCCACACCTTCTCCTAATTTCCACACTCCGAATTCTCAGCATAATATTTACACCACACATTGCCCTTAGACAGGACATCTCCACTGCCTCCTCGCTGCAGCATTTACAACCCAAGCTTCACACCCATATAAGAGTGTTTGTACCACTATACTTTCATACATTCCCTTCTTTGCCTCCATAGATAACATTTTTTGTCTCCACATACATGTATACCTCAACGCACCACTCACCTTTTTTCCTTCATCAATTCTGTGGTTAACATCATCCTTCATAAACCCATCCTCTGACACGTCAACTCCCAAATATCTGAAAATGTTCACTTCTTCCATTCTCCCTCTCTCCAATGTGATATCCAATTTTTCTTCATCTAAATCATTTGATACCCTCATCACCTTACTCTTATCTATGTTCATTTTCAACTTTCTACCTTTACACACACTCCCAAACTCATCCACTAACCTTTGCAACTTTTCTTTAGAATCTCTCATAAGCACAGTATCATCAGCAAAAATTAACTGTGTCAACTCCCATTTTGTATTTGATTCCCCATAATTTAATCCCATCCCTCTCCCCAACACCCTAGCATTTACTTCTTTTACAACCCCATCTATAAATATATTAAACAACCATGGTGACATTGCACATCCCTGTCTAAGAGCCACCTTTACCGGGAAGTAATCTCCCTCTTTTCTACACACCCTAATGTGAAGCTCACTATCCTCATAAAAACTCTTTACAGCATTTAGTAACTTACCACCTATTCCGTATACAGTGGACCCCCGCATAACGATCACCTCCAAATGCGACCAATTATGTAAGTGTATTTATGTAAGTGCGTTTGTACGTGTATGTTTGGGGGTCTGAAATGGACTAATCTACTTCACAATATTCCTTATGGGAACAAATTCAGTCAGCACTGGCACCTGAACATACTTCTGGAGTGAAAAAATATCGTTAACCGAGGGTCCACTGTACTTGCAACATTTGCCACATTGCTCCTCTATCCATTCTATCATATGCCTTTTCTAAATCCATAAATGCAGCGAAAACTCCCCTACCTTTTTCTAAATACTGTTCACATATATGCTTCAATGTAAACACTTTATCTACACATCCCCTACCCATTCTAAAGCCTCCTTGCTCATCCGCAATCCTACTCTCTGTCTTACCTCTAATTCTTTCAATAATAACCCTACCGTACACTTTTCCTGATATACTCAGTAAACTTATTCCTCTATAATTTTTACAATCTCTTTTGTCCCCCTTCCCTTTATATAAAAGGACTATACACGCTCTCTGCCAATCCCTAGGTACCTTCCCCTCTTTCATACATTTATTAAACAAAAATACCAACCACTTCAACACTATGTCCCCTCCTGCTTTTAACATTTTTGTCATGATCCCGTAAGTTCCAGTTGCTTTACCCCCTTTCATTCTACGTAATGCCTCACACACCTCCCCCACAATCACATCCTGCTCTTCTTCACTCCTAAAAGATGATATACCTCCCTGGCCAGTGCATGAAATTACCGCCTCCCTTTCTTCGTCGACATTTAAAAGTTCCTCAAAATATTCTCATCATCTACCCAAAACCTCCAGCTCCCCATCTACTAACTCTCCTACTCTGTTTTTAACTGACAAATCCATTTATTCCTTAGGCTTTCTTAACTTGTTTAACTCACTCCCAATTTTTTTATTTTCAAATTGGTCTTTAGATGCATGATAGAACTGATAAATTGGCTAAGCTGTATGCTTTCAAAGAGGGGGTAGATTACAATCTTGGGTTGTCAGTTAGCAGTTTGAGAACAATACGAAAAGAACTTCAACTGAGCTTTATTGACTTAAGACTTAGGGAGATTGACACAAGTCAGTCCATCTATCATCATCCCATCATGCAGGAGGAGCCACATGTCTATGGTGCATCCAACAAGATAAGCAGACTCTTGGATGTCACTACCGCCCGGCTCCGGCTGGGTTACAAGTATCTATGGCAGGTTAAATCACCACCACCAGATGTAGACCAAACGAAATGTAAACTTTGCCAGATGGACTATTGTCACACATTGCGTCATTATGTACTGGAGTGTGATCAAATTAATGAATTTACAAACAACTCACTCAGAAATGTTCAAGAAATGGCAAAGTATTTTATCCACAGTGGTATATTACAGACCATTCTGGAGAAATACCCTGACTTTGCTAGCTGTAAATAATGCATTACCATGTGTATGTGTATATGTGTGTGTGTGTGTGTGTGTGTGTGTGTGTATGTGTGTGTGTGTGTGTGTGTGGGTGGGTGCGTGTGCGTGTGGGTGCGTGTGCGTGTGTGGGGGTGCGTGCTTGTGTGTATGCATATATTTGTACGCTTGTGTGCATATGTCTGTGCGTGCGCCCTCGTGTGGGTGTATGACCCACTTAATATTTGTATTTATAACTCATTACAATTGTGACCAGGTGTGGACGTATCAGTGGCTCATTACTTTGTAATTTATTCATGACTGTAACCATGTATAGGAGTGAGGCTGATTCATTACTTTTGTAACTTGCCATGATTGTGACCAGATCTACCTGGAGTTCATTACCTTTGTAACTAGTTCAGCTATCATAACTTCGGGGTCCAGTCCCTGGACCCATTATGTACCTTTGTAATCTTTTGACTACCACCCACAGGATGGGTATGGGGTGCATAATAAAGATATTAAACTAACTCCCTAGGCTTTCTTAACTTGTTTAACTCACTCCAAATTTTTTTTCTTATTTTCATTAAAATTTCTTGACAGTGCCTCTCCCACTCTATCATCCGCTCTCCTCTTGCACTCTCTTCACCTTTCTTTTACTCTCCATATACTCTACTCTTCTTATAACAATCTTCTGCTTTGTAAATACCTCTCATAAGCTACCTTTTTCTCTTTTATCATACCCTTTACTTCATCATCCCACTAATCACTCCTCTTTCCTCCTGCCCCCACCCTCCTATAACCATAAACTTCTGCCCCACATTCTAATACTGCATTTTTAAAACTATTCCAACTCTCTTCAACCCCCCACTACTCATACCTGCACCAGCCCACCTTTCTGCCAATAGTTGCTTATATTTCACCCGAACTTCCTCCTCCCTTAGTTTATACACTTTCACCTCCCTCTTACTTGTTGTTGCCATTTTCCTTTTATCCCATCTACATCTTACTCTGACTGTAGCTACAACTAGATAATGATCCAATATATCAGTTGCCCCTCTATAAATGTGTACATCCTGGAGCCTACCCATCAACCTTTTATCCACCAATACATAATCTAACAAACTACTTTCATTACATGCTATATCATACCCTGTATATTTATCCTCTTTTTCATAAAATATGTATTACTTATTACCAAACCTCTTTCTACACATAGCTCAATTAAAGGCTCCCCATTTTCATTTACCCCTGGCACCCCAAATTTACCTACTACTCCCTCCACAACATTTTTACCCACTTTAGCATTAAAATCCCGAACTACAAGTGCTCTCACACTTGGTTCAAAACTTCCCATACATTCACTCAACATTTTGCAAAATCTCTCTCTCTCCTCTATACTTCTCTCTTCTCCAGGTGCATGTACGCTTACTATAACCCACTTCTCACATCCAACCTTTATTTTACCCACATAATCCTTGAATTAATACATTTATAGTCCCTCTTTTCCTGCCATAGCATAGCCTTCAACATTATTGCTACTCCTTCTTTAGCTCTAATTCCCCGTGATTATAATTATATAATCTCACACAATAGACAGCAGTGATCATTTCTCTATCCTTTTAACTTCTTTCTTACACCTGCCCTCCTCACTGATCTGTGGCAATTCCAGCACAAATTTGGTGCTCTACACAAACCATACTAATTTTCCTTAATTTTTCTTTCTATACCACTACATTTTTATAGTTAAGGGTTGCATGATGCATATGGATTTAGCATATGCTTTTAACCATTTCACGATCTTGTGTGTAGACCTGTCACTGATAGATCTAAGTTTTAAGCACAGTGTCCTTTAAAAAAAAAAAAAAAAGCCTCATTCAGAGCATAACGGGAAAAAGCAAACCCCCGACTTGGTGTTTGGTTTAAAATAGTAACTGAGGTGTGTTCTAGGGAAAAGGGGATGTTTTTGGTTTATTGGTATCATTTGATAAAATAGAGGACATATTCTTGAAATATAAAAGATTTTGGTTAGCTTCAGATTAGAAGTAGCTTGAAATAGGGCTCAAGGTGGAAATATTTAATTTTTTACAATTTTCCATAGGAGTTTCCCTGGGTCTGTCTTATGGGATTTTATTAAGCTTGTTTCAATTATTATAATACCTTAAACCATGACCAAACATTCTTGGTTATATTTTATTAATCTGAGAACTAATATAAATTTAAATTTTTCTGTGTGCAAAATTTTTGTGATGATGGAATCAAAGTGGAGGGAAAATGTTTTATAGATACTTGGGGGAAGTGATTAATGAACAGAGGAAAGGTTGCTTTAGTTGCTGGAATGCCTACAGTGTGTATTTTGGACTATTAAAATAGAATTTTTTTTTAATTAATATTGGCCAAATTACTGATTTCTGTGAACATAATAGGGTAGTTTTAGTAGGTGAATGAGCATTTTTTTATGCTCAATCAATAGATGAAGGTATAGTAACAAAATAGCTAAGAACCTAGTAAAACTGGAATTGGCTTTAAATAGGACTCAAACTGGGAGAAACTGACAACTAAATTGCATCCGGGCCACCAACTGTGTGCCTATGTAATTCTAAGTTTTCCATCAAATTTCATATTCTTTGATGTCATTACATTCAGAAAAACAATTCTCTACCATTTATTTTTTTTTTTAAATTGCAGCACTGTCAGCATTTGTAATTTCAGGGGTCTTGACAGAGTTAATACAATTATAGAACTGTAATTATATTTGGGAAATGATAAATCTGACAGAATCATACAGTGATAAGGGAAATGGGAAGCAATCGGGTATGATCCAAGTAAGGAAAAAACAGATGCAATTTCTTGGATTATCCCTAAACTAGCACCAAGGAACCTCTCTTGAGTGGATTGACATGATACTCAAGGATTAGATGATGCAAATGGAGAAAAGCTGTACATGATGGGAGAGCCAGGAAATACTGCTCTGTTCTACTGAATACACTGTAGTGAATTTGGCACAGTTGTGAGCTTGCAAGTGCAGTTTGAGGCCCCCCAGTGCTCCTGACAATACAACCCTTACTGTAGCTACACACTAATGAAACATATCCCACAAAGGTTCCTTACTGGTGAGGTGGGTACTTGATCTTAGGAACTGTACCTGTTCTCTCCTTCCCTGGATCAAACTTTATAGTCTCATATTCTCCAGGCACTGTATGACCCCTATGGGCTTAGTGCTTTCCCCAAAATAATACATCAATAATGAAACATGCTACATAGTGAAAAAAAATTGCAGCAAAAGGTTGAAATAAGATACATTAGAGGAACAATTATTTGTAATATTTTTTTTATCAATGAATATAAAAGATTTTATATATTCCCTCATTACTATAATGAGATCTTTCTGCAACTGTTACTCTATTACAGGTTATCTTAATCTGGTTAGACATGAACATGGTACATTCAACCTGTCAAAAATGCCTTTAACAAATATAACTAAAAAATAAAAAAATAATTTAGTATTGCAAACATCCAAAGGAAATATCTAGGAGCATCTCTCTTAATGTTAAAAGATTCCAGTGATTTACTGTGCTATCACACATGTAATACTAGCTTATTCTAGTAAAACAATTACAACATAACAATGCTCATATACACTATTATAATATATATATATATATATATATAATATATATATATATATATATATATATATATATATATATATATATATATACAGT